>NC_133868.1:1137169-1151914 GCF_044706935.1 Curcuma longa | reverse complement strand
TATCCATACTTTCTACAAACTAAAATCAACCAATGCATCCTTTTTAATATCCAAACTAAAATCAACCTGTGCCACTGTGTTTTTTGTGATGTCCTCAAAATTTCTGTTTCGCTCTTGTTCTTTAACCAAATTTATAGGATCAATTGATGAAGAAATTAGACTTGAATTTGGTCCACAATTAACTGCTGTAAAATCCATTTCAAGGCTGATTTGGGTTGGTAATTGATCTGCTTGAATTTCTTCATGAAAATTTGAATTTTGAGTGCTTTGACTTGAAGTAGACTCTCCACTCTTCAAAATTATTTCACTCAGATTTTCTTCAGGATTTGGAATTTCTTGAAAAGGTAATTGACTTAATACTTGATAATGAATTTGATTCATTCTACTTACAAGTTGTCCAATTTATTTTTCAATATTTTGTAGAGCAGAATATTCCTTTTGTTGACTTTGTTGTAGCAAGATTTGTTGTTCTTCAATAATTCATTGCATTATCTCCTCAAGCTCTTGTTGTTGTTGACTAATTCCACTAGAACTCCCATAGTCTTCTTGGATTGAATTTAAATTTTGTTGATCTTGACAATAGGTGGGCTGCTGAAAATTACTTGAAATCTGTCCACTTTGAAATGACTGTTGTTCAACTTGATTTTGGAGTTGAAATGGTTGATTTTGATGTTGAAAATTCCATGAATGTTGCTGAAAAATATTTACTTGAAAATTCTGATTTTGGAAGCTTTAAATTGGTTGCTCAAAATTTTGATAAGGTTGCTGAAATTGCTAGAATTGATGGAATTGAGGCTGTGAATTCTGAATTTATTGAAAATTATCAAAATTTTATTGAAATCCATTGAATTGCTGTGGTAACTGATAATAATGCTGAAAATTTTAATTTGATGTTGAATTTGGTGATCCACTTGTCGAAAACCTTGATAAGGTTCCAGTAAATAAAAATTTCAATGTTTAAATTGTTGAAAATATGGTTGCTGATAAAATGAATTTCCATACATTTTGCAAATCAATAATGATCAAAGTAATAATTAAAATGAGAATAGCTCAATTCAAACAATCTCTACTAGTTTATTCCCCAACAACGGTGTCAAAATTTGATAGAGCCCACAGCTAGTGTCACGAGTGAACCTCAAATTATAATTTATAATCGAAAACCCTTAGCTCACAAAACAAATGCAATATAGGGGTCACGAGTCGTATTTTCCAAGGACTAGTAGAGAGTTTGTCTAAATCAAGCTAAGGTTTCATTATTTTTGGATTTTTATTAACTAACACAAATAAATACTTAAACAAAACAAACTCAACCCTGATACAAGATCATACTCTGATACGGAACAGTGATATTTGAAATTTCAGTGAAATGAGATCAAATTCAAATTGGTTTAAGAACTTAAGGCTAAAGAATTCTAATAGATCAAAACAACTACAATAGCTCAAGCATTAACCGGAAGAACCAATTCAACATATTATTGAAACAAATCCCATCAGAATAGATTAATCAGAAATGGCAAACAAAATAGATAAACTCAGAACAAACAAGAACATCAGATCTTCCCTTCCAAATTGATTCCAATCTTGCCGTCACACAAGAAGATCTGATCTACGATCAAAAATCTAGAAAGATAGCTCCAAATCTCAGCTTGATTTTGATCTAAATCAGTTCGATTCAACACAACTCAGAAACCCTCCTTGCTTGCGCAGAACAAAGCCCGATCAAGATATGAAATTCCAACTTAAATCCTTCAAAACGCTTGTAATTCAATGCTCGGAAACCCTCAAGGACCTTCAAAGAACCCCTCGGAATGCCTTTGGTTGCTCTGATCGATCTAGATCCGAAGAATTCAGCTGGAACACAGCGGCGAAATGTTTGATCTAGCAAAACCCTCACCAGCCAATCCTGCTGCGATTAGCACCAATCCAAGCTTATAGTTGCCTTCTAGGATCTGGAGATCGATTTGGAAGAAGAAAAATTGATGTTGGTCACACGAGATCTAAGAAACAGGTGAAGAAAACAACGAAGAGGAAGCTACTGCATTGCAAAAATCATGGGCACTGTTATTCCTAGCTAAAGCTGTGTTTTAAACTCAGCACTATTCACAGCCAGCTTGATTAGCTGGTTCGACTTGAGTCAGCGCGAGTGTGACCCAACTCAACTAATTTAGCTCCAATTAGCATCATTTCAGCTCCAATCAAATCCTAATCTTGATCATGAAGTTTTGGGTCTATCGAATTGATCAATTTTGGCTTAACTCGATCTCAATTTGGCTCGAATCGTGGTTCAATTTGAACCCTACAAAGAATCAAGCTCAATTAATACCAAATTAATTATCAAATCATAGAAATTAGATTAATCATCCAAAAATATACCATGCCATAAATGCAATCCAATTATGTCGATTAAGCATTTAATTATTCACACAAAAATCCAAAATGAACCATCAAAATACACTAAGACCCTAGCTCATCATGGAGATGACATGTTTAAAGGTACTGACATAGGTGCTTCATCCCATGGTTTTAATTCTTTTGGATATAAAGAAGATATTGGAGGGAATTCCAGTAGATTGAGTAATTCAGGAAATGGGAAGTTATCAAACAATTCTCTAATTCTCCTTAAATATACATGGAATTGATACATGTTATCAATTTGTTTCCCAATTCCTCTTATCATGCCTCTGAAATCCTCTCTCTTTTTCCATTCTTCCTTTTGTACTATCATGAATTCCTTGGCAATCATGTTGGTGCAGGGAGCACCAGCAGATCAAACCTGAGTTTTGATAATGGAACTAGGTTCAAGTTAAGTGTGTGATTGGACTAAACAAGTGATCTAAGTGTGCAGGAAGCACAGGGTTAACTCCTAGTGGAAGCTAGGCATGAAGTCTTGGCAGAGTCAAGAGCACCAGGTGAAGTCTGGGCTGGTCAGGAGGACCAGGCCGCAACAGAAGTCTGGGTTGGTCAGGAGGACCAAACCGCAGCAGAAGACTGGACTGATCGGGAAGGATCGAGTCGCAGCAGAAGACTGGGCTGGTCGGGAAGGATCGAGCCGCAGCACAAACCCTGGGGGCCGAGGACAGAGCCGAGCAAAAGTCCAACGAGTCAGGAGGACTCAGTTGGCATCAAGTAAATTCTCCTGAGTGGAGTGGGTGAGGACGCGTTCCCAAGGGGAACAGTAGGCGTCGGTCTAACCCAGGATTTCACTGGAAATCTGAAGTTAAGACCTTGAGTTGGTTCCAGGAACTGGCTCAAAAATAATCTTATTTTGCATGTTATTTGCTAACACTTTTGTAGGAATGGAAAAATCGATCGAAATCTAACTCTGGGACAAAAAGCTAATTTTTGTCACTGGAGTCGACCCAGATGGGACTGGAGTCGACTCTAGCTGAGTCAGTCGAAACCCGGAAGTCAGCGCGATGATTTTCCGCCACTTCGACTGGAGTCGACTCGGGTGGACTCTGAGTCGACTCAGGGTCAAAAGCTATCGAGTTGACGCCACGGCGACTGGAGTCGACTCAGGCGGCAGCGGAGTCGACTCAAGCAGGATAACGAGCGGGAGAATTCTATCTGCCACGTCGACTGGAGTCGACCCAGATGAATAGTTGAGTCGACTCAGGCTAGCTATAAAAGAAGGACGCAAGCAGCAGCCGTACAACACTGATTTTTTCGCTTCCAAGCTCCGTTCTCACGACTCCCAAGTGCTTCTTCCTCGACATCGGTGCCGTACACGATCCAGATCATCCCGAGACCAGTTGATACGCCGAGAACAATTTTTGGGGAGTTCCAGAGCAATCCAAAAGTCGGTAACATTTTATTTATTTGCATTTTTATTGTACCGAGCTTTTAAAAGTTGTGATCTTTGTACATCGTTACACTTGCTGCCATAAGGGGTAAGTGCGTTAGTGGATTTGCCCGCAGTAAACGAGTCAAGGACCGTGGGCCTTGGAGTAGCAGCCTTGGGCTGTGAACCAAGTAAATAAAAGTGTCATCTATTTTTTTCTCTTTGCTTTTCAATACAACTGCTTCCGCAAATATATTTTCGCTTCCGTACGTATTTTGAATTCCGATCGTATTAAAAATTGAAAAGCATTAAACATGCTATTCACCCCCCTCTAGCGTGTTTTCGATCCTACAATTGGTATCAGAGCGGGGGTTCTTGAATCCAGTGCAACCACTGATCAAGAAAGTTTTTTGATTTTGTTTTTTTTTTTTTTTTTTCTTAAATCTTCTCCCACACTGCTAATCCAAGACCCAGTCTTGGAAAGTTTTTGCTGCTTTCTTGTGTGCTAGATTAATGGCCCATCAAGAAGGTTTCAGCACCGCAAGACCACCATTGTTCTCGGGTGATGACTTTCCGTACTGGAAAACCAGAATGGAATGCCACCTGAAAACTCAGGTGGAAATGTGGATCATCATCCAGACGGGATTCTCAATCCCTACTGGTAGTGATGAACAACCACAGTCTTGCGAGTTCTGGGACGCCGCCACCAGAAAGAAGATCGAGGCAGATGCAAAAGCAACCCAAACCCTCCAGTGCGGACTAACAAAAGAGGAGCTAAACCGGGTAGGTCCCTTCAGCAGTGCAAAGGACCTTTGGACAAAATTAATTGAGCTTCACGAGGGAACCTCCGACACCAAGGTAAGCAAAAGAGATTTGTTAATTAATAAATTGTACAATATTAAAATGCTTGAAGGAGAAACGGCAAGCGGACTGCACGCAAGGATCCAGGACATCCTCAACGGCCTGCATGCAATCGGACAAAGCATCGACAACCGGGATGTGATAAGGTATGCTCTCAAAGCCTTTCCCAGGAATACCTTGTGGGCATCCATGGTGGATGCTTACAAAGTTTCTAGGGATTTAAATAAATTACAATGCTTCTAAACCAATTTAGAAACATAAACAATGAGCGGTATCTAATAACACATCATTGCTACCCAAGTTACAAGAATATTGAGATCTAACATCACCATAGTGACTACTAATTGTGACTCTCACAATAGGTGACAATGTCCTTCTATCCTTGATATCAAGATTGATCAATTAAGGCATAGACCATGTCATCCTCTAATCAATCTATGTCTTGAACTCCAAGTAGAATTACTCTAATCAAACGAGCTCAATATCTCATATTGACTCATTTGGGCATGGCCATGCACTTAGTGGTCTCATTCTATCAAGAACCATGATATCACTCCCATCATATAGGAGGGATAGATTCAATCTACATCACTCACATCCCTCCACATAATTTGTTACATACCCGGTAATCCCCTTTATAGTCCACCGATTTACGGGTGGCATTTGACGAAACCAAAGTATATAACTCCTTATATAGGGAACCATGGTGACTTCATGTCTAAGGACTAATAATCATCTAATAGTCACATGAGAAAGTATATGACACTCATATAACGATCCATGATACTTTCTCATGGAGGATCATTCAGTATACATTCTCCAATGCATACCCATATGTCAACTTGATATCTCATATCCATGACTTGTGAGATCAAATCATCGAGTTGACCTACATGCTAGTCTCATCTAATTAACATTGTCCCTTAATGTTAATACTTGACTAGGAATCATTAAGAATAGTGTTCTCTATATCATCTCACTATCGATTCAACCAATCGATTGATATAGATATGAACCTTCTACTCAAGGACGCTATTATACTTAGTTATTTGGCACCAATACAAGTAAGTATAATAACTATAAAGAAATGCCAGTAGTAATATATAGAAATATGATACAATGAGTTCATACAACAATCATCACATGATTGGCTCTAGGGCTCTCACTAACAATCTCCCACTAGCACTAGTGTCAATCACTGTAGTATCTAATACCCAATGACCTAGGATAACCATCATGCTTTCTCTGTGTCAAAGCCTTGGTCAAGAGATTTGCAATGTTAGCCTCTGTGGGTACTCTACAAATCTTCACATCTCCTGTATCGATGATCTCTCGAATAAGATGGAAGCGCCGTAGTATGTGTTTGGTCCGCTGGTGTGGGTGAGGTTCCTTAGCCTGAGCAATTGCTCCATTGTTATCACAATAGAGCTCTATGAGATCTGCTATACTAGGAACCACCCCAAGCTCAGTAATAAACTTGCGGATCTAAACAGCCTCCTTTGCTGCCTCTGATGCAGCAATATACTCGGCCTCTGTTGTGTTGGTGCAATCTTGCCCCAAGTGGATTAGATTTTAATGTTTGGCTAAAATGAGTTTAAGTTAGGCAATGCTGGTGATCTAATGTGTGTGAATTGAGTTCACAGGAAAGTCTAGGTTGGAAGACTTGGCAAAGGTGGAGTCCCGGAGGCGCAACCTCTTGGCAAATGTGAACTCCCGAAGGCGCGGCCTCTTGGCAAATATGAAGTCCCAGAGGCGCGACCTGTTGGCAAGGGAAGACTTAGCACGACGAAGCCGAGGGAAACGTCTCTAGCTAGTGCAAGGAAGTGCACAAGGCTTGTGGAAGGCGTTTGAAGACCTGCGTCAAGGCTAAGGGGTAAAGAATAAGCTAAGAGGGAAGTTCCCAGCTTGATCAGTCGACTGGCCCTGCCAGCAATCGACTGATAGTTGATTAGAAGCATACATACAGCGAATTCAGCTTGATCAGTCGACTGACCAGTTCTTCACTAGTCGACTGACAAACCAGTCGACTGAAAAGTTTGACCTAGTTGACTGGAGGCAAACAGAGAGTTCTGTCAAGTGAAGCAATCGACTGGTATTAGTTTACTAGCGTTGAATAGTCGACTGATACATGACCTAAATCATGATTAAGGTTACTATAACTCCTCATTATAACCTAAATCGCACATGAGGGTGGGACTGTTTGGCGTCTTCTTCCTCGAGTGGCACCCTGTTCTTCTTTCCCCGCGACGTGCCACCATTAGCCAATCTTCGCTGCTCAGCCGCCACGCTTAAGAAGGGTTTTGACAATCCTGACGCTGCTGCTAGCTCTTGTAGTTTCTCCACGATGTGAGAAAAATGAGGAACATCAAGGAGGAAGAACTCGCGATTCTTCTCCTCAAAATCGTGCCGCCAGCCTGATGCTTCCTCCTCCACGTGAACGTCGCCGGTCAGTGGTTCCCGAGTGGACGCCGTCTTTCATGCGGGCTACTACTCACGACGACTGCCACCCCCTTCTTCCCGAGTGCCATCGGCGCCCATGTGATAGGCAGAGGCAAAGCTTTGGCATGCCGTCGACGCCTGTGTAGGGCTTCTTCCAGCTTCCACCATCTACCGGAGGACAAGCCAGAGAACTCTCAAACCCTAACAGCAAACCTTCTCCTCTCTTCTCCTTGCTCTTCCATCGCCGCCGTCACCGCCACCGCCACTGCCGCCGCTTGGTTTGTAACACCCAAATTTTTCCTTCAATAATATCTGGATATTTAATTATAAATAATAGATTAATTGTGATAAAAAGGAATTAGTATATAATACTAATTGAGGCTTTAAGCACGACGTAAAATATTGCTAGTTGCTAAAGGCTTTGCTAAAAGAAAGAAAAATGTGGAGGTGCCAAGGATTGAACCTTGGACCTCTAATAGTTATAGCAAGCCTTAGACCATATGGGCAAGTAAATAATTCTTGTTAAAGGTATAGAGAGGATGTTACTTAGGGCAAAGGGAGCATTAAGCAGCATAAAAATCAAACGAAGGAACGTTTTGGTGACTTAGCGTTACAACGCATGGCTTTATTATGGCATAATGACGAATTAAGAGGATTTATCACCTCGTTGTAACTCCATTTCATCTCCTTATAAGCTTTCTCCTCAACGGAAATAGGGAGTTTTGCTGGTTTCGAACATTCTTCTTCCTTTTCTCTCTGCTCCTCTCTTCTCTGGCCGAAGGTGTTGGAGACGTCTTTATTCAACTCCAGAGATGAATCGAAAAAGAAATCTTTATTGGTTCTACCTCCTCTTTTTTATGAAGAGAATGAATCTTTTTATCGAAGGATCAGAAAAAAATCGGCCCGGATCTACTGCGGGAATGATTTGGAAGATCCAAAACGAAAAACAGCGGTATTTGCTAGCAACAACATAATGGAGGCAGTCAATCAATATAGATTGATCCGAAATCTGATTCAAATCTATGGGTACATAAGAAATGTATCTAATCGATTCTTTTTAATGAATAGATCCGATCACAACTTCGAATATGGAATTCAAAGGGATCAAATAGGAAATGATACTCTGAATCATATAACTATAATGAAATATACGATCAACCAACATTTATCGACACGATCTATACCTCATTGATCAATCTAGATATTGAGGATAGAATGATATGATCATACAATATCATAGTTACGAAGGTTATGTCGGATCTCGACATTCTTGTCACTTGGATAGCAATGATGCATTGCTATCATTGCTTATGTTTGTTTCTAAAATGGATTTTTAAGACATTGCCAACGTTAAGAGAACCTATTGGGTCACACACAAATAACACTCTATTTGAAGATGAGTTCATTTTAGTTTGACTAAAGAACAATTAAGCTCATTGGATGACATAAACTTGAGTTAGACTCAAGTTGGTTGAATTTGAGTTAGATTCAAATTAAACTAAGTTGGATTTTGATTCATCATACATGGTTAATGTGGATTAATCATACAATAAAGAAGAGGAAGTTACATTCATAAAAGTTATCATATATGATTAATAGAATTAATCATACATTTATGAAAGAATACCAAAAGTCTAAAAACCTTTGGTATTCATGGCATGAGTATAAAAGAGTTTTTCTTGCAAAAACTCTTGAATGGTTCATTTTTCTTGCCTTCCTCTTCCTGCTTGGCCGAGACTCTCAAGTTGGTTGCTAGCACAACCACAATTTTCTCCAAAATGTGAAAGAGTGTTAGTGTGGATACGCATAGAGACACGTACACTTGAACGTGCAAGAGATCCGACATACCTTGGACGAGCAGGATAAGTGAAGGGCACGCAACAAAAGTAAATCCTATTAGATAGGATTTTATAGATCTAAATTTGTACGGATTTTTCTCATGGATCACTCGAGGGATCCTATTTTCCGTTGCAAATTTTTATTTTGTCGCATAGGATTTCCAACATGGCAATATATTAAAATTAGGTCAACTCATTAGCCCAACTTCCTACTTAATCCTTCTTCTCATGCCAAAGTCTAAATGAGGGGTTCCTAACTTAAATCCTATATTCTCTCCCTTTGGTACACATAAAAAATCATTTCTCAAAACTCATTCATATTATCCAATCCTCTTAAATGAAGGTTGTCTACCTTCCATTTCATCCAATACTCAACCTAGAGTACTCAATTCTTCAACATTCACTCATCCTCAAAATTTCTCCTTTGTTACCCAAATCATGCCTTTAAGGTGGGCCTCCCCTCAAAGTATGCTCTATCTTCAACCATTGCACCACTAATGATTTTGAGTTCCTAAACCTTTAGAAAATTCTAAAATTGAAGTCATGAGATTAAAGATTCAATCTTGAATCTAACCCTCCTTCTCAAATCCTCATTCTTCTCCTTTTACTATCCCTTTTCACATTTTCTTTAAGAGAACCTCTTTGAATACTTATTCAAGTATATCAGACAGTTAGGGATTAGGAACCCAAGACATGAGGTTTAATGGTTGAAATAAACTCATTTCAGCCAAAAATGCAGCTACCAATCGATTGATTTCAATCATCAATCAATTGATACGGGCACTAATCGATTACTTTAATCAATTAGTTGATTGTAAACTGCAATTCTAATTTTTAGTCTAAGATTCAAAAATTCATAAGTAATTCTGTGATTTTTGAAAAATCATGAAATTTTATATAGACATTACTTATGTCAAATATTATTAGGTAAAAATAGTTTTCTGTAAAAAAATATCTTATTTTGAAAGAATGCTGCAAAGTTGAATATCATTGAAAACTTCAATGTTTCAATCTAACTTTGTATTAATTTTATCAATGATGATTTCTATGAACAAATATACTTTACCAAGGTTTGCAAAAATATTTCTGTGAAGTGGACTAATGAGATAAACTAAGTGTGCAGGTAGCACAAGGAAGTCCTAGTTACAGCTAAGTAAAGGAAGTCCTGATTTGGAGGATTGGGCAAGAAAGTCTTGGTTAGGAGGGATGGGCAAGGAAGTCTTGGTTAGGAGGATTGGGAAGGAAGACTTGGCAGATTAGACCACTAGACGGGAAAGTCTAGGTGGGTCTGGAGGATCGGACGTCTAGTGGTGAAAGTCCTGGGGGTTGATGATCAAAGGCTGAGCAAAAGTTCAATAGGCCTGGAGGACTGGGTTGGTAAAAGATAAATTCTCCCGAGTGGAGTGGGTGAGGACGTGTTCCCAAAAAGAAAAATAATAGGCATCAGTCTGACCTAAGATTTCACTAGAAACCTAAAGTCAAGATCAGATAGTTTGCTAAAACTATCAATTTTCTACTTATGTTTTATTCTGGACTAACTTGTGATGCAGGAAAGGAGAGACTAAAAATTTTAGATTTTAGGCACCCTTATCTAGATCCAAGTGATCGAATGGTCCAGACGCCCTAAAGGGATCTAGGCCCCCAGACGTCAGCTGAGCAGGCCAACGAAGCGAATGAGGTGGCAGAGTCTCAGTGGTTGGGACACCTCAGCCTCCAAGCGCCCGGAAAGGATCTAGATGCCCGAGAAAGGCTTCAAGCGCCCAGATAGGGATAAAGCGTTGCAGAGTTAAAGTTGATCTGACAACCTCCATGTCAGCATCTAGGTGCTCAGAACGGATACAGGCACCCAAAAAATGTCGAGTCAGTGTCAGAAGCAAATTGACAGGATGACGTGGAGGCGCCTAGAAGAACTTCCAAGTGCTCAAATCGACCCTTATATGTAGCTGTGAGGGGAAACCCTAGACGACAATTGATACGCTACTACGACGACTTCCTACGCATGAACAACACATCCAGTACGCCATCGTAACGCTGAGGAGTTGCATCGACTTCTACGTCTCACTTCTGTTTTACTAGTCGGTAACCTTTTACTTCGCTTTTGTACTTAAACCATTAGGACGGTAAAGGTTTACCATTCCTAACTTATTTTATAAAGTGAAAACTCCTTCTCGTAAGAGGGGAGTTTAATAGTGGATTGCTTGTCGGAAATGATCAAGGATTGTGAGCCTTGGAGTAGCAGCCTGTGGCTGTGAATTAGATAAATAAAAGTGTTTATTTCTCTTATTTTCACTGCTTTCCATACTCTCATTTATGAAAATTTTTTGTACAAGTGAAAAAGCGACAAAGCGCTATTCACCCCCTCTAGTGTTGCTCGATCCTACAATTAGTATCAGAGCGAGGGGTGATTAGTGCAGCCACTAATCGAGCAAAATCAATTTTTTATCACTCTTAAATTATCGATTTACTTTTCTTCCTCACTACTAATCCAAGATAAAGTCTTGATACATATTTTTGTTTAATTTTTGTGCAAGTAAATGACCCATCAAGAAGACTACAGCACCGCCAGACCCCCTCTATTTTCTAGAGAAGATTTTATCTACTGGAAGGGGAGAATATAGTACCACCTCAAGACATAGGTGGAGATGTGAATTGTGATTCAGACTGGGTTCACACTCCTAATAGACACCGACGACATCCCATAGCCTTGTGAGAAGTGGGGCCCTGCGATAAAGCATAAGATCGAAGTTGACATGAAGGCAACCCAAACACTTCAATGTGGCCTCACAAAAGAAGAGCTCAACAGAGTTGGTCCCTTTATAAGTGCTAAAGACTTATAGGACAAGCTCATTGAGTTGCATAAGGGAACTTCTGACACGAAAGTAAGCAAGCACGACCTTCTCCTAAATAAGCTATACAATATTAAAATACAAGAAAGTGGATCCGCGAGTGGACTACATGCATGGATTCAGGACTTGCTTAATATACTCAACACTATAGGACAATTGGTGGAGAATCGAGATGTCATAAGGTATGCTTTGAAAGTGTTTCCTAGGAATACCTTATGAGCATCAATGGTTGATGCGCATAAGGTCTCTAAGGACCTTTCTAAGATTAAATTGGATGAATTATTTTCTGAGTTTGAATTATATAAGCAGACTAATGTCAATCCAATCGAAAAAGGGATTGCACTCTTTGCAGGACAAGCAAAGGACTGGAAGACATGATGACAAACTGAGGTCGAATCCGAAGACTCATCGGATTCTGAAAGCAATGATGAGGTTGCTACCGAACTAGTTAACCTAGTTCGGAAGATGTTCAAGAAGAGAAGAGGATTCAAGAAATCCGAAATGAAGAAGGTGATCTAGAAAGCTGGATCAAACAAGACTCCAACTAACAAGGCCGAAGTCACCTGTTACGGCTGCAACAAGAAGGGGCACTTCAAGGTCGAGTACCCTAATCAAAAGAAGGAGCGTAAAACTAAGAAGAAGGCACTGAAGGCCACCTAAGATGAGTCCTCCTCGGAAGACTCAGAGGAGGAAGCAAACATGAGCTTCTTAGCTCTACTAGCAAGAGAGGAGATAGTTGAGACCGAGACTGAACCAAACACAAAATCAGAAGTCAAGTTGAAATCAAACTACAGATCCGTATTCATTTTAGAAGGTCCAAACAACAATGTAAGTAATATTTTAATAGAAAAATTATATTCAATTATATATTATTTGTCTAAGAAACTAGAAAAGTCCAGTGTCCAGGTTAACTCGTAGAGCTGTCAAACGGACTAATCCATGGCGGGACGGACCAACCCATGGCAAGCCCATCAAATGATGGGGCGGGGCGGGCCGAACCACCAACTTTGCGGGTTGGGAAATCTCCAACCGAACCCAACTCAAGGTGGACCGCGGGTTAGGCGAGTCAACCCACGGGCCTGTTAAAAAATAAAAAAAAATATTAAAAATATTTTAAAAATTTAAGTTTGAATTATAATTTAAATTGATTAAGTTGAAATTTTTAAATTTGAATTATAATTTTTAAGCTTGAATTATAATTTAAATGGATCAAATCTACTAATTCATTGAGTTTTCTACTTTAATTTTAAAATTTAAAATAAATAAATAAACTTTCTCAACCCACGGGCCAACCCCAAGCCCGCCGCGGGCCAACCCACACAAGTCGCGGTAGACCCGACCACGGTTCAGAACCGCCGGTTCGACGGTTCGGAACCGTCGGTTCGACGGTTCATGGTAGGTCGACCCTTAACCTTAACCGCCCAAGACGGTTACGGTTCACGGTTCGGAACCGCCGGTTCACGGTTCGGTTCACGGTCGCGATGGTTCGCAACGGTTCGAGATTATTATATTAAAATTTTAAAAAATATATAAAAGAAATATTGAAAAAAAGTGAGAAAAGTCAATGTAGTTTAGTGGTGCGTATTCCTTTTTCTCACGCGGGAGACTCTGGTTCGTTCCTCATTAACGTCATGTAAATATAATTTTGAAATAAATATATAAATAAATTTGTTGAATAAGTTTACTAAATATGTTATAGTATAGTGGTCTCTGTATCCATTTCTCATATGGAACTCTCGGGTTCGATCCCCACGTGTATTATAATATATTTGAAATAAATATATAACTATATTATATATAATATCGTATTGAAATTATGTATAAAAGTCATTGGATAGATGAGTGTCTACGTCTTTGACCGGTGAGAATTGTTCCCTATATTAAAATTGAATTAAATAAATATAAATATAGTATATATATAATTATATTAATTTTATAAATAAAAGACGTTGTAGAACAGTGGTGGGTATATGCGCTTGTGTCCTAGGATGTCCTGGTTCGATCCCTAACTAAACAGATATTGAAAAAAAAACATAAAATTAAAAAAAATTCAAACTGGTGGTTCAACCCGCCGGTTCAAAACGGGCTTGAACCGTAACCAGCCCGGCATCCTACCGGGCCGGTTCCGGTTCAGCCCGGCTAACCGAGTCAACGGGCCAACCGGCCCGTTGACCCGGTCCGGGTCGGGTCCGGGCTGGACCTGGCCCGTGGTCGGGTCTAGGTCGCGGGCCTAGGTGGGCCAACCCATCTTAAAATGGATTGATAAAATTTTAACCCAATCCGCCTAAATTATTTGGCAGGGCGGGCAAACCTGGCGGGCCTAACCCAACTTGACGGCTATATTAACTCGCTCTAAAAGGAGGTAACACTCCTCTAGGAGAAAATTAACCGCAGCTTGTTAATTGAAAATGTTTAGGCTGGAATTTCAACTCAAGTCCAACTTAAGGAAAAAATTCTAAATTAAAAATTCAAGTTGATGATATGAAAAGGTCATTAGAAAAGTTACTTCAGACTTCAAAGTATCTTGACATGATACTTAGAACTCAAAGGACTATGTACAACCAATCTGGACATAAAGCCAGACATAGATCTTACTTGTCACTAGTTAATTGAACCAAGAAACCCTGAGTCTAAGCATAGGTTCTTAAGTCCAGCCTGATTAATTAAGTTGGACTAAATCAATACTGGGTCCTCAAGGATTAGATACACTATTTGATCATACCCAATAAGGTCATGATCTAGGGGATCCAAAACCATTCTAGTTACATAAGACATGTTTTTTTGTTTTTTTTTGTTTTGAACTTAGAATTGAACCTAAGTTAGTTAAAGACATAGACTTGATTAATACTTACCCAACCTAATAGCAGGGTGGGACTAGATAATAGTACGCTAGGAAAACTCAGTTTAGGTAGTCAAGTGGGGTAAGGAGTACCCTATTTGATCTGCTTAGTTGAGTGGAACTAACAAATGCTACCTCACC
>NC_133868.1:1128455-1137069 GCF_044706935.1 Curcuma longa | reverse complement strand
CTCAAATCTACGTGGATAATATCGTATTTAGATCAACTAATGCTAAGTATTTAAAAGAATTTGTGGAAGTAATAAAAAATAAATTTAAAATGAGCTGGGTAGGGGAACTCCACTTCTTCTTGAGGCTACAAATAAAACAAACCATAGATGATAATTATATTTATCAAACCAAATATGCAAAAGATCTGATAACAAGATTTGGAATGGAACATTCACTGATAGAAATGAACACAAACATTGATAGTGATCCAGAAGAAAAATAAATAGACTTAAAATATTATAGGAGCATAATAGGCAATCTACTGTACCTAACTACAAGCCGACCTAATATTCTATTTGCAGTGGCTATATGTGCTAGGTACCAATCTAAATGCTAAGGAATCTCACTTAACTGCAGTAAAAAGAATACTAAGGTACATCAAAAGAACACTAAATGTGGGAATACAGTATCCTAGTAATAATAATTTTAACCTAGTAGAATACTTTGACTCAGATTATGCTAGTTGCAAACTAGACAGAAAAAGTACAAATGAAGGATGTCAATTCTTAGGTCCATGTCTAGTCAGCTGGTGTAGTAGAAAGCAACAATGTGTTGCATTGTCTACAACTGAAATAGAATATAAAGCCATAGGTAAATGTGTTGCACAATTACTTTGAATAATGCACACATTAACTGATTAATTTAAAATATCATAATACCAAGGTCTTAATTGATAACATTAGTTCAATAAATTTGACTAAGATCTCGGTTCACCACTCTAGAACAAAATACATAGAGGTTAAACACCACTTCGTTAGAGACCATGTCGCTAAGGGAGCAATTGTACTCGATTATGTTGAGTCCAAATCTAACTTAGCTAACATATTTATGCTTGATTGTGTCAAGTTTCTTATTATGTTAAAGCTTGCACTCTAGCTTGATATTTGATTACTTGATTGCTAAGAATATCACTTGATTAACATTGTGTTTAAATTGATTTTTCTTGCATACTATGTGTTTATTTGCCTAGCATTTTAAGAATATTAGCTCATAAAATTTGTGACTCTATTCACCCCCTCTAGCTCCAAGTTTGATTCTACAACTCAGACTATAGACCTTAGATTAACAATTATGGGGGGCTATGAACCAAGTAAATTATTATCTTTTTTGTGTGATCTCATTATTTTGTCATTATTTCTGCTACGCACTCAAACAAATCAAACAACATTCAAAAAGAAGCTATTGCCCTTTAGCATCAAAATATTCCTATAGATACCTAGTCTATCAAGCAATTTGGACTTCCGTTGTCAAATGGCTGGTTCGTTAAACCATCTGGACTTTCTCTACTAAATGCTTGGTTTGTAGACCTATCTAGACTTCCTTTGCCAGATGTTTGGTTTGTTGACCCATTTAGACTTTTTTTACCTAGGGTTTGGTCTCCCTTACCCACTAGTACTTCTTTTACCTAGTGTTTGGTCTCTTTGAGCCACAAAATCTTTTCCCTGTCCCTTTATCATACATCAAAATACTGGTTCGATTAGCTGGTGCTACTTGCACCAACATGCTCAAGAGGGAGTGAAATACGACTCAAAAGAAGAACAAGTTGTAGTTGAAAGTTCATTGCTTGAGAGTTTATCAAAAAAGCTCAGGCATCAAGATCTATTAGGACAAACACAAACCAACCAACTAAATTAATCCTAAGAGAAATCCAAAAGTCAAGACCAGAGAATTATAAAACTTTCCTAACTTAATATTCTATAGTGTATTTATTTTGTGTTAATTCTGTGATGCAGAAAAGTAAGGGAACCAGAACTTCAGGTTCTGGGTGCTTGGACCGTCCAGGTGCCCCTATCATATCTGGGCGCTCGGAAGTCAATTATTCAGGTCAGAGAGGTAGATGAGGTGGTATTCTCGATTGGATAAGACACCTCATCTTTCAAGTGCCCTGAAGGGATCCAAGCGCTCGGAAAAGGATAAGGTGTAGCAGAGTCAAGGTTAATTCAGCAACCACTATGTCAACATTCAAGATGCCTAGAAGGGATCCAGGCGTTTGAAAATGCCAAGTCAGCTATGATAGTGAATTGATTAGCTGACATGGGGGTGCCTGGAAGGAGATCCAAGAGCTCAGATTGGTCAATTCCTAGTCAAGCATTAATATACAAGGATAATATTAATGCATTGAGACTAGCATATAGGTTAATTGATAACTTGATCTCACAAGTCATGGATATAGGATATTACATTGACACATGGGTATATATTGGAGAATATATACTAAATTATCCCACCATGAAAAAGTTTCATGGATCATTATATAAGTATCATAAACTTTCTCATAGTGACTATTGATACGTATAATTCTTAAACCTGAAGTCACTATGATTCACTACATATGGAGTTATATACTTTGATATCATCAAACATCACCCGTAACAGGGTGGACTATAAAGTTGATCACTGGGTATGCAATGAATTATGCGAAGAGATGTGAGTGATGTAGATGAGATCTATTCCTCCCATATGATAGGAGTGATATATGTGGGCCCCTTGCTCAAGTAAGGATTACTAGAATGCGTGGTCATGCTCAAATGAGTCAATATGAGATATTGAGCTCATTTACTTGAGTGAATCTACTTAGGGATTAACAAGCATAAAGATTGATAAGAGGATGACATAGTCTATATCCCATTGATCAATCTCAATATCGAGGATAGAAGGACAAAGTCATACATTATAATAGACACAGAAAGGTTAGGTTGGATCTCGACTTTCTTGTCACTTAGGTTGCAATGATGCATTGCTAGATGTCGCTGATTATTTATGTGTCTAAAGCGGTTTAGATACATTGCCATTGTTACGAGAATCTATTAGGTCACACATAAAAAATACGATGTTTTGGAGATAAGTTGATTTTAGTTTGACTAAAATGTGATCCGAAATTACATTCATTTAGTTAAACTCAAATGAGTCAAATTGGATTATGGGATTCAATCTAATCCGAGTTAGACTTATTTAGATTAGATGCAACTACTTAATAATAGATAATATTCATTAAAAGGTTTAATAAAACATTATTAAAGAGGAAGCCCAAGAGACATTCTATTCATTGGATGAATAGAAGATGAAGAGCCAAAAAGAATACTAATAGTTTTTGGTATTCATTGTGATTTATGATCATTAAGAGGAGAGAAGCTCAAGGGGCAAAGACACTTTGTATTCATTAGATGAATACAAAAAGACTTCTTAGTGTTAACCTAGAGGTTTGTGTCTAAGTGTTAGTCAACCAATTTTTCAAAGATATAAAGTTTTCAAAACTTTAGCATATAGTTACACCCAACAAGCATGAATTTCAAGTAATTCTCAAATTTTTCAAAAATAGTTGTTTATAAAAATAGTTATAATAATTTTTGAAAATATTTTTTAAAACTTTGTATTTTAATAGTCCTTATCATCTCACTCATTCTAAGTGCCTTAGTACATAGCATACAATGGTTGTCTTATGGGTTTTGTGAGATGAGTTGTCAATTTTATCTTTATTGATTTTAAGTTAAGTTCTAATAAATGTTTGACCTTTTGTTAGAATCAGATTTAACCATCAGTCAATTAAGTCTACATTTCAAAAATTAGCTTCCAGTTCGTAGCAAGGCAAGGGCCTTCTTGGTTATCGGAACAACGACCACTTCCTTAGACAAAGCCTTTTTAAGAAATTATGACCTTAATCAACTTCTTGAGAAGTCTTGGTCTAACTAGTTTAGGATACGACGAGATAGTTTCGGTTAATTCCGCTTAGCTAAGCAGACCAAGCAAAGTACTCAATACCCCACTTGACTACCTAGACTAAGCTTCCCTGACGTACTATCATCACGCCCTACCTTGGTACTATATTGGCAAGTGTCAATCATTTATGTATCCTAACTAACCGTTCTAAACTAAGTAGTAAATAAACATGATAACATGACATTTATATGCATTCAAAATAGGACATATGCTTGAACATGACAATTATGCATGAGTCAAATACTTCAAATAATTTTATTTTAAATTTTTAATAATATATCAAATTCTCGATTTGATTTATCTCATGTGAACCTGTGAATGTGTCAACCCACTTTAACACACTTTCAATTTTATTTCAATTTTATTTCATTAGGTAATATTTTTAAATTAATTTCATAATTATAAGTATTTTATAATTAAGTTTATTAAATTTTATTCAACTTATCTTAATTATTATTAATTTTTTCTTATTTTATTAAATTTTTATTAATTTTTAGATTTATTAAATTAATTAAAGTTAATTTATTTAATTTATCATTATCTTAGTTGAATAAGTTAAAGAATTGGTTTAATTTTTTATTTATTTAAATTATATATAGATTAATTAAATTTAAATAATTAATTATTAAATTTATTAAATTTGAATTAGTTAAATTATTATTTAATTAATTACTTTTAAATTTAAATTTTTCAAATTTGAATTGTTCAAATTTTAACTGGTCAGATTATTTAAATTATCTAGATTTGAATTTAAATTTTCTAAATTATCTAAATTTGAATTTTTTAAGTTATTTAAATTTTCTATTTTATCTAGATTTAAATTTTCTATTTTAATTTTATTAATTGTTGAATTAGTCAAGTTGACTTTTTCTAACTTGTCTAAATTTTTAACAAAATTATCTAAATTTTTAAAAAAATTTAAATCTAGCATGCAACCTATGTATTTTTTCGTAATTTAAGGTACTTACCCCTAATTCTGATTTCTTCTCCTCCATCTTCCTCTCCGAGCATCGATTCTTGTAGTTTCAGCATTTGTGGCACTTAAAATATTTGATATGGTCTTTATTCTTCCGGGCTCCTAGTATCGGTTGCTCTTTTATCACCAGTTATGTCGTTCGATTCTTACGAGTAGGCATTGATTTTTATAGTGCCCTCTCTCCCTGCATTTAAAACAATCAATATTGAATTTGAAATGAACTTTAAAATTTTCACCTCGCTCCCCCTCCATCTTTGTCTTCTTGCTCCTATGGCGTTGAGTCCGATCAAGAGCAAGCCTACTCTGATACCAATTATAGAATCGTGGATGCGCACTAGAGAGGGGTGAATAGCGCATATGTCGTTCGTTCGTTTTCGTTCTATCAAAAATCACTAAGTAGCAGAATTGGTAATAGTAGGGACTTGCAAATTTACTTGGTTCCTAACCCCCAGGGTTAGTATGTCCAAGGCCTATGTACGGAAGATGCCCGTCCACTAGTGGTCTCCTTTCCGAACCTTGTTCGGAAGCGGAGAAACCTATCTTACTGTCCAATAAAGAATAACAATAAATTAAAACAGTAAGACTTAAAAGAAAATCAAACACTTATATCGAGGCTATCCGGAAGTCCTAAGCGTCGCGCACTCCTCTTGGACTTCTCCGGTTGCACGAGCCTGGCCCCGTTCGTGTTCAGCAACACCACTATATGAAGAAGATGACTTATAGAAATTACTCTGGTTGTACATGTTCATCCTCCTTATATAGTCTCTTCCAGGCGACTTGAAACCTTATTTAGGCTACTGGATAAGATCTGATCCAATCCAATCTTCTTGATCTTATCCGGGCTGAGTCTTCCCGATCAAGTCACCTAGATCCACCATCGAGTCACCAGGACCGTCCGGTCGATTGAATTTAATAGAGTCGCTTCCAGGCGACTTGAAACCTTATTTAGGCTACTGGATAAGATCTGATCCAATCCAATCTTCTTGATCTTATCCGGGCTGAGTCTTCCCGATCAAGTCGCCTGGATCCACCATCGAGTCACCAGGACCGTCCGATCGATTGGATTTAATAGAGTCGCCCGAATCCAGTTGACTCAGGTTTGACCAGAGTTGACTCCGGGTTTGGTTCAGCTACCTTTGTTTGCTTCACTTATGTTTTCTCCATCTTACTTTCAGCTTCTGGTTCCTGCAAGACAAGCATACAAACATACAAATAACCTAAGTCGTACCCTGTGGGTCTTAACTTCAGATTTCTAATGAAATCTTGAGTTAGTCTGACACCTACTGTTTCTATACTAGGAACGCGTCCTTACCCACTCCACTCAGGAGAGTTTTGCCAACAAGTCCTCCAAACTTGCTGGACTTCCCACTTAGCTATGATCCTCGGCTCCCAGGATTTGCTGCTAGGCTACCAATCCTCCTGACCGCTTAGACTTCCACCAAGCCTTGGTCCTCCTGACCTGCTTGGATATTTGTCATGCTTCCCAGTCCTCCTGACACTACTTGGACTTACACCTGGTGCACTTGACCTTGCTAAGACTTTTGCCTGATCCTCCAAATCAAGACTTGTTTTGCCTAACCTACAACTAGGACTTTCCCTGTCTAGCTTCACTCACTAGAACTTCCTTTCCCAATCTTTCAGATCAGGACTTCCACTTCTAGTGTAACTGACTAGGACTTCTCGCTAGTCATCTGGTCAAACTGACCTGACTAGACTTCACTCACATCCAAACATCAGGTCCTTTTTGGATCAACCCTTAGTCACACTGATCAGACCTAGGTGTATTATCAAACATCGAAACTCTAACACTAGACTTAATACTTCTTGCACCAAATCAAGTTAAGTGGTTTTTCCTAGTAAATAATTTGTGGGACAAATACATTTAACTCGAATAACTTAGTAAAAATTACTATTTTTTGATAGTCAATATAGTAACCAAAATTAGACATTTCAACCCGAACAATTTATTAGATGATTCAATTTTAATTATTATTTTCAAATTTCGACATTCATTTGGCTTCAAATAATATTTGAACTTTAGGATTTTTTTTTGCATTTCATACATGCATGCATTTATTTTTTTTTAAGGGGGAGAAAATTAAATAATTTTAAAATTATTTTTAATTGAAATATTTTCCTAAAAAGGTGTTAAGAGTGTATTCTCCCAATGCCGATGGAGAACAAAGAAAGGATTTTTTTTTTTAACAAAGTGTTCAAGAGTTAAGTATTTTTCGAACAAAAGAATTTTTTTTCAAAACTACTGATTTTAAAAATGTTTAAGTGCTTTTACCCTAAAATTTCTTAAAATAGTTGAATGCTAAAAATAACATTTGACTTCACTCCTCTATTTATTAAGATACTATATTTTTTTTATATATGTCAAAGGGAGAGAAAAATAAAGTTAAAGTGGAGGAGAAACATATGTTGGGACCATTGCATTTGTTAGGGGAGGGATGAATAGCTACTTTTCGATCTTGCCCTTTGATTTACTTGGTATCCACCTCCTCAAGGTGACTAATCCAAGGATCCACACACACCACTAAACCTTTTCACTATGAACTTTCTCCTTCTCAAAACAACTTTGATGGTGGAGAAACCTTAACACTTGATTTCTTCCTCTTACAGATATATAAAGAAGTTTGGAGGAAAATTTGAAAGATTGAAGAGTTTAAGATCCTACAAAGATGACAAGTGAAAAACACTTACGTCTCCAATCTTGAATTTGTATTTTTATATTTTCATGATACCAGTCGACTGTCTCAGGACCAGTCGATTGGTGGGCTTCAACGACTACTATAGATTGCATTATTTCTCTAACTGTCAGCCCCAACGTTCCAATACCAATAGGCTGGGACTTATCCAGTCGACTGGTCAGTCGACTTTTCACTCGACTAATCTTTCTGTATATTTTGGATCAGGACCCCAGTCAACTGGTATCATCCTAGTCGATCGATGAAGCTGAAACTCACCTTTCAGCTTCCTTTTTCATCCCTTAGCCTAGACTCATGCCTTCAAACATCTTCCATAAGCCTCGTGCCCTTTTTGGATGCTTTCAAGCCCACGACTCCTCATCCTTGCACTTGCTTGAGATGTTTCCATCAGCTTCGTCATGCCAAGTCTTCCTTTTGCTAAGAGGCCGCACCTCCGGGACTTCACCATTTGCTAAGAGGTCGCACCTCCGGGACTTCACCATTTGCCAAGACTTCAAACCTGGACTTTCCTGTTTACTCAATTCACACATGTTAGATCACCAACATTGCCTAACTTAAACTCATTTAGCCAAACATTAAAACCAAATGATATTTGAGGCAAGATTGCACCAACAATTTCTCTCTTTTTGATGTTTGGCAAAAACTTATTTAAGTTAGGTCTTTAACATGATAAGACATAATTTTAGCAAAAAACATAATCATGAAGCATGAAGCATAAGAATATAAGCATGGATTAATAGAAGCATAAGACATGTAGGTTTTAACTAAAACCTAACTCATTTCTCCCCCTTTTTTGACACATACCAAAAAGGCAACATCCCTATACGGGAGGCAGAAATGAACAAGAGTTAGGATAAATATCCAAGCAAGAACCTCAACCCCTTGGGATATAGCTTAAGTGCGAATTTCCTTTGACTTGCGATATTCAAGTCACCTTGGTTATGAAGGTTGTACTTTGACATCTTAAGCAAGCATCTCCGAGGATGTGTGGACCTGAGATGATTAGGTATAAGTTGAAGGGCCCGAATGTGTTTGAATAACCCACAGAGAATTTACCGCTCCTTTGAAAAGGAGATGTATACCTTAAGGCCGCTTGTCAGGATTGTTATCAAAAGTCTTTGGCAAAAATATTACATGTTAAGAGTAAGGTACTCTTGGATGTTGGTGCAA
>NC_133868.1:1123609-1128355 GCF_044706935.1 Curcuma longa | reverse complement strand
TCCGTCGAGGGCCCACGTAAGGGCGGGCGTTACACAGTCTGCCCAATTTGTGACCCACATTGTCACCCACCCTTGCTCCTCCCTTAATTACTTCATAATTCTTGGGAGTGAGTCTTGATGGACGTAATCGAGTTGGTACTTCATGATAAATTTGTAATAATAATTCTTGGGAATGTGATATTTGTAAAAATGTTATGATTGTTTTAATAAAATAAAATTGACCTTTGATATATCAATTTATTGGAACTTAATCTAATTGGATCCAATTAGATCCTTTAGTGGCTCGAGTGAGATTTTGATAAATTATAAGAGATAATTTATCAAAAATGTAGTGAAAAATAGTAGCAACGATAAGTAATGACAAATTAATCTTTATTTTTTAAAAAATGTATCATAATATGATTTGATCATCTTAAGGTAAGAAAATAATATAGAATATAATATATAGAGAGAGAAGCCAATAACCCAAAACAAACAAGAGAATAGAGGGTATAATTAGATAGCTCGATTGTAAGGAAAGATCTTTTTACGTTTTGAATAGTTCATAGCTCGATTGTAAGGAAAAATAGTAGCAACTGTAGGATCGATGTACGCGCTAGAGGGGGGTGAATAATGCGTGTAGCTTTTGAAATTCGTTCGTTTTCTTTTCTATCAAAAATACACTAAGCAGTGGATATTAGTAAATAACATAGAAGGACCCATGGGATTTACTTGGTTCCTAACCCCCCAGGGTTAGTACGTCTAAGGCCTATGTACGGGAGGCGCCCGTCCACTAGTATTCTCCTATCCGAAGTTGTTCGAAGGCGGAGAAACCCGTCTTACAGTCCAAAGATAACAATGGAAATAAGGAATTGAAAGTAAGACAGAAATAAAGGAAATCAAACACTTTTGCCGTTCTCGAAGTCCTGAGCGTCGCGCCCTCCTCTTGTATCTTCCCCGGTTGCAAGCGTTTGGCCCCGTTCGCGCTACAAACCACCACTAGTCAGAAAGGAGGTCGTATCGATTGTCTTTCCAGCTGCTGGTCGAGGCCTCCTTATATACTGGTCCTGAGTCGACTTAGATGTCCATCTGGGTCGACTCCAGTTGACGTGGCAGATCAACTTTTATCGCTTCCGCCCGTTATCCTGTCTGAGTCCACTCCAGTTGACTTCTGAGTCGACTCCAGTTGATGTGACGTCAACTGCGATAAGTCTTGACTCTGCGTCAGCCTGAGTCGACTCAAAACCTTATCTGAGTCGACTCCACTGCCAAGTCGACTCAAGTCTCCGATTGAGTCGACTCAACTAGGTTTGACCAGAGTTGACTTTAAGCATGACTTTGAGTTAACTTTGCTTGTTTCACCTCTGCTTTTCCCTCTTGCTTCCAGCTCCTAGTTCCTGCAAGACAAGCATACAAACAAGCAAACAAAACAACCTAAAGTCTTACCTAGCTTTACCTTATGGGTCTAACTTCGGATTTCTACCGAAATCCTGGGTTAGTATGACGCCTCCTGTTCCACTCCAGGAACGCGCCCCTACCCACTCCACTCAGGAGAATTTATGCCAACCAAGTCCTCCAGACTTGTTAGACTTATGCTCGGCTCTGTCCTAGCCCCCTAGGATTTTTACTGCGGTTCGGTTCTCTCTAACCAACCCAAACTTCTACTGCGACTCGGTCACCTAGACCTGCCCAGACTTCTGCTGCGACTCGGTCACCTAGACCAGCCCAAACTTCACCTGGTGCACTTGACTCTGCCAAGACTTCCGCCTGATCCTCCAAATCAGGACTTCCCTTTGCCTAGCCTACAACTAGGACTTTCCCTTGCCCAGCTTCACTCACCAGGACTTCCACTGCCTAGTCTAACCGACTAGGTCTTCTCGCTCACTTCCACACATCCAAACATCAAGTCCTGTTTGGATCACTCCTTAGTCAAACTGACCAGACTTAGGTGTATTGTCAAACATCGAAACTCTAGGCAAGATCTTAGTGCACCTTGCACCAACAATCTCCCCCTTTTTGATGTTTGACAATTTCTTAAGTTAATATAGGCCAGGGTTTAATTTTCTAGGAGAATTCTATATTATTAACTTAATGTCCCTTCTCTCCCTTTTCATACATCAAAAAGATTTAATATTTTTAAGTTCATTCTCACTTGCACCAACAATAAAGGTATCCCTATGGTCACGTCTAAGTCTTGATAATTCTTGAAAGACCATAGTAGATTGTAAAAACTTATTTTTCAGGGTGACTTTCAAGTAAGTTTTGAAATATTTTTGCAAACATAAATTTTGTAGTAGATTTTTGAAATGGTTTTCAAACTTGAGTTTTGAAAGATTTGTTCAAAATAGTTTTTCAAAAGAATTTTCAACATAAGTTTGATTTTCAAAATAGATTTTGAATGTTATGCCCCGGGAGACAGCTTTCCGTGAAATTTCGACAGCATCTCCCCTGTAACAATTGACTTTCCCTGAATACATACATGATATAATAAATCCATAACAGGCTATGGATATGTAGTGACAGAAATAAATAAATAAAAGTGACCAACAAAGCCACAAGCATATATATCCAACACATAATGATCCACAGGATTACTATCACCATCCCTGCAATGAAAACAAGCACAACCACGCAGATAGAATACGATCCACATAAACAAGTATAACCCAATCAGAAAGAATCCCAAAATATCCGATCGACATCCAAAACTCGAAACTCCAGAATCACAAACTAGGGTAAACTAAGTCTGAATAAATCCGAGAAACAGATAATATAGGAAATATAAAGAAAAGAAACAAATAGATCTCCAGGGACTAGCAGTGCAGCTCTCCAGACGACATCAACCTGAAATAGACATACGGGTAAACGGAGTGAGTTCAAACGAACTCAGCGGGTATCAAGTAGACATGTATCAAATAGCTAGCAGACAGCAATCGAAATACCGGTAGAAGAATGACAGGAATGAAAATATGCACTCATGTGTATACATACTCACCATAACATGCTAACGATATAATCATAGGTAACATGATCCCTAACAAATCCATACGATCCCTGTATATACATATTCAACATATGCAGATAACCTGAATGCAACAATATCACCAAAGAATCCCTATATCATGCACAAGTACAAGAACATATCCTGGTCACCCCTGCTACCCATCCGAACCTTACATACCAAAGTGAGGTCGCGTGGGTCCTCAATGCTAAACGCCCGTCAGATCCATCACTGAGATGTGAGGTCGCGTGGGAACTATGCCCGTCAGATCCATCACACTCGAATGGTGAGGTCTCGTGGGAACTGAATATGCCCGTCAGATCCATCACCGATAGGTGAGGTCGCGTGGGAACTGAATATGTCCGTCAGATCCATCACCGATAGGTGAGGTCGCGTGGGAACTGAATATGCCCGTCAGATCCATCACCGATAGGTGTAACACCCCCCTCCTTCTTAACCTCATAGGGAGATGTTACGTACTTAAACTTTTCTCATTACTCTTACTTATTAAAAAAAATAACTCAAATAACTTTTCTTTTTCTTCTGTTTAACATGCGGAAGCAAAAGAAATAAATAACTTTTTAGACATAAAATAAATATTTATTTAATTTCTTGATCTTATTCCGCGGTTCCGTCAACACCACACATCGAACACCTTTCCAGCTGCCTCCTCTTTCCTATAACTTTTCCTTTTATTTATCTGCAATATGAGGAATGCAAACTATAAGCAATGCTTAGTAAGTACATCATCTAACTCACAAAAACCATAGAAAACTTCGTCATAACATATGCTATTATATGAAAGAAAATGCTGGTAAATGATGGGGGAAAACTTATACTTATATATATATAAGTGAAAATAAATAAACATCCTTCTTTGGGCCCAGCGAGGTATCAATGCAGACATTTCTTATATAGGCGAACCTTGTGCCTTGAATTCCTTTCTTATTGGGCGAACCTTGTGCCCGGAATTCATTATGGGCGAACCTTGTGCCTTGGATTCCTTCCTTGTGGGCGAACCTTGTGCCCGGAATCCTTTATTCCTTGCATTTCTTATGGGCGAACCTTGTGCCCGATACCCGCCTCTTAAAAGTAAAATATCTTTCTTATACTTCTTATATCATGCAATTCTACCATTTGCTTTAACAAAATCATGCATATGCTTTAACAAAAATCATGTTTATGGAAAAACACAGAAAACAACGGAGCTACTCATACTGCAGGTGAGAGATGCACTTACCTTCTGCGCTAATTTCCTTATGATTCTTCCATTAGAGAAGAAGATCTTCTCGGCGATCTTCCTATATCTACGCGTTCTTGTCGCAGAGAGGAGCGTCTTTGTAGAAGAAGTTCTCCGGAATCCTTCCTTGTAATCCTAGGGGACGGACTCCTCGTTCTTCGGGTTTGGGGCGCTGAGAGGGAGGAGAAAAGAGGGCGACGGCGTTCTGGGCGAGAGGTGAGGGAAGGGTTTTCGAAGATAATCAAAACCCTTTCCTAAGCCTCCTATTTATATTAAGTGATTCCTAGACCTAACTCGCCGATAAATAAAATTCGGTTCCTTCTTTTTCGGAACAGATCTGTTGGCTTTTTGGTTATTGGAGATATTTTAAGAGTTACAGATTCCTATAGGTTACGGGTTCAAATCTCGCCTCGGACACTTTCTTTCTATTTATTTTTGCTATTTTCGCTAATCCAAAAATTCTAAAAAAATTATTCTAAAATTCTAGAAAAATCATAGAATATTTCTAAACTAATTTTTAGGATAT
>NC_133868.1:1122901-1123509 GCF_044706935.1 Curcuma longa | reverse complement strand
ATGATCTACGCTCATCAGTGTGTCTAAGGGTTTGACTCAAATTAAAAGAATAATAATTTTTGAAATATTGTTTTCAAATAATTTTGTAAAAGTGTTTTCAAAATAGGTAGGTTTTTGAAAAACTAGTTATTATCCTTTTAATTCAGAGTATCCCCTTGAACCAGACACATCCTCAGGGTTCTTTGTTAACCACAAAGCAACTCCCTGATTTTACTCTTTCAATTTAGACCTCCCCCTAAATCTGACACTTCCATAGGGCTCCTTGTTAGCCACAAGGCAAACTCCCTAAGTGTTTTAGAGGTTAATCTAAATCAGCTAGAGCAAATAACTTAAGATTTTTAAAATATAATTTTCAATTGAACTTTTAAGTTTGGACTCCCCCTAAATCTGATACTCCCTTAGGGTCCCCTTGTTGACTACAAGGCAATCTCCCTATGTGTCTTAGAGGTTGTTCCAAGTTAAAAGAACAATTTATAAAGTATTTTATAAAACAATAATTTTCAAAATAATTTTAGAATAATTGTTTAATTAATTTTAAAGTTATTTAATTTTGAAAAATTGTTTAATTAATTTTAAACTTATTTAATTTTGAAAATTTGTTTAATTAA
>NC_133868.1:974835-1122805 GCF_044706935.1 Curcuma longa | reverse complement strand
GACCGTCAATTTAGGACAAACAATCGAAAACCTTATTCCGATAATGATAGAACAATTCTCCGGAAGCTTCATAAGCTTCCGAGAGGATGGTGGATGACTGTCAGATGATCAGGATTGATTGGCAACGTCCAAATAATCTGTCCAATGATCAGAAATAATTTTTGATAAGTGTACAGAATTCCGATGACAACCTAATACAATCTAACACCGACAGCATTCTCCCTCCACTCCAACACTGCCAAAACAGGGATGGCACAACATCTCCTCCTGTGTTGTCTTCTGCATTTTCACAGCAAGGAAGAAAACCTCTGCTCCTTCAGCATGTCCGGCAGAAAGAAATAGAACTCCCTGATTTCTCCGATTATCCACGCACACAAAGAAGGCGGCAGCAGGCGCTGCTCTTCTATAGCGAACGAAGAGCCTCGGACATAGGCGACGATCATTTGTAGAAGAGGAGGAGCTAATCGCGGCTGGCTAAGGTTTTTCCTTCCTTCCCTCTCTTCACCATCAGCGTTCCACCCCTTTCTTCTTCGGCGACATGGCAAGCAAAGGACATGGCAGCGCGTCGCGTCCAAGGGGAAGAACAAGGCGCCATGAGATGGAGAGAGGGATCGCGATTAGGATATTGGCCTGCTTATCTCACCTCCGCAGTTGGCAAAGGTGGCTCTCCGGTCCGGTGATGCTCACGTGGACGGGGAAAGAGGGGACAACGACGCCTCCAATCGGTGAAGAAGCTCAGCCCTGTTTCTCCTCCGTTCTGTCGCAGCCACCTAGAGTTTCCTCTACGCTCCGCCTTCCCCTTGGCCGGCTATGTCGGGCAGAGTAGCCGGAGGAGACGGGCGGAGCCACCGGCGTGCCACCCAGGAGGAAGGTGACGGCCGGTGTCGGATTGGAGGAAGCCTCTTCGTGAACATGGCATTGCCCTATTTTTATCGCGATGGAGAAGCGTCGTGTGGGTCGGGCGCGAACCGGAGGAGGAAGAAAACCTAAACCGGGGCAAACTTAAATCGGATTGAACCGGACCACGTTACTATAACGAACCAGGTTCAAACTTGGTTCACTAACCAAACGAACTTTGATTTGACCTAAATCAATTTTGTTCGATTCTTCTTCACAAGACGAAGCTTCTCATCACATCCGTTCTGCCAAAATCTCTTCCATCACGAAACAAACCAAGTTGGTTCAATTTGGTTCAAAATTAAATCATTTGGTTCACTAACTAAACGATCTCTGATTTAAACGAAATCAGTTTCGTTCGTTTCGTTTTTGTAAGACGAATTCCATCATTTTATCCATTGTCTGGTCCAACCAGACTTTATCTCTCTCGTTATGAGAATCCAATTCTCAAACTCATTTTATACCTTCGGAGAACTTGTAGTGCGTGTGACCCAATAGTTTTCCGATTATGTTGGCTAACCATAATTAATAATTAATTACGGAACGATCATGAGTGACACCTAGTAGTACATCATGATCCCCAATTGATTGAAAAATTAACGATTGACTCCAGAATAATTCTAAACCCTTCAGCAGCTTCAATTAAACGTGCCTCGTTCCTTTCACCGTCTTATACCCGCTTGGTTCAGGACATGGTCTATGTGTCGGTCCCCACTAGGTTGACTATGTCACACCTAGCCCAAGCTGCTTTCTTATCTTGTGGATTCAAGTTACTTGTACATGTATCCAAGAGTACCGTACTCTTGACATGTAATATTTTGGCCAAAGACTTTTAGTAACAATCCTGACAAGTGGTCGCAAGGTATACATCTCCTTTTCCAAGGAGTGGTGAATCCTCTGTGGGCTATTCAAACACCTTCGGGCACTTCGTCTTATACCCAATCATCTCCAATCCATACCTTCTCGGAGATGCTTGCTTAAGATGCCAAAGTATAAGCCTATGTGACCAAGGTGACTTGAATACCGCAAGTCGAAGGAAACTCGCACTTAAGCTACACTAAGATCTTCATTGACATATATATATCGAACCATATGAAGTCTCAAAGCAAGTCACTCCAATGAACTGGTTACCTTTAACCACCATCCATGTTTAACTCTCAACATCTAATGTCGACAACAGTGAGATCAGCTGCTTGGCTAACCAAGGAGTTCAAAACGTGCTAGTCTCGACAGAATCGATGACGTCCGTGTTCATCAATTTCTTGACTAGGGATAATTCCAATACATTCATAATTACACGTGTAGAGATGCTCACTAGTTGTGATCCAATCACAAATTCTCTCACGCTATGAATCGTATTGCGGACATTCAATTTGAGTTTAAGATCCAATCAAATACATATGGAATGTGCACTCAAATAGTGAATTGCTATTTATCCAATAAATAGTATAACTGTAAGGCGATTGCCTTAGGACACCTCTCAAATCTAACAAGTTTGGAGGACTGGATGTCTAGCGGTGGAAATCCTGAAGGCCAAGGATTGAGGCTAAGCAAAAGTCTAATAAGTCTGGAGGACTTGGTTGACACAAGGTAAATTCTCCTAAGCGGAGTGGTTGAGGACCCGTTCTCGGTAAGGGAAATAGTAGGCGTCGGTCTGACTCAGAGTTTCATTGGAAATCTGAAGTCAAGACCAAAATAGTTTGTTAAAACTGTTATTTTTCCTGCGATATTTATGTTTTGTACTAACTTATAATGCAGGAAAAGAGGTATTGAAACTTTATGTTCCGGACGTCCTTATCTGGATCCAGTCGACTAGACCTCCAGGTGCTTGGATTGATTCCAGGTGACTGAAAGTAAGCGAAACGGGGCCAGCGAAGCTGTGAGGTGGCAGAGTCCTAGTGGTCGGGACACCTTAGCTTCCAGGCGCTCAGATTGGTTCCAAGCGCTCCGATCTAGATAAGACGTTGTGGAGTCAAGGTTGATCTGGAACCTCCACATCAGCATAGAGGCACCCGGAAAGGGATGTAGACGTCCAAAAGTGCTAAGTCAGCTGCGTTGATAGTGGATCGATGGACAACGTGGAATCACCCAGAAAGGCTTCCAGGTGCCCGGATAGCCCAATAAAAGAGCCTCGAAGAAGAGCCCTTGAAGCATCAATCTACAATCAAACGACGACCATCTGCACGCGAATCTTCAACCAGGAACGTTGTTGTCACGCCGAAGAGCTACATCAGAATCTGCATATCTTTACTCTATCGGTATAATCATTTGCACTTTACAATTTATTCTTAAATTACTAGGTCAGTATACTTATTATCGGTCCTATTTTTTGTAAAGTGCTAACTCTGTAAGATACGAGAAAATTTGAGGTAAATTATAAATGATTTAGCCCTAATCGGTAAGGATTAAGGGAGTTTTGTGGTTAATTGAGTCTATTGATTAGTTGTTGTTAGAATGTTTTAATTCGGTATAACTTTGTTGCTTGTTGTGGGGTTTCCATTGGATGGTGGTATTGATCTGTACATTGGGAGTATAGGTTGCTATTGGATTGTTGTGATTATTGGAATTGATCTGGGGTTTGTGTATAATCTGTTGGAAGGTGTAGTGTTGTTGGGAAAATGATTAGAATTAGGTTTTGATCGGGTGTGTTGAGACCGATCAAACATGGGCTTGACTAGGGTTCATATGATAGGATTAGGTTAGTAATTAATGATCAAGACCTGGTTTGATCATTAACAATTAGGATGGGAGTTGATAATCCATTAATTGGATTTATCAACTAATATGAGATGAATTTTAATAAGGGGATTTAGTTGGATTAGATTATGGGATTTAATTACTGTAAATTTAATACAGTATCATATTAGTAAGCATTGTATTGTTACTTAATTTTAGGATCTTGATTTGATTGATCCTATTATACTTGGAGCGTATATTGGGGGTTCTTATTGTTACACTCGTCGTATCACGTGGGTATCCTGTACTTGGTCACTACAGGCTTCATTCTTAGTGCATGATCTATTGTTATTGCTTTTAGCTATCCTGTTGCTACTCCTGTTACCTATGTTATTTACCTAATTGATACTTTGTGTTACTTGTTACTTGATACATGCTGGTTGACCTTTGATTGATCTATTCATTAACAGTACAGTCTCAATTTTGTATCATCGACCTGTGAGGACTCATCTTGATTCGTGTTGATTATGCTGATTAGATGTAGCTATTATATATTGAGATGATCATCATAACATCTACATGCTAGTCGTAAGTGTTATTGACGGTTGTTGGCTGTTGTTGTTGTTGTCACTCACCTGACACCGTGTTATGGTGGGACAAGGGTGAGAGCATTTGTTGCGCTATGTTAGGTGCGACTAGGACTGACTAGATAGCCCTCCTAAGATATTGTCCGCTCCCCACTTGATTAGTAGTGATTAGTTATTGGAGTTTGTGCAATTGTCCTGTTTGGCGCCTCAGTTCACTACACTGGATGGGTGAATGGCGATGGCGAGTGCAGACAGTGACCATGTATGTTGCCTGTGATATGTGTTGCATATCTGCATGCATTTGCTATTATATTATACTACATTGTTATTTATAACATCTTTGTGTGTGACTATTGAACTTGTATGATATATGACTGTTGCATTGTATGATATGACATGCATTGTTTAAATTTACATGATTCCTATACCTATTACATAGTATTGATCTTTTCCTTATGTATCACTTGTAGAGCTGGAACAGCAACGAATTCGTTTGACTGTTCCATCGGACGTGGGCACCGCACGAGAAGAAGAAGTCGCACATGAAGAAAACACGGTGGGTCGGGCCAGGGCTAAACCGAGATTGTGTTGAACCAGAATCAAATATGTTTAAACCGGACCAGTATCAGAGTTACTGTAACAGATCGGTTTAATCTTAGTTCGCTTGGTTCAATAATCAAACGGCCTCCAATTTGACCCATATAAGTTTTATTTGATTTGTCTTCACAAGATAAATCTTCTCATCCCTTTTATTTTGTCAAAATATTTTCCATTATAAACCAAACCAAGTTGGTTTAATTTTGATTCAACATCAAATTATTTGGTTAAATAACCAAGCCTTATCTGATTTGAACCAAATCAATTTTTCTTGTTGTTTGCTTCAACCAAACTAACATTCTCTCGATCTAAGAATTAAATTCTCAAATTCGTTTTAAGTCCTTCAGAAAACTTCTAGTGTGTGACCCAATAGGTTCTCGGTTATGTTGGCTGTCCGTAATTAATCATTAATTGTGAAACGATCATGAGTGACACTCAGTAGTACATCATGATCCTCAATTGATCGAAAAATCAATGATTGATTCCAGAATAATTTTTAAACCTTTCAGCAGCTTTAATGAACATGCTTCGTTCCTTTTACTGTCTCATAACCTCTTGGTTCAGGACATGATCTATGTGTGTCAGTACCCACTAGGCTGACTACGTCACACCTAGCCTAAGCTGCTTTCTTATCTTGTGAATTCAAGTTACTTGTATATATATCCAAGAGTGTCATACTCTTGACATATGATGCTTTGGCCAAAGACTTCGAGTAACAATCCTAACAAGCAGCCACAGGATATACGTCTCTTTTTACATAGAACGGTAAATCCTCTAGTAACAATCCTAACAAGCAGCCACAGGATATACATCTCTTTTTATATAGAACGGTAAATCCTTTATGGGCTATTCAAATACTTTCGGGCACTTCAACTTATACCTAATCATCTCAGGTCGACACCTCATTGGAGATTGTAGGATCTTGTAATACGCTAGAGGGGGGTGAATAGTGCGTTCTTCGTGTTTTCGTTTGTTCATTTCTATTAAAGTACTAAGCAGCGGATATTAAACACAAAAGCAGGGACATGCGGATTTTTACTTGGTTCCTAATCCCCCAGGGTTAGTACGCCCAAGTCCTATGTATAAGAGGCGCCCGTCCACTAGTGGTCTCCTTTCCGAACGTTGTTCGAAGGCGGAGAAACCCGTCTTACAGTTCAATAAACAATAACAAGTAAATAAGTACAACATAAGACAAGTAAGAAATTAACTAAACAGGTGATGCCGATCTGGAAGTCCTGAGCGCCACGCACTCTTCCTGGATCTTCCTTGGTTGCACGTGTCTAGCCCCGTTCGCATTCAGAATTGCCACTAGTTAGAGACGAGAACCTCTGTTTCATATTCCTGGTTGTGCACGTTCACCCTTCTTTTATAGCATCTTCAGGTCGACTGAAATGCATCTCAAGTCGACCCCACGTAAACCGCGATCCTCTTTCTCCGCAGCTAACTTGGCCTTCAGGTCGACTGGAATATCCATTCCAGTTGACTCTAAACTGACGTGGAAGATCTTGATAAATGATAAGCTAGGTTTTTATGATATTTTGTTGGTTCAATTTGGATTTTATTGTGGACAATTAAATGCTTAATCGATATAATTGAATTGCATTTGTGGCATGGTGTATTTTTGGATGATTGATATAATTTCTATAATTTTTATGGTTAACTTGGTATTAATTGATTTTAATCTTTTGTAGGACTCGAATTGAACCGTGATCGAGCCAAATGGAGACCGAGTCAAGCAAAAATTGGTCAAATTGATGGTCCTAAAACGTCATGATCAAGATTAGGGTTCAATTGGAGCTTAATTGGATCAATTGGAGCTTAATTGGATGAATTGGGCTGAACCTGAGCTAACTCAAGCTGAACCCAGTCAAGTTGACCCGGCTAGCTACAGTAGAATTCAAATTCATGGTATAAAGAGAAGAAACACTGTAGCAAAATCGCTGTTACTGTAGATAGCACTGTTCATCTTCGTTCCGCTGCATTTTTTCGCCGTTTTCCTTAGGTTTAGCATAGCGAAACTCCAGATCTCTCCATTCCAAATTGATTTCCTGATCCTAGAAGGCAATTTCAAGCGAAGCTCAGCATCATTAAGGAGCGATTTCATCGGGTGAGGGTTTCGCCAGAGGAAGTTGTTCCGCCACGGATTTCAGCTGAGTTCTTCAAATTTAAACCGATCAGAGCTACAAATTACACTCGGAGGCGTTCCTCGAAGGTTATTGAAGGTTCTTGAGCTTTAACTCACCAGCGAATTGGAGGATCACAGCTTGTTCATCAGATTCCAGATGGTTTCTGTTCTGCAATTCAAGGGCGTTCCCTATTGCTGATCAGATCCAAGTTAGATTAAACCGAGCTAAGCTGAATGGTTATCTTCTGGGATTTCTGGTCTTATCAGAGCTTGTGTGACGGCAAGTTGGAGATGGATTTGGAAGGGAAGCTGAGTTTGTTTTGATTTCTCTGTTCTGTATTGTTTCTGTTTCTGATTGTCATGCTTCTTAATTCTGTTTCGATCAGATCCGTTTCACGATGCCTGAATTCATGTTGTTTGATGTGTTCATCATCTGAATTGTTTTAGTTTGTCTTAGAGATTCTATTGTTTCAGTTTTCCTTATTTCTTTCTTCGTTTCAATCTGTTGTTTACTGAAAAATTTCAGCACTTACTGTTACGTATCAGATTCATGTTTTGTATCAGAATGTAGGTTTGTGGATGATGCATTAGTTATCTTGCAATTGAGATTGGATCTTTTGAGTTTCTGTTCCTTGTAATTCTATTCCTTGAATTTAGTTTCAGTGCTTTGCTTTTGTTAATATCTTGTTTCATGTTTAGATGTTTGGACCAGTTTAGAATCTGTTGAACACTTTAATTGCAACATGTTTGGATCAAGTTAGTATAGCAATTTCATTATTCGAATTATTCGCTGAATCTTAAATCAGAATTTCAGTAAGTAAGCAATCCATGTTCTTGATTTTTGTATTAGTGTTTGCTAGGCTTTAGTATCAAGCTTTAATTCTTGCATTTATTTCTTTCATTTACATTACTTTTGAAAAACACCAAAACCCCCATTTTATATAAAAAACCCAAAAATAGAACGACATCGTAGCTCGATTCATACGATTCTTTATTAATCCTTGGAAAATACGACTCGTGGCCCCTATATTACATTTTCTTGTGAGCTTAAGGGTTTTCGATTATAAATTTTAATTTGATGCTCAATTGTGACACTAGTTGTGTCACGAATGAGCTTCAAATTAGAATTTATAATCGAAAACCCTTAACTCACAAGTAAATGTAATACAGGGGCCACGAGTCGTATTTTCCAAGGACTAGCAGAGAATTTGTATGAACCAAGCTAGGATGTCGTTCTTTTTGGGTTTTTAATATAAATGGGGGTTTTGGCATTTTTCAAATGAAATGTAAATTTGAAACCAACAAATAGAACAAAATGAAAGTTTACTAATCTAGGAATGCAACTATTAGAACTAAGTATCAAATCAAACCTAAAAATGCAATTCAACTCAATTCAAGGAATTTGAAATTCAACTAATGTTCATGAACTAAATGCAATTATCACAACTAAAACAAGCTATTGCAATCAGTAATTAAGCTATATAATGCATTGCAAAACAATTAAGATAATAGCTAAAGGAAATCAACAAACCTAGAACTGAGACAAGAGTTGAATTTCAAAGAAATCAACCTAAATTGCAAAATAACTGCAATCTAATTATTACATGCAATTAACTAACAAATGAAACTTAAACTAAGGTTTCAAAATCTGAAATGTTATCAGATCAAAATTCTGATACGGTGAACAGTGAACTTGAAATTTCAGAAATTGAAATCAGATACAGGAAAGCTGAAAAGTGAAATTAAGAAAACATTTAAAAGATCAGAATTCAAACAATATCAAGAACCTTAACCAAGTAAATCAAATTCAAGAATCAATGGCACAATTTGATCAAACATGAATTCAAAATTGCATTACAGAAACAAGAATCAAAAAAACAGAACATGAAACAGAAATCAGAAATAAAATGCTTCAGATCTTCCCTTCCAAATCGATCCCCTCCTTGCCGTCACACAAAGACTGGTAAACAACCAGAAATCCCAGAAGATGAACTCCAATTCTCAGCTCGAACTTGTCTGAATTGCATCTGATCAGCCACAGGGAACGCCCTTGAAATGCAGAACAGAGACAATCTAGAATCTAATGATCAAGCTGTTGTCCTTCAAATCGCTGGTGAGTTAAAGCTCAGGAACCTTCAATAACCTTCGAGGAACGCCTCCGAGTGTAATTTGTAGCTCCGATCGGTTTAGATCTGAAGAACTCAGCTGAAATCCGCGGCGGCAACGAAAACGCTGAAGAAACCCTCAACGCGAATTCCGACCTCCTTGATTGCCCAAACTGAGCTTGTAGTCATCTCTGGAAGCTGGAAATGAGTTTGGAAGAAGAAAAACCCAAGATCTGGCTACGCTAAACCTAAAGAAAACAAGAAGAAAATGGCGAGAACGAAGCTGCTACAGCTACAGTAACCGCGCTACAGTAACTTCTCGTCATAACACTGAATTCAATTCCTCTTTAAAACTACTGTAGCTAGCCGGGTCTGCAACTTGCTTAACGGGTTCAGCCCTGTGTTAGCTCTGGTTCAGCCCAATTCATCCAATTAAGCTCCAATTGATCCAATTCCAGCTCCAATTGAACCCAAATCTTGATCATGAAGTTTTAGGACCATCAATTTGACCAAATTTGCTTGACTCGGTCTCCATTTGGCTCAATCGTGGTTCAATTTGGACCCTACAAGAAATCAAGCTCAATTAATATCAAATTAACCATTAAATCACAGAAATTAGAATTAATCATCCAAATATACAACAAATCATAATTGCAATCAATTCATGTCATTTAGCATTTTATTTTCATGTAGAAATCCAAATTGAATCCATAAAATGCAATAAAATCCTAACCTTATCAAATTCCCCCACACTTAGCCTTGTGCGTCCCGCTCAAGCCAAAACAATAAAACTAAGAAACTCCTACTATCGTACCCCCCTAGATCATCCTCAATCATAATTAGAAAACAATTGAAAGAGAATTATCTAAAGTTGTAGAATCTCAAAAGTTTAAGTCCATAAACTAAACTCTTGTACTTGGTTAACCACCTAGCAAGTTTCATCCTTCATGACTAATTAAGATAAATGCACCACACTCATTCTCACAAGGTTGTTTTCAGTAGATAAATCAGTGGCTCTCACCCTAATTCTAATTCATGATCAAGTAAAGTAGGGCTCACTCAAGCAACTTAAGTTTCATGCACTTCCATAGGCTTGCTTGTTTTCTACTCTCCACTAGCATTCTTGATTTGGAATCCACACTTATTAAGGATTATTGAAGACAATAAAGAAATCAAGAATTAAGATAAATGAAATGCAAATTTTTAAGAAAGAAAAGTTCAAGGAAAATGCTTAAAGGAAATTCAATTGTAGTGGAAGACATGAATACAATTAAATGCTAATCAATGACTTCTTGCCCTCTTTTCTATTTCATTTCTTTTGTAACACATTTGTTTCTGTTTGTTCTTCAAATCCATGAAAAAATTCTGGTCTAAACTCTTGCAATTCCTCTTCTTGATACTTTCCCCTCCTCTTTTCCTCACTTTGCTTCAAATTCCACCATATATGCTATCTTTGGTTTCCTTTCATCAACAAACCCAATTCCTTCACATTTAAGTTGTATACAAACTAAGAAATAGCAATCAATCATCAGCAAGCAAAATTCAATGCACATGAAACCATAATTGCAAAGTATCAATAGCAACTTTAAATCCAAAAACAATTCAAAACCAAATTGATACTTTCTTTGTTCTCTCAATTTCTTCACTGTTTTTCATCCATTCTTTTTCCATAATGAAGATTGATTACTAATGCTTATCATACTGCAATTTCCCTACAATCCGAGCTCAAATCAGTGCTCAAACAATTTTCAAAACCAAGCTGGAAAATACTAAATTTCTGCATTTTTCTGTTTTTCTGAAACTCTTTTCTTTATGCTGTTCTTTCCTAATTTCCTTCCATTCTTTTTCCAATTTGTCACTTGATTTCTATCGTACATCATACTACAATTTTCCCTTCAATTATAGTTCAGATCAGTAGCCATAAAAATGCAAACTCAGCTGAGAAAAAATCAAGATAGAATTGCAGTTTTTCTGTTTTTTTTTCTCTGCAGTTTTTTCCTTCTGTTCTATTCCAGCAATGGAACCACTCCCCCACACTTAAACATTTGTCTGTCCCAGACAAATCAAAACAAAACCAGCTCCAGAATCTGCAATTGCCTCAAATATAACAGTCTGATTCCAGCTCCAGAAATTCCAGATTCTAGCATATGCCAGCCCCCTTTTTTTTTTGTGCCAAATCTGCAAAACCTTTGTGCCAAATTCTAACATTTCCAGATTCCGGTATCTGCATTTTTCAGAAACTGATATCATCAGTCAATCCATTTCTTTCAATTCTGAAAAACCTCTAGAGCTTCAACAGAACTTGCAACTTCTATTATTCTGCATTTTCTTCTTTACATTCTGTTTTTCACCATTCTGTTTTTTTTTCTTCTGCATCTCAATTATGATTACAAACTCAATTTACTGGCAGAAAACAATTCAATAGGGTTTGCCTCTGCTTGAATCTGAAAGCCATTCTCTTCCTTTAGCACCAATTCTGCACTTGAAAGTTTACCATAAACCTTTGCAGCCTTGATTCTTCTGCTTTTAATCAGCAATGGAATTACTTCATCTGAACCTTAGCTCATGAATTCTATAGCTTTTCTTTTTAACAGCTTCACAGCAGTATAGCTCAACAATAAACTGTCAAACACATCCACAAGGGCTTCCAAAATTCAGATTTTTGCACACTTCATATTAAATTTAGCACACATTGTTTAACACTTGTCAATCCCTTTGCGCCAAATCTGACAACCAAACTACTCACAACATGCTTTGATTCAATTAAAACAATTTGTCTACTTGATCTTAGCATCTTCACAAGGAGGGAGAGATCGTTGCACGTGTGCTCTGGATTAGGTCACGATCAGGGATTTGTAGGGGACGGCGGCGGCTGCAAAGATCGGCAACGATCGGCAGAAGATGACGGCGGAGAGCAGTGTGCAGCGGAAGGTCGCAGCGTGTAGCGGCGTCGGGCAGCGAGGGATCGCGACGGGTGGTGTCGGGAAGCTGGGAGAACGCCGCGACGCTGGAGAAGAGAGGATAACTCTTCTGAATGGAAAACAGGGATGCACGCCGCACGCGAGGAACACACGTGGCGGCGGCGAATAGATTGAAGGAAGGATAAACCTAAACCTAATTTGGTTGCTCTGATACCACGTAAAATATTATGGAATATCTTAGGATATTACAAGACATAAGTCCCTATTTATATTCTAGGAAAAATTATTCAATAAAGAAAAGACGAATTAAAGGAATATTTATCCCTAAATATTCTAACAAAAGTTAGCTGGTGCAACCATACAAGCCATCATATTTCTAAAGATCTATTTTATTATACCCCTTTCTCTCTAAACCCCTCTTTTAGGTTATGAAGCAGTGAAAGGAAGTTGTAATTCAAGAAAAAAAGAAAACAATCAATACTAATCAATCGGATCAGGTTCATAGTACCAACAAAAAGCATCATGATGATGCCAAAAATGGTATTCTTTGATAAATGTTCTTCCACATTCACTTATTGCCAAACATTGGTTCAAAACTTCTTTCTTATTATTGTTCTGGCTTATCTGGCCTATAACAAATATAAATGTACTGCATAACTAGTAACAGAGGTGGAGACTGGAGCCAATCTTTGGCACATGAGCTTATCATTGAAGTTCGATATAAAGCTGAAAAAAGAATTGTATTTATCTAGTTATTTGGGGTTGATCCTCTCATTAACATAGAGAATAGATTAGTCAGCTCAAATGCTAGAATGATAGCATCCTGCATTTGTTAAAAATATAAATGTATGGGTGGGGTCCAGTCCTAAGAGCTTACAATTTTGGAATAAGTGGTCACTCAAATTTAACTTGCATGAGAGCAGTGGGTTCTATGTTTGAATTCTTCTAGTGTTAATAATTTAGTATAGGTGTTGGATATACTCCTAACGGCTAAAGTTTTTCAAATTAGCGGTTGCATAACCAATGGTGGTTTTGATCAATGTTTAAAATTTTGTGCGTGTTAAGAGTTTCAGTTTATGATCGGAACAATACAGTTTTGGTACAATATTATGTCGTGCCGATACGGTTTCGGGATTGTCTTCCTACATTCGTAAAGATGTTTTTTTCTCATATCTCTATTTATTGAGGAAGGAGGAAATTAATGAAAAAAATGATGAAACGAAGAGAGGGAAAGGAATTTAAGGAGAAAAATAAAGAAAAAAAACTTGCAACCAATCATGGCGGCCTTGTGACCTTGCGAAGGCCTTTGTAAGGTCACGGTGGCCTTGCGATCTCGCAGAGGCCTTTGTGAGGTCGGGGCAGCTTTGCAACCCACAAAGGCTACCATGAGGTCGCCGCAAGGTCGTGGCAGCCTTCTGACCACACAAAGGCCACCATGACGCCGCTTTTGCCTTGTGGCTCCGAGCCCAGTGCCAAAATGAGTTCCGTGTCGGTCGACGGATAGAACGGTAAATTTCATCCATAACGACTGGCATAGCTCGAAATCTAAATCCATGGTTTTGATTAGAAAACAAGAGAGTTAATATTAGAGCAAGAATACGTTGGAGATTTAGAAATGAATGAACAATTAGTGATGTGAAGTCTTACAATTGAGAATTCAATTGTATTAGAATTTCTGCCTGTAACATAATCATTTGAAAGGACATCAAAAGCAAGTGATTCATCCTCCCAAACAAAGATACTGTCATTGTTAGCCTTAGAAAAATACTCTCCTGGAAAACAAAAAAAAGACAATAAACCATTAGAAAGATATCATTCTAAATAAATACATACCTTCTTTAGCATTCTTTTCCTATATGATTAATAACAGAACATGCATCAACAAACATGACATCAAACTATCCAATGAATAAAAATTTATGTTTTCTTCGTGATTCATAGGGCACTAGAAAACAAAGGCCTTAACTCAAAAAGGATATGCTTGCCTTCAAGTTACAATTATAACTGGTAAAGATATTATCTCTCTCCTCAAGAGAATAAACAAAATAAAAGATAGAATGTTTCCAGAAGCAAGCAAATTTTGTGTGGAATTTGCAGATGTAACCACTAGTGTGAACTTTGTTCAATTTTGGGGGAGAATTAATTTGACCTTTCCCTTTCCTGATGATGGATTCTGATGTAAGACACACGACCAACCTGAATTCTCAGGATGTTCTAACTCCACACTGCTACAAAAACTACAAAAGGCTCTAATTTTTTTTTAACAAGATAATATCAACTATTCTTTTAGAAAAAAGTAGAATGGCAAGAGAGACTCCGATTAGATGTTAAAAGTTCAAAATAAGACCAAGCTAAGCTATACTAGCAAACAACTAATAGAAAAGATGCTGACAATCCCTACATAAAAAACATCCATGCAAAACATAACAAAGGATTGCCATAATTGACATAGACAAACATACCATATGAAGTCACACAAGGAAGTTCAATTTTATGCCAGCTTATCTTCTAATTTGACACTGAATGTCACCCAAGAAGACACCTTACACGGCCTCCACAAAATATATTTGCATTGACACTTTAGGAGAGAGATTGTAGATAATGCAAGTGAAGTGTGGTTAACCTCTTTTGAAACTAATATCTTGAAAAACCCTAAACCTTGGATAATGCTAGGAAGAGGCTCTAATCAAAACCTAACTCCATGGATGCCCTATTTGCCTTTTTCGTTCATCTTCTTCTTTTGCTTCATGTATATCTTGAATCCTCTATGTAATCATGGCATGCTTACCTTATTGTCTATGGTGATATATGCTTCAAGTGACTTGGATGTATTGATAATATGCTTAGAATTAATAGTCTCATTTAATGATGCATACATAAAATTGTTATCCTTATTTAATGAAGCATGTTTGGAGATTCTTTTTGTTACACATTACTCGTTCTAATATGTCATATGCCAAATGTTTACCCTACCATCGAGAACTTATAGAATAACAAATATACCAGGTGCATGAAATGAGCTAGGGTATGATGAATGGTTAAATGTATCTTGGACTTATCTAAAGGGTGGTCACAAAGACCCTATGGCCATTGACGGTGAGACATGTAATGTTAGGGTCGTCAATGCCTAACTACAGATTACACAACTTCATGGATGTTGCAGGTAAACGACAATGGGGGACTAATGTTTTACTAATGATCAAGTGACTTCTAGGTATTGTGGGTATGTGATGGTAAGAACCAGTGATACAATTCTTTCTGTATGTTTTAGAGATTGATATACTTATGGAACTGTGGCGTCGCATCATCTTTCTTGCTCTATCCTTGTGGCCTTGTCGAACTATTAACTTTGACTTCTCATAAGGCTCTCCTAGCAGTTTATCTCAATGTTGCATACTTCTGTTTGCCTTCAAATTAGCCTAACGCAAGTGGTAGGGGCATCAATCTGGTCTTCAGGTGTGCTTCCGTTATTGTTGCTTGAAACATCACTATATATTATTGAGGTAGAGGTTTGCATAACATTTTCAGATTTTTTTTTAATTTGCTACTTGTTTACTATCCTACATTTTGTTTGTATAAGATATGACTTGTTATAAATTTTATTACAGTTTCTACTTGTATGTTTCTTGGCTGATTCATAGTGTTATTACTCCTACGGTTACTTCTGTGATAATCATCTCTTCTCCCAATGGCGTTGTGAGGACATTTTGAGTGTTGTCTAGTGTCCCTGCAGCATAGTCCAGTATCGATACAAGCACTTGCTTATGGAATTGTGCAACCGATAAGATCTCATTTGGGCATGACAATGACACACCATCTAATAAGATAGATTCAATTTAAAATGGAAGAGAATGTTAATGTAATCATAAGTGATCAAAATTTAAGATGTCATACACAGGTTAACTGATTGATGGACTTACTCTCATACGCATTCACCTCAAAAGGACAAGGAGACAAATGCCTGTCGTCAAATAGAATACACATATTGTAAGCACCAAGATCTTTTGCCATGTAGTAGCCAGTATATGATCCATCTTGATTGTCCTGAAATTCCCATCTCATAAACTTGAATTGTTCGCTGTAAGTAGTAGAAGACACAATTTTGTCTGCTCTGACAAAATTGGGTTCCGATAAGAGTCTACAAGTCGCACCAAAACTTCATTCTTAATATGTGTTTTGACATTGGGTTGAAATTGTGCCACACTTGATAGTGATGTATCAACCAACCACCCTGGAATGTAGAGTCACACACTAATCACTTATGGGATATAGTTAAAACAAAATGATATTAAACTAAATTTACCTTATGATATGGATCCATACATATTGGTAAAAAGATTATCATCCACAGCTATAATTCCTGAGAAAAGAAGCTTGGGAGCTGCAGGTTTTGATTTGGCAGCCGATATAGACTTTTATATTGAAGCAAGGGGACGCACCCTCATTTCCACTGGACTTAGCATGGATATACCCTTCGGGTCTTATGGGAGGATTGCGGCACGCTCTAGTGCTGCCTGGAAATTGGGCTTGGACGTCGGAGAAGGCGTCATAGACTCCGACTATCGAGGTGAAATCATGATTATGGTATTTAATCACTCTAACAATGCTGTTAAAATTTCACAGGGGCAATCCATTGCACAAATAATTTTTGAGAAAATTATAACCCCTGATATTTATGAAGTCCAAATACTTGAAGAAACAGAACGCGGACAAGGAGGTTTTGGCTCAACAAGCAAAGCTGAAGATATAAAATTTATTGAAGAACTACAAAAGCAGCAAGTTCAACCTGCACGAACTGATTATATTACTCTGCAGGAATTACAGGAAAGAAGGACCAAAGGAAAACACACTATATGTGCTTTTATCGAAAAAATACAATCCGAGTCAAGTCAAGGAAATCTATTGGACATCCATGCAGGAAATGCAAGCCCAGGGGCCTCTGCACTCCGGTCCATGGAATGTTCATTAGAGGAACTAGACTCTGATGAGGATGAGGATGATTTTATAAGCACACTTCAATATATGGCCTCTATCACTACTCCTGCAGTTGAAGAGGAAACTGAAGATGAAAGTCCGCCCCCCAGGCGAAGATATGAAGTTTTTGAAAAAGGGAATGCAAAGAGATGGGATACACTAGGGGAACCTAGTGGAAAATATGACTATTATGTCTCTTATGAAATTCCGGAACAACCTGAATGGTACTGGAATTATACTCCTACTCCCACAGGATGGGATTATGAAGAAACTATTGAAGTACACCCAGAAGAAACGGTTTTCTGAAGAACTTGAAGCTCCTAAAGATCTTGTACAAACTCAGGTATCTCCAGTTCAATTGTTAGCAGCCGGGATGGATTATCCTATTCTACGAAGATTAGCAGAAGAACAAACTGAGGAAGAACAAACTGAAGGAGGTAATCAGCATGTATACTCTTCAAATACAACAGTCGTATCTCCATATAGGCCCGCACCTGATATAGCAATGGGGCCACCAGGATATCCACCAGCAAGAGCGGGAGCAAATACAACTCCTTTTAATCACAATATTCAGGAGTTTCCCACTCGAAACGTAAGGTTTCGAGAAGGGATGAATAATGAAATGTGGACATTCCCGTCAGCACAGCAACTGGGAGGAGCTATATTTGTGATTCCCCACCAATTGGGGCTATTCCATGATGCATTTTCTCGGTGGGAATCAATTACAAAGAATTTTGTAGCCTCTCAAGGAATTACTGACCCTCGAGACAAGGCAGAATTTATAGAAAATCTCTTGGGAGAAGTGAAAAAGTTAGTCTGGATACAATGGCGAATGACTTATCCAGATGAATATGAAGCCTTAATTACAGCATCAGTGGAAGGGATGGAACACAGAATATTTTATCTCAGATAAGAACTATTTTTGCTATGGAAGACCCTGCCCAGGGATCAACAACAATTCAAGATGAAGCCTACCGAGACCTGGAAAAATTATCATGTAACAATTTGAAAGATATCATTCATTATATGAATGATTATCTGAAACTAGCATCAAAGACTGGACGCCTATACACTGGGCCAGAAATATCAGAGAAATTTTGGCTTAAAATGCCAGGAGAACTTGGGCAGCGCATAAAGACAGCATTTGATGCAAAATACCCAGGTTTGGTTGTTGGTTTACTTCCTAGAGTAATATTTGCTTACCAATTTTTGGAACAAAAATGCAAGGATGCAGCATTCAAAAGGGAGTTGAAGAACCTAACTTTCTGCAGCCAAATACCAATCCCTGGTTATTATCAAAAGAACCAAAGGAAGTATGGGATTCGGAAATCCACTACCTATAAAGGCAAGCCGCATGAATCTCATGCAAGGATAGAAAGGCGGAAGCACCTAATTCGCAGTAAAAGGTGCAAATGTTATTTATGTGGACAAGAAGGGCATTTTGCCAAGGAATGCCCAAATGAACGCAGAAACATAAAGAGAGTGGCCATCTTTGAACAGCTAAATTTGCCAGATGACTGTGATATTCTCTCAGTACAGGAAGGAGAAGATCAAAGTGATGCTATTTTTAGTATCTCTGAAGGAGAAAATGACACTGAGGATTTAAGAAGGTCAATTCAAACCCTTGTTTTTCCTAATGAATCTCTCTTCATGCTTATAGGGGAAGGAGGTTATAAACCTCAGATCAGGCTTAATGAAGATCAATCAACATGTCAACATAAATGGCATTATAATGAGCCAACACTACCACCACAATCCCCTGTATGTTCGTGTTGTAGAAGAATCACAATGCAACGAGCAAGAATGCATTGTACAGACTGCTTGCTTACTATTTCGGAGACTTTGAAACTGAAGCCTCATCCCCTAAAGAGAAGTATGGAGTTCTGCAGCTAGACGACTACCCTGAACTACAACAAACGGAGAACCAAATCGAGAATATTTTATCAACTGAGTCCGCGATCAGCAGGTACAGGCCACCCACTGATGTTGACATGACAACACCAGGATATGCGCCTGCAAATGCACCAGAAGGCTATGGTGCTGGGGAAGATCCTGGCATAATTCCGAAGAACGAATGCTGATAGTCAACTCTGACCAGCAAGACAGGGCCTTCATCACTGAGGATTCCTTTGAAAGGCTATCACAGGCAGGGATGGAGTTTATCCACCTTGGGATACTCCAGCTACGATTTCAAATATTGCATAGACGTTATGCAGGAACTATGACCCTTGTAGTCTTCAGAGACACAAGGTGGGGAACTGATGATAGAAGCATCATAGCAGCAATGGAGGTGGACCTAGCGGAAGGCAGCCAACTGATCTATATCATGCCAGATATCATGATGACGATTAGGGATTTCTTCAGACATATTCATATTTCCATCAGAACAAAAGGTTATAACACCTGGAATGCAGCTGAAGCAAATCTATTAATTACAAGGAGTATCACAGCAAGGCTATCAAATACATCGAACGTGGGTTTTGCGTTCCGTGTAGAAAAGGTTGCCTCCACAGGCACAAAGGCTATTGATGCAACCAAGCACTCATCCAGGCAGTATCACACTGAAGCCTGGAACTTACGGCCATCATCGGTAATCACTCCGGAACTACCCTCTTCTATGCTTACACATACTAATTATGATGGCAGCACATCTTTGCGCTTCGCCAATTATCAAGCTGCATCAACATCCAAGGCGCCACAATACACTACCACGGATGACGATACGGATGAAGAAACTCATATGATTAATGTCATCACAATTCTTGATGATCAGGATGACGACTACCCAACTCTTGCAGCTTTGAAAATTAACCAATTACTGCAATTATGGTGGAATCAGGGATAGAGGTCGACCCGATTACTGGGAAGGAGACCAAAGGTAAGGAAAGACTGGTTTTTAATTACAAAAGGTTAAATGATAATACTGAAAAGGATCAGTATTCATTACCTGGCATCAACACTATAATTGCCAAAATCAGTCATTCTAGTATCTACTCAAAGTTTGATCTGAAGAGTGGATTTCATCAAGTCGCTATGGAGGAAGAATCTATTCCTTGGACGGCTTTCTGGGCAATAGACGGGTTATATGAATGGCTTGTTATGCCATTCGGACTGAAAAACGCCCCCGCTATATTTCAGCGCAAGATGGACCAATGTTTTAAAGGTACAGAAAATTTCATTGCTGTATATATTGATGACATATTAGTTTTCTCTAATAGTCCAGAAGAGCACAAGGAGCATCTGAAGATAATGAAGATATTGGTCCCAGGTCTGAGGACAATTGAAACTGAAGCAGCGATTATTCCTGAACCAAGGGTGCTAAGGTCAAGCAAAACGTATAGAAAAGAGTTAGCAGAATCAGGTTAGCGGTCATTTATGCAAGATCATTTTACAGGGCTGGAGAGACTAAGAAATATTGAAGAAGCCCAGATCTATGATGCTGCCCAAAGAGAAAGGCTAAAGTTATATGCAGACACTGAGTCATCATCGTCTTCACCAGGGAATGTGGAAGGCACTAGGTACAAGACAGGTACCTTTGATCCTTTATTATTTAGAGAACAGATTATATTCAGGGCTGGGAATTCATCTGACATATTTTTTGACAAAAATTATGATGAAAAATTTGATGTTCTCATGATGACTGAGGAGCCTAATGAATACCTGATTGGGGAGTCGGAATGGAGACCCCAAGTAAGAGCAACTAGGGAGGAGTTCATGTGTCAACATGAGTGGAATTACTCTTTCATTCGTACATCTTACTAACTATGTTTTGCTCCTTTGGAATAGTTTTTCCCTGCATGCATAAGAGTTACCCTTAATACTTCACGTAGTGCATCTTCCTTAGGAGGTTACTAGAGATACTCCTGGGCTGACATGGTCTTCATTGACACCTTTGGCCATCTCATTGACCTTAAGCAACGCCCACTCTGTTCTCCCAACTCCGGTAGGGTAAGTGCTCATTTTTCTTATGGGTAAACTTATAGCATGCAAGAATCACTTCTTCCTCAGTAGCATGAATAGTTATTCGACTTATTGAATGTCAGAGAAAGCTTTAAACAGAAATAAAGATAAGCAGAGCCAAGATTAGGCCCCTACCTGAAAGAGATTTCTCTTGGCTGTACATAAATTGCTGCATTAGTGAGATTTATTGTTAGAATTTTAATCTCACCTTGGAAATCCATGTCAATTACACCTCCATTGATAAATATGCCTTTAACTGCGGCACTAGTTCTGGGTGCAATCCTTCCATAAGTTCCTTCAGGTAGTTGGGCGTTAATACCTGTCCTCAGAACTTGTTGCTTGTTGGGCACCAGCTTTGCCCCTTCGCATAGGTACAAATCATATCCTGCAGATCCGTCAGTTTTACATTTTGGTATTTGAGCCATAGGATGTACCTTCTTTATCAACAGTCTGGGCTGATCATCTTGAATCATGAGGATGTCAAAGTTCTCTGATACTTCACAATTATCCTCGCCTTTAGATACGGAATAGATGTCAGAGATATCTGATTCATTCATCCCCACAGATACAAACAGAATTTCCTTCACCTTTGTAGCTCCGTTTACGCCTTGTATTAGCGTCTCAGTTAGTGAGGGTTGCTTGAATTCTTCTGGGATCAGCTCTCCATTGCAGACACAAATAGCTGCACCTGTGTCTAGTATTGCGTTCAAAAAAAATTTTTTACCGTCAATTTCAATGTTAACCCTGATATTTAAAAGGTATGTTTGATTATTTTCACCTGGCATCCAAAAGCGGAAGATCATGGGCAAATGAGGAACTCTCCTCAGAATTCTTCACCAAAATGCCTAGGCCCTTGGGGGACAGGCTCGAAAGGGCTTTCAAGGCAAGATATCCAAATAATACTATTGGTATCACGGGCCGGATCACATTCACGAAAGCCTACCTTAAAGAAATATTTATCAATGGAGGTGTAATTGACATGGATTTCCAAGGTGAGATTAAAATTCTAACAATAAATCTCACTGATGCAGCAATTTATGTACAGCCAAGAGAAAGTATAGCACAGCTAATTCTAGAAAAAATAGCTGTTCCTGAGATTCAGGAGGTATTTGAACTTGAACCTACTGGGAAAAGCACACAAGAACTCGGTTCAACAGGACAAAAGAACTCAGTATTATCATTTAACCTTTTGTAATTAAAAACCAGTCTTTCCTTACCTTTGGTCTCATTCCCAGTAATCGGGTCGACCTCTGTCCCTGATTCCACCATAATTGCAGTAGTTCTGTGCTTGCTTTCAGATGGCCTGATGACCTTCATATTCAAGAGCTTCTGAACATGCCTGCTCATTGTTTCCTTTAGCTTTGGAGTCACATGCTTAAGAGGACGGTCTTCTATGATCACATCTGGATTCTAAATCAGGATTCTGCACTTTATTTGATTTTTTGACCAGTGCTTAAGCGGCTCTTCCCCAATAAAGCCTAATCTCTTGAGTCTTTCTATTTCCGAGGGGTTGATAGCTGTATCCGTCATTTCTGTACAGACAAGTCCCTTCAAGGTTTTATAGGCTGCATCCTGTTCACCTGTAGTTCCCACCTGCGGGTTCTCTAAGAAAAACATCAGTCTAATCTGATTAATGATATTCTGAGTACCGTTGGAGCCCAGAGCTTGTTGCTTCATCTGTTCGAACTCCTCAGTGTACTTCATCCTCCAGGTCATAAAGATCTTCTTTTCTGATTCTCCAAGGAGATTTTCAATGTACAAGATCTTATCCTCCGCATTATCAAAGTTTTTGTCCGCCATATGTAGTAGGGTAGAACTTTCCCATCTGTCGAATACTTTAGTATCAAAATCAAAGGGCATAATAAAAATCGAACCCCGATTTATGTTGGCGGATGGCAGCTGGAACCATTCCGAGCTATTTTCCCACCGTCTTGGCCGGCGTATGTTTGATATGCCAGGATCTTCCCCAGCACCATAGCCTTCTGGTGCATTTGCAGGCGCATATCCTGGTGTTGTCATGTCAACATCAGTGGGTGGCCTGTACCTGCTGATCGCGGACTCAGTTGATAAAATATTCTCGATTTGGTTCTCCGTTTGTTGTAGTTCAGGGTAGTCGTCTAGCTGCAGAACTCCATATCCTGCAGATCCGTCAGTTTTACGTTTTGGTATTTGAGCCATAGGATGTACCTTCTTTATCAGCAGTCTGGGCTGATCATCTTGAATCATGAGGATGTCAAAGTTCTCTGATACTTCACAATTATCCTCGCCTTCAGATACGGAATAGATGTCAGAGGTAACTTTTTACAAAACATTATGAAGCTTTACTAATGGAAAGGGATTTCGAAGAAGATTTTCAACAGTTAGAAAAGGGTAAACAACCTCTAACTGATGAAACAGAACAGCAGGAAGTGGAAGTTGCAAACGTTCTATTAAACAACATAACCACTAAAGAAGGAGGAGGACCAAGGTTAGTTCGCAATATGTTATATAATCTAACCGTTGAATTTGATATCCGAGGAGTACCGAAATTCATATTACGAGCTATCTTGGATACTGGAGCAACCACTTGCTGTATGGACCAAAAATCAACTCCAAAAGAAGCCCTTGAAAAGAATTCATATGTGGTCCAATTCAGTGGAATTAATTCCAAACAAACTGCTCGAATGAAAGCTTAAACAAGGTAAAATGTTCATTGGGGGCAATTATTTCCGAATTCCCTATACATACAGTTTTCCCATGGTATTAGGGGATGATATACAAATGATTATTGGATGCAATTTTATAAGAGCAATGCATGGTGGTGTCCGAATTGAAGGGAATATAGTTACTTTTTATAAAAATCTTACCACAATTAATACTCTGCCCTCAGTTGTGTCTGCAGCAGCTATAGAAGAACTGGATATGGAAGAGGAAGAGTATATACAAATTCAAAAAATGGTGTATTACAACCTGGGGCAATCAACTAAAGGTTTCAGATTAAATTTCAGCCATTACTCGAGGCCTTAAGGGAGCAAGGTTTCATTGGAGAAAATCCCCTGAAACATTGGCCAAAAAATCAAGTTATGTGCTACCTTGACATCAAAAACCCTGATTTCACAATTGAAGATAGACCTTTAAAACACCTAACACCACAGCAAAAGGAGTCCTTTTCCAAACATGTCAAGGATTTGTAAAAGATTGGAGTAATTCGTCCAAGCACCAGTCGTCACAGAACCACGACAATAATAGTCAACTCAGGTACTTCTATTGACCCTAAAACATGCAGAGAAGTAAAAGGAAAGAAGCGGATGATGTTTAATTACAAACGTCTCAATGACTTAACCCACAAGGATCAGTACAATTTGCCAAGAATCAACACAATCCTTCAAAGGTCAGTAGCAGTAAAATTTATTCTAAATTTGATCTAAAAAGTGGATTCCATCAGGTGGCAATGCATCCAGAATCTATACCATAGACTGCCTTCTGAATACCTGACGGATTATATGAGAATGAAAACTTATGTAATTCTAAAATTTCAAGCGCACCCTTTGAGAATTTGCAAGAAAATCATTATGTTACCTAATAAAGAATGATTTCACAGCTCTTTATTTGGTGCAGAAATATGATGAAAATGGTGTATTTTGTGCTTCACCATTTGTCAAAAGGTTCTTAGGGAAAGTGTATGTTGAGTTCTTCATTCATTAACATTTTAATATTATCATTTAGAGTTCGAGGTGCCATTTCCTACAAAGTGAATTTGACTGAGGAAAATCCCCAATTGATGTGAGATCAGAATGAAAGAGAGTTACGAGATGATCATTTGAGATGGAAAATCCCCAGCTACAAAGGCATATAACTCGTTAGCGCCCGCACAAATACTGACTGACGCTTTCAAAAGTCTCAGCAGAAGTGCTCTATAGCACTCAGTCAGAGGCCAAACACGTGGAAAGCATAAAATAGTTACATGATTGCAAGTATGGAGTAATTTGCTAGTTAGGATGAAGCTCAGAGAACAAGGGAGAATCCAGATTTTATCTTTCAGGTTGGATTCTGTGAAGCTTCTGATGCTGATAGAGATTCATGTTCAGAGACTCTCATAGGCCTCCAGTCAGATTCTTCTTTGGGCTGTCGCAGTGCAACAAACTGAAGAGCCTCACTCTGTATTTGGTAAATGTAGCATGACCATGGATAAGAGTCAGGAGCCATCCAAACTGATTGCTCCTCAAATGCTGCCTCCTCGGCGATCTGTTCACTCACACAGTATGCGGAATCAAGCAGTGGTTCCTCATAAGCTGCCAATGCCACACATCCAACTGCCACGTAGCCTTCAGGTGCACGTGGTAGCCAAATTGTCAGAGGAGCAGCATAGTCCTGGGCACAATTCCTCCATACCTGTGCATAAACACGTAGGATAACTCTTTAAGAATCATGCAACCACAATGGAATCCAACGATGGTGCCATCTAACCAAATAGCCGAGAAACAATAAATCCAGAAACCAATTCTGGATATAAGATTTGATTAAGGATGCAAAAAGAATAAACTGAGCTCTTTCTAATTCAGAATATAAAGTGGATACAAAAACCACTGAAATTAACTAAAATATTTTCGAATGACTTACTAGGTCATAACCCACAGGAAGTGCAAAATTTCCATCAAAATCTTTGTAGACAGCAGCAACTGTTGGTGGATGGTTGCCGACATGGGCAACATCTCCAACAGATACATACCTATCAAAAGATACTTTGTAAGAGCTATGCATTCAAAAAAGATCAAGATTCACCTAATCAAATAGTTTCATATAATCAAGAAGCCAAATAGTATAGTTTATATCTAATTATTAGTACCGATGAAATCAATATATTTATACAATAGTATGATCCACTTTGTGTCTAAGTTCTCATAATTTTATTTTTTAAATATTTCCCAAAAGACCTCATTCCGATAGAGATATCTTCCATCCTATAAACCCATGTTCTTTTTCATGTATTTTCAATGTGGAACTTTGATTGTATCCCAACAATGCTCCCTTCAAACAAAAGATCGCTGGGAGCCCCCCTGCTATTATCCCCATAGTCCTTATGGTTTTATTTTTGAGTTCAACTCAAAAGGCAATAGTTTTGTAACCAGTGAGTTTTCACGTAGATATGCTCTATGCAATATAAGAAATTTCAAGTGGAAAATAAGAAAGTGACAAAAATCAAATATAACATAGAAAAGCTGGCGTTGATGTTTTAATTACCCATCTGGACAAATAGGCCGCCAAATACTACATAAAGTTTCGTCTTCAACAACCTAGCAACCAAATGAAACACATGAAAACATAAGAGATGATGAACCATAATAAGTTTCATAGGAGAGATACAAGGTAGTTATACAATCACCTGCTTTGGGAACAAGGTGCATCGACTTTTATATTCTTGTTCACTGCTCCAGATTTTTCTAAAGTTTACAGTGTGTTTTATGAATCTTCCTTTGCTAGATATTGAACTTCCTCTTGGTTTTATGAAAGGTCTAGTGAGGCTGCGAGACTCTCGCCCTTCTGCTTCCCCAAGCAAAGTGTAAGTTCCGTTGGCTGGAAGGAGCCTGTCTCATCAACAATAAAATATCAAAACCATGTCATTTGTTAAAGGTTACGGACATTCATGGCATGCCAACCTTCAAAACTACAATTTTTTTATTTGCCTGATGCGCTTTCCACATCCTTCGAATTGTGGAACATATAATGATTGCTTGAGGTTCTTGTTCTTCATCATTGCCAACATCACATCTGATTATTCGTGCAAAGCTTTCTGACCTTCTAAAGTTTCGAAGATGAATAATCAAGTGAGAAGGTTTGTCATATCCTGCTTTGGCTAACTCAATTGCAAGGAGATTCTCCCATGGAACATCCCAAAGTATCTTGCAAGGTTTCTTGTCTAATTTATCTAAAGAAGAACACTGAGGCCCAGAGAAAGAAAGTAAATAATTAAAATTGATGACAAAAATGAAAAATAAGTACCACTTATTCCAACCTGCAGTAGCATGACACGCTTATTTGTTACAAGAGCAATCCTTTGATATGGCAGGATAAAATAATCTTCGTAGTAATCAGACCATGCATACTTTGAAGGTTCTTTGAAAAGGTCAGTACAACCCAGATGCCTACTAGCTTCTGCTAAGTAGAGGATCATCTGAAGACAGGCAAAGGCATATTTGATGAGTAAAAGTATCATGAGGAAAACACAAGACAATAACCAGTTATCTGTGTATAAATTTGAAAACAAGAGTCTCATATTGAAACTAGTTGGAATTGGCTACATGACTTTTCATACCAAAGGAACAATATCTCTAGGCAAACTAAGAGAAGTCAAATGACATCTATCATAGGGGTTTTTAGGTCACCCTCTATTTCACCTTAAAATATCTATGCAGTTCATATGAAAAATGCACTCTTTTTGAGCATGGATGAACACTTGTTTATATATTTCTAGTCATCTAGGCAAGGAGTCATATATTCAGGATTACCTTACATTTGATTGCATCATTGGATCTCAGGACTCGGAATAAAAGAAAGCATAGTAGAAAATTACAATTTTCTTCAATAAGATGTACACACAGTCAAAGATGCTTCAATTTGGATGATCTTGGGATGCTTAGATGGAATGAATTGGGGGAAGTGGAAGAGAACGTGTGTTAGTCTTTTAACACATTCAATGGGCAAGGATGTCTGTGTCTCACTTTTCTTGAGGTGTAAGGAGTTCACAAGCTTGAGCAAGAACAAGAAGCTGCAGTGCCTAGCTTCTATTAACAAGTCAGTCAGCATATACAAGCATAATAAGATCAGCAGATATTGGTCAGATTGAAATGGAAATGGAAATGGATGAGAGAAGAACCTTGCAGCTTATTTGCAACATCCTTATGTGCTTGCACAACGCCATGCTTCACACTTTCTCTAACCCTAGGGACTGATTGCATGGAGTATAGGCAAGTAACAAGCGAAAATTTTGGCTGACATGCAAGCATCATGAGAGGTAACTGGCCTAGTTATTTTGGATGACCTTGTCTATTATATAATAATGGGTCTTCTTTGAATATATCCATCTTGAATGTGTTAGGAAAAATTAAAGACAGTTTTCTTTCTTTGTTTGAGACAATATTTTATTTTCTACCATTTCTAGAAATCTTTCTGTGTGACCTTATGGTCACAAGTTCAAGTCGTGAAATAATCTCTTGCAATGCAACGTATGACTGCATATAATAGACTCAATGTTGTTCGACCCTTTCCTAAGACCTCGCATCGGCAAGAGCTTCATACACCGAGCTGCTCTTTTTTCTCATCCATCTTTTCAACTCAACATATAGAATCTCATAGCTGTTTTTAAATGTTCAATTATTTTCGATCATTTCCCTGTTCTTATTCTTAGGCATTACTCCAATCTGTAAAATTGATTTCCTTAAACCAAAAGCATCACAACACATTCAAAATCCCAAAACTTAACATACTAAACCTACCAATTTTTCACTCTATAAAAACCTATCACTACACAGTTGGAAACCTTTAGTTGAATAACAGAGATCCCATATACCTAGAACTTTTAATCAATAATCTTTTGTCCACATTTAACCAAGATCATAATATCCAACAACAAATCCTGTAGCTTAATTGAAAACTGACCAAGCTACTCCTGTAGCTTTATACACCAAAAGTCATACTAAGCATAATCATTCCAATAGTCAAGGTTCCTAAAATCATTATAAGCTCTGTCCAATTAGTGAATTTGTTAAAAGACTATTCTGCCAGATTATTTTCATACACATGGAACAGGGAGTGTTAAAGATTAGAAATGAAATTGAATATAAAAAATTGAACTTAATGACACGTAATGAAACACTTTATTTTTTGTATAGATTAAGACAATCTAGAAAAACTCATATGAATCAAGGTATGCAGCAAAATATACCTGTCCTATAGCTTCTTGCTCATTGTACTCTCTGATAACACCATCTTCATGAATAGAACGAGGATTTCTTATCCTCTGAACTATTGTCTTGTTATTTAAGATATCTAAACATCTGGCAAAACTGGCACCAATTCCATCAATAGTTAGTGAGACAAAATCCAGAGCTCCACTCAATGGCTGAACAAGAAACCCAACAAAAGCACGCCCAAGTCCATGCGCAAGACCAAGGATACCATGCTGCCTGGCACTCTCTACAGGTTTTCTCAGCACACCAGACACTCCAAAAGCTACTCCTTGTGCAAGAGCTTCTGTTCCTTGAAGTATTCCATCACCAACACCAGTGATTCTCCTTGATGTAACCTGTAATATTGCACAGTGGAGTATCGGAACTTGAGGGCAGGTAAGAATAGAGTAAATGAGGCATTACCTGCTTTGATCTTAGTTGAAGAAACTGTCCATCAGTTGAAAGTTCTGCAAAACCTTTACTTAGTGATGCAAAGGTTGACTTTGTCATACCAAGAACATCTACTGAAAAGATCAAGTGTAAAGGATTGTGGATGAGATCTCTTTTAATGCGATCAACAATAGCAGGGATAATCGAACTCTGTCTCATGTATCTACTCCTGTGTATAACTTTCCTAAGGTGCACCTGAGGCAAATGATACAACCAAATGAATTATAGTTAATAACAGATAAGTTTATGAAACCCTGAGCAACTTTCTAGCCTTTTGCATTGTATCAAAAACAAAACTCAACTTTGCACAAATCTTATGTAGTTGTCTAATTCCAATCAACATAAGTTATTCATTTTGAGTATCCAACACCAAGGATTAAAATCTCGTGCCGTATCGGACGATACGCACGAAATTTTTCATTCCGCCGCGGCACCGGCACAGCGCCGGCACAGGAAATCCGGCCGGAAACGCATCCGGAGGCGTCGCCCGAGCTCGGCGACGGCTCCGGAGGCGTCGCGAGGCCTCGGCAACGCCTCCTGAGGCGTCGCGAGGCCTCGGCGACGCCGCCGGAGGCCCCGCCCGGAGCCGGCGACGTCACCGGAGGCGCCGCCCGGGGCTAGCGACGCCGCCGGGGCCCAGTGACGCTCTGCACGGGCCACACACGATCGCGCGGTCCGCACGATTTTTTTTTTTCATTTTAAAACTTTAGGCTTAATCGGATTTTAATAATTAACTCCTAGCTATAGTTCAAAACTATAATTTGAGATAATTTAAATAGGCTTTATTAAAACCTATAAAATTATCAAAAAAAATTTATTTTTTATTTTTAAATATTTAGATTAAATTTTTTATTTTAATTAATATATTTTATATTTTAAAAATACCGAAACTATACCAGCACGGTACGATACGATACCGAAACTGTATCGTTCCGGTCTGAGACCGAAACTCCGGCACGGCTCGATATTTTAAACCTTGTCCAACACAAGTGTGGCTCCAAGTTTGTGATACAATGGCTTCTAAACATAATTGCACCTGATCAAAAGGGGTGTTGGTTTTCGCTCAAAGTGTCAGTGTTAAGGGTTGCTGTCTGACATGAGTAAACAAGAGGCAGTCCCAATTATTGGAGATCTTCAGAACCAAGGACGGCCACCATTATGACCATGGAATTTTAAAGGTTATTTTATGCTAGTTAGTTTACACAAAGATACCTTAGCATAAGATTGTCAAACAGTCTTTCTTAACTTGTTTGACAACATGCTATTTTCAGCCAAGCTCTCTTGATAAAAAATAATGCCACTAAGAACAAAAATTATCTGCAAAAATTTTCTGGAACTACAAATAAATCTATGCCACATAAAACAGAAGGAAAGAAATTGATACAAGCTATAGCCGTTAGATGAAGATCCCTTAACTGATAGTAACATTGTAAATGTAAAAAAGCTCGGGCATATAACTTATGCTACTTTTGACACCAAAGTTATAGTTATAGGACTAGTGGATTATTGATTGTTAGATAAAGTCAAGTTCATTCTCAAAGAACATTGATTCAAAGGAAGCTAGAAAATCATAACTTATTCTTTCATTCAATCAACTGTGATCCAGTAATTGCTTGAGCAAAATTGGTTGCAACTATTTACCTGAATTTTAAAAGCATTTCCCACAGCAGACAATATGGGACCCCAAACACCCAGGGCCCCAGGTGGTCGTTGAGCTGGTGCAGTCTCCAATGACATCTTCAACCTAATCTCTGAAACATCTATCAACCTGAATGACAAAAATTGAATAAATAAAATCTGCTACTGCACTAACACTTGCAGGTCAATGTTGGCAAACCATAACATTCGGGTGTCTATCTCATGCACATATCAGCAAATAGGCCCCTCATATTATCAAGCAACAATCCAAGGTATGAAAATGAGGTGCTGCTATTGTACTTTTCTCTTTCCATGTTATTAATCTTAATTATGCTATTGATCTATCTAATTAATAATTTTAAAAGATGTATGCAGACGATAAGCATTCGATTCATTGCATACCTCACATGCAATATTAAAAACATTTGTTCACAAAAATGGCATACATAAAGTACATTTACCCACACATCCCATTCATAATTCTATATAGTAAGTAATGTTTGTCAATTATGTAAGATCAAAGATATAAGAAATATGAAAAAAAAAAAATCAAGGTTATAAGTAACATGTACAACATAATTAATATAAGAATTAATAACACAAACTAGATCAAAGATATAAGTAATATGCATATAACTAAGGTCCATAATCTCGAGCCACGTTAGAGTTTGTCTTCGACTAGATAGCATGATATAGTTTTGGTATCATCTCACGCCGTGCTAGTACGATTTTAATATTCATTTAATTAAATTATTATTAATTATATAATTAATTTTACTTAATATACATAATTTTTAATTTTTATTATAATAAAATGTTTAATTAATAATCAATTGTATTGTTAATATATGTTTGTTCTTTAATTAATCATTGTTAATTAATTTGATCATATTAATTTTTAGAATAAAAAATGTTTGTAATTGATATTGGGGGATAGGATCCCCTTCAAGCTTAGCAAGTCTAGCCTACATGGTGTAGATCCAACTCAATTACTCGTAGGATATACACAGGATGGCTCGATGACTCAAGGTTCGTGAGATTGAGAAGAATGGTGCATCTGAGGGATCGCAGGATAAGATATATTAGAGCATGACAAGCTGAGGAGGATACAATAAACGAGGGTAGATGACAACTTGGTCAAACTTGACCTTAGATGTGGTTGAAGTCGGGAGAATTAATCGACTGGTGGTTGAGAAAAAACCCCGAGTGTATTAGTGATTTTGTGGTTTGACCAATCGATTCATGAATGTGTATCAATTGACTAGTGTCCAAAAGATCGCTACATTTAGTGTTTTGTAAGTCTGATTGGGGCATCCTGAGTTGACTGGTGGGTAAGAATCTATCAACTGAGAAACAAAATAGAAGATTTTCCAATCGGTGACCAATCGACGGAGGTTCGTTTGAAAATGAACAATGTTTTCCAATAGATTAAGATTCGCCAGAAGAGATTTACAAGTCAACCGATACACAATCAACTAAGTCGAAGATGCTACCACGACCAATTCAAATGTAGTCAAAGAAGAAAGTTTCAACGGATAAGATCTAGTGGATCAGTTAACTGTTAACTGATGGTTGCCACATCAGCTAAGGATTCAAAGAGAAGACTATAAAAAGGGCTTGAGGCACTAAGAAGTATCATCTATCTAGTGCAAACAATGCTTAAATCTTGTCTCCACAAAAAGCTTTAATTTAGACTTTTTATTACTGTTTTACTTCTTGTATCTGCTAATATTGTAAAGTGCTCAATTGAAGAGGAGAAAAGATAGTGGAATTCGGAGTTGATTCATCTAACGAATCATAGACTGTGGACGTAGTAGTTTTGGGGAATCATGAATCACATTAAATCAACCATGTCTTCATGGTTTGCTCTTCTTTATGTTCAATTTATTTTCACTACACACATCTTTAAGAACACTAACCATGGAGGTCGAAAGTGGTATTCATCCCTCTACAATGCCAACACCCAATCCAACAAAGGACCTATTGACTAGGTAACATTACTAGGATAAGATATTGATGTAAGATAAGTGAAAGATGAAATGTAACTAGCTTTAACCTAGAATCTAGGGTTTTAAACCTAGTATTAGATGTGTTGCAAGCTATGGAGTTATCTTCATTAACTAAGAAAGTTATGGATTGAGAAGGTGCACTCAAAGAGTGCTGTAATAAGGTGACCATAAATACTCTCAACTAGTGAGGTGATTGTAGAAAGTTTACTATAGAGAATATTGACGTAAGAAATCTGCTTTAACCCATGTTGCTCAAGCACAAAATCCCCATTTGATTTTATATTATTTTCAGCTAAAAATCATTCCTCATATGTGCAAATTTCATCTAAGTTAAAATGGATGTAGGAAAATTGTTGGTCTGTCTATAAGGAGGCATTATCACAATGCACTTGATCATTAAGGAAATAACATGGAACATGATTTTAACCAAATCATCCAAAGTTGAAAGGGCAGATATCATTATATGGAAGGGTAGCTAGAGTTAAAGTTGAACTTTTCTTACTCGAGTTGGATCTCTGGATCAACTTGCATAGTTCCCGAGCTTCCAGGAAGACTATCCATACGAATATTATTATAGAAGTCCATTAATGCCCATATGATTGGCTCATGAATATTGGTTCTCCAAGGCTTTTCTGTGACCTAATATATAAAATAGTCCATGCAATTAAATACACAAAATTATCACTATCATTCGTCTATGACTATGACATCTCTAAATGAAAATTTACCCGAACATAGATGTATGGATAGATTTGAGTGCCATCTGAAGTCTCATTTCTTTTCATAACGGTTGTTTTAAAGACTGGATGCTTTCTGTCAGGCATATCCTCAGGTGCCAAAAGAACAGGCATCACTGTTAATGGTAGTTGATTATCCAACTGAAGATAACCAAAAATAAGCTTAAACCTGAGAGACAACAGTAAAAATTTGAAACTGATCAGACAACCTGAATCAAATTTATAGAGACAAGACACAGGTGGCAACACAAATATGAAAGCATTGTCAATCTTTATTCCTATAAAAATATCAGAAAAAATATGTTGGTTTTAGCTTTTAAAAAAGTAATTCATGAAGAATTGCAGCCAACAGAGGCAAAAGCAAAATATTAATCCAACACAAACGCAGATTCTAGAATCTGAATCTAATAGATAAATGTTTGATTACAAAATTGAATAAACTTTAAGATATATTAAGTTAGGCTAACAAAGTTTAGACAGTACAAGTGCTGCCTAGTGAAAACAACAAACACGCAATTTCTGGGCTCTCATGTATATATCAAAATAATGAATTAAATTGAAAAAGAAACTTCACAAACAATGCTTACCTGCTTGTTGTACCGGCATCAAATCCTGTTGAATAGGAAATGAACACTTTCTCCAAGTAAAAGTACAACAGTTCTCTTGGTCTATGGTCTATAACAGAGACCCCGATAACACCTAATTCGATTATAAGTTCTAGCGGTGCATTCTCATTGTGAGGCTCTTTTGGAAGAGAGGAAATACCCATTCTGTCAATAGGTACAGGAACAATCCTATCATGTGAACCTGATGTTAACATTCTTATGTAGTCAATTAATCGCAGAATTTTCATATCACCCACTTCAGTGGCTATAATCTGTACACCCAGTGCTTGCAAATCTTTGGAGACCTCTATTTTCCTATCCAAACAAACATCTTGAACACAAATTTCATTTTCCCTAATGACACGGACATCAATGGATTTAGGTCCAAGTGGATCATCCCATGAAAACTTTGCAGTTGAAAGAGGTTCCAAATGGATCCAGCTAATTTCATCTAGGCCAGATTGGCGTATTTCAATTCTTGTACTCCACATCCTATTTTCTATTCTGTAAAACAAGAAACTTCTATTAGAGATATTTAATGGGACAAAAAAAAAAGATCTATGTTACTATAACAAACAAAAAATACACTAAAAATCCTCTAGAAGTATTGGTTGTTGATTCTAGATGGAAAATGACTAGGAAATGATCTATGTTACTATAACAAAAGATATACTCAAAAGTCACCTATAAGTATCAGTTGTTGATTCTAGACGGAAAACAACTACGAATCGTGAGCCCTCCTCATAACCACGAATTTCAGCTCTTATAAATCTCCTACCACCTTGATGCTTCCTCAAAACAACAACAATCGTGTCTTCCTTGATGATTTCTATAGGTAAGGACCAGTGTGTGTCTTCAAGTTGGACCTAAACAAAATATTAGAAACATTGATCATAATGTGTGGTAAATAGGAAGCAAGAAAGTAACACTTCTGAATTAAATGAAGGTACCAAACTTGGCATCATACCAAAACAAACTAGGGTTACCAGATCATAGAAATATTAGTGAAAAATAACCAATGAAATAAGGATTGAAAGCCCATGAAGCTTTATATAAATTCAAGATTTCAAAAAGCACCTATATTAAAATATATTAAAATTTAATTATATTACTGAAAAATTTTTAAACACATGAATAAGAAAGTAACAAAGCTATCCAATCAAAAGTTCCATAAAACATATATAATGTAACCATACAACATAAAACACATAACATATCGGAATCTAGGTTCATCAACAATGTCAAACATATCATATATATATGTGTATGGAGCATGCATATAATTGAATACATGCAAAACAAGTGTTTAAATTAAATCTCTGTTTAACACAAAAGACTTTCACAATCAAATCAAATAAAAGTACACATGTGTACTTTCACAATCCTATTATAGCATGGATACAAACATTTGTGTACTTTTACAATCCTATTATAGCATGGATACACATTTGTGTACTTTTACAATCCTATTATAGCATGCATAAGAACTTGAGGTGAGATACCTGTTTGATGCAGCACCAAATCAAATCCTTGAATCACATAGAAATTTGAGACGAAATTGTTCAAATAAAAGGGAATCTAACACAGAAAAGAAACCCACAAACAAGAGAAATGTCTCATATAATTAACGATAATTGTATTAATTAAAGCTTCTAATTATATAGACATGATACTCTTTTATATAGTCAACTTTATCCAAATTAAATAAGAAACACCACAAATTGGGAACGACAATAATTTCATAATCTCTTACTAAAATAGATACAATTAAAAAGAACAGCTCGATGCATGAAGCTCCTGCCAATACGGGGTGTCCTAGAGAAGGATCAGATCATATTGGGTCTATTGTATGTATCCTTACTTTGCATTTTGCAAGAGACTATTTCTGCGACTCGAACCCATGATCTCAAGGTCATATGGCAATAACTTTATTGTTGCACTAAGGCTCCCCTTCACCAAAATAGATACAATTATCGAATTTAAAATTTAAAGATACCAATTCGCCATTTAAAATAGGGCAATTATCAAAATCAATTATGAATTTAAAATTCAAAACAATTCATTTCAAATGTTTGCGTCATTCTCCTCCATTAGGAGAACTCGGCTCTAGACAAGTTATGGGGATCTTTAGTTAGGTCGTCCTTTTGAGAAAAGAGTAAGAATTGGAAAATGTGCAAAACAACTGCTCCAAGCCTATTTAAATTCATAAAATTAATAGGAAAACGGGTAAAAGAAGAATGAAACATACTTGAAGCTTATCTGATCGTCCTGATTCAGAATAAAGGAAGGACACTCTAGAGTCAAAAGCATGCAGAGTCTTAGGCTCATCTGCAGAATTAAACCTAAGAAGAATATCTTGTCCTATCCTGTTTGTGAATGTCATATAAGGACGGATAGAAATAACCTGGAAATATAAACAAAAAACAAGTTCATCAGCATATAACTTCAACACATAGAACAGGATTTTAGGCAACAAGTAACCTTTGTAGGAACAGATTGGTAAGGGGATGGTTTTGAGCAAACAAGTAACCGCATGCAATTGCCGTCTGTGTTGTATGCATAAAGATTAATTGATCCATCCTGACATTACCAGGTGATCAATAATCAGAGGCTTTGTCAAGTAATACATAGTAGTAAGAGAATAGAAAAAAGTTACCATGTCACCAAGAGGAGAAAGTTCAGTATCTGGTCCAAAGCACTCCTCATCAGGTCCACTAATGGACGCTGATAATCCTAATAGCTTGAAGTTCAAAAAAGAAGCTATTGTATATCCACCAAACAATTCCTCATCAGTAATATGCCAAAGTGTTCTCTTTGTTTTTTTATGAGAATGAAATGAAACAGGAAATTGTGCTCCTCTTTTCCCAGGAAGGGCCATAACCTTCAAGGTAAGTGGTGGACATCTTGCAATTGAAATCCAATATGGAGTGTAAATTTTGATAACCCTAGCTATCAAATGTTCCTTCTCATAATTTTGCTCAAGAATCACTTGAACGATCCTACAAAAAGCGATAAGTTGGTTTGAAATTTGAAACCTGAACAATGCCAGACATTAATACTCAGGAAAATCTAAAGAATCCAATATAATTCTTTAATAGCAGACCTTTCAGAAAAAGAGCTTCTCAAGTTCATCAATTTCGAGGGTGTTTTGCTTTGATGTGATAAAAGCACAGGCTCCTTTAAAATAAGAGAAGTGAATTATAGGAAGAACATAAATTGCAAGATAATTGAGAATTTTAAAGTTTCAATCAGAAGTTAACTTACATGTAGGGGTTGCCATCCCCCTTCCGGAAGTATTGATATGTACAATGGATTTCTCATGTCTACACTGTGAATTTTTATAGTTTCACCTGGCATAAGTTCACCTTGAGAGCAAGTTATTTGTCCACCACTCAATTTACTAGAAGAGATATTGTATTCAGACGAAAGGGGGAGGTAGTTGAATATTGCTAACGGAGAGTCAATATTAATATTCCAATCATTTATAGGAACTGATTTGATATCTTTGCCGACCTCTTTTGCTCGTATGCTAACACAGAACCACAAACCTTCACATTGATCTGAAGAAGTTCCTTCTCTTTGGGAGCAAAACAAGAGCACATCAGACTCATCAAGAGATGATACACATATGTCACGTAAATCTTCATTGCCTCCACAAATTTCAGTTTGATAATGCCTCTGTGTCACAACACCCCAACAATATTCTTTCTTATCTTCAGTGTTTTTTGGCTTCAACTGCAACATAAAGGATTGCACAGGGTTTGACAAGACTAACAATGGAAGAGGAATAGTATCTCCAGGTTTCAATAATCCAACTGATATTTGCTTATCTTCTTTGAATGGAGGCACATATTTCCTATGCCGAATCCACTTTCTTTGCCTTGCACAATCAACGGAATATAATTGTTCTTTAACTTCTGTTGACTCAGGCCACTTCAGCTGTTCAGTATCTGCAGCATAAACCCATCCATCCTTTGCAAGTACAGATCTTGTATCAACATGCCAATCATCAGCCCATTCCCAACCATCTGGCAGTTCAACAATAGATGCTACCTGAACATAAGAATACATATAAATATACTAAGAAACTCAAATAGGACTAATTTAAAATTTATATATCAAGACAATGTTTTATAAACACAAGGGAATCCAGAGTGGTACCACTCTTTTCTGTAGTATCATAACATAGCAAATCAACTGCTAGTAATTCAGGATAAAACAAATGTGAGGTGCTGACATTTAGTGCTTAGACTAATCACTAATAAACTAGCGAAGTTTGTTCAGAACATTCTTAAAGATGACTATCATACACATCTGATATCTTCAACATTGCTTGAACTCTCAACATTTGCATTAATCCACTGATGGCACTATTCTCATGAAAGGCAGTGTAATCATACTAACAAAAGGAAAATACTAACAAAAATGTTTTAGACCTTAAAGATAAAAGTAATATTCTAGCTCTCTTTACCTTATTTCTATCATCTGAAGAGCAATCAGACTGGTTTGCAAATGGTGTACTTGAGTAATGGCTTATCCAACCATCTGAAGGATGGAACTTTTGTGTTTCAAAGAACTCCTCAGTTTCATATTTATCATCATCAGGTCTTCTATCCAGGCCATCACTTTTTTCATCCATTGTAGTATGATTATCAGAAGAAGACTTGGAGATCAAACACAGATCAATAAAGATGTCAGTGTTGTTAGTAACAGATACCAAAGATCGAATGTCAACATATCTGTTGCCATTTATTACAGATACTTCACTTGCAACAACATCATTATGAAACCTCCAACATGCTGTAGGAGCAGCATAGTTTAACCTCATAGATGTCCAGGGTCCTTCCCTGGATGGACTGATTTGAATAAACCCAGCCGTATTTGCAACAGTAGATTCACAGTTGTCATTTTTAGATTCAGGTTTCGCAGGAAGTAGTATAGCACATCTGATTCTTCCATATAAATTACTCTGGTCTTCACTTTGACAATTCTATGATCAAGGATGATATATAAAATAATTTAGTGGCATGCAATGATAACTATTTTCAGTAACTTCCATGGGTTGTTGCCTAAAGGTACAACATTGCAGAAAGGATGCCAGTTCAAACTAAGATGAAAAAAGTGCAAAAAAAAAAACAATTACCAATGAAATGGCTGGTGAGAGTTCCTTCCAAGAAAAACAATTATTATAATCATTTGAATTTGATCCAAATGGAAGTTCATATGCTATTTGGTTCAAAAGGGCAGAAACAATTCCTATCGTCTCTCCTGTCAAAGTCACAGTTGAGATATTTGATGACAAATTTGGTTAAATTTTCAAAAAATGATGTAAATAACATAGACATATTAAACAAAAGAAGTACCTCTACCCAGATCAACTACGGTAAGCTCCAGCATATAATAGTCCTGTTTAGTTAAGACACAAATTTCAGTATCATTAGAAAATTGGGAATGCAACTTGTAGTTAGTGATCAAGAGAGCGCTTGACTAGAAAACCTTATTAATGTTACATTCAAAGGAATATGTAGATGATCAAAATGGTAGAAGTATGTAGCAGAAGTTTAACATTTTATGTTTACCAATCAAGCGAAGTAGAATAGGAATGATGAACAGAAAATCTTTAAGAATAAAGATTAGAGGTGCATGTCTGAAAGGAGAAAACTAGTCAAGTTACCTATATGACAAAAAAAAAGAAAGAGAAAACAAAATAAATAAAAACATGATATTTTGATGATTGAATTTTCCTTGACATAAAACATAGGACATGACGATGAGAACGAGCACATATCTTTTTTCAAGTTAATTATTGACCTCCAATACTTCATTTTTTTCCTTCTCATTTTGATTACAGAGTAATCTAGTAGGGAAGTTTCAAATTTTCGCAAGGCATTTAGATTCACGTTTTGTTGTCAACGCAAATTTCCTCTGATTTGTTTGATTTGTCAGCAAGATGCAAGAAGTGAACTTTTAGCAAGTTCATTCTCTTTTCTTTTAGCTGTGGCATGCCAACTAGAATGACCTTTTCCAACTTCGATGCTCTCATGATAAAGAGTAAATCTGGACAGCATTTGTATTGAGGTCACCATTCAAGCATCTTGATCCTGAAACGGTTCTACATGTTTAGAATCCTTTAGGTATGTACCATGCATACACTCTTTTCCTCAGATCATTCAAAGTACTATGATTCCTTATAAAGTGTTTCCTTTTAGTTTGGTTTAGTTCCAAGTTCCTCAGTTTAAGAAAAGTAGAATATTCCAAAAAATGAGAAAATTTTCCTTTGCCAAACATTTTAGACACAGATTCACATTGCTACATGTTTGATCTAGTGACACAGAAAAGAAGTTTTTGTATGACTAAATTACATGCATACAACTATTAGAAAAGAAATTTGTATACAATAAACCTGCAATGGTATAACCTGCAAACATAGCAAGCCAATATGTTAAATTGGTAATCAAGGAACTAGAATGTATGTCACAAGAGGACCAACAAACCATAGAGTCAATTTTGAAGGAAAACATTTCATGCCAATTCACAGTGGTAGTGCCTGAAGAAGAGGACTCAGTCATGACACCAGAAGTACGGGCACTTTGTTGCTGCAGTGGTGATGCAATAGGATGATCTATGAATAGACGAAGTGCTACCATGTACTCTCCATTGCTTGCTCCTTTAATTGATCTTAACTGCACGTCAGCAAACAAAATTTAACTTTTGGAAGATGATCTCTTTCAGTATTTTAAACAAACATCCATTTGGGTGCTATTTCACATTACACTATAAAAGAAAGTCATAAATATAATTTAGATCATGAAATGACATAATTGGGTTAAAATTACCAAATCCATCAGTCCATGGTTTGCAATATCATGCTCTTCTAGCATGCCTAAAATTTACCATTCTAATAAATTACCAAAACCAAATAATGCGAGTAACATGACACTCAGGAGTATGTTATTATGCCGGCACTTGCGCCAGCACACATCAAAGATGAATTTGAGTCATTGTCAGTCGGGATAATTTCTATATTCTTGAAGCACTAAAGCATCTAAGTTCATCTTAACATGCTTCAATATGTAGCAAATCATGTTAAGTGTTGCCATGGTGTGGTACAATACAATTTGATTTAGTGTGTTATCTTCTTTTGTAAGAAAGAGAGTTAAACCAGTAAACTCATCTAAAATTCTGTCATGTTTCGACACATGCCGAAGTGGGTCCAGTGTCAGCATGAAATATATAATATTAAAATCATACCAGTGCCAAGTGTAGTAGCAGGGAAGTAACAACACTGAGTGAGGCCTTTTCCACTAATAAAATCTAAGGACTTGTTGATGGCATGCGATCATTAAAGCACACCAAAAGTAGTTCTAGGAATACCTAATCATGGAAGAGCTCAAACAAGAGATTTGATCTAGCCTTAGGAAGTAACTGAAGGAGGAATTGATGCAGGTGGAAGAGGATGCATAACAATAGGAATCAACACAATAAGAAGAGGAAGCATTGCTCACTGCCTTATTCTAAACATAAAGAAAAAGACACTGCTTGAGAAGATGACTCATTGCAGCTTCCTACATGGAAGTGCAGCAGAATCAAGTAGGAGACTTGTCCACTGGAGAAGGTAGGTACTCTAACCTATGGACATATAGTTAGATATATCAGCAGTTGGAAATACAGCACAAAAACCACGAGTTGCCCAATGCTAGGATCTAAGATGATGAATGAGTGTTATAATCCTTGAGTTTTCACAACTCACATAGGAAATGGATATTGATGAAATACTTTCTGATGTCTCGGTTATCAACCTCTCAACCAAGAGTGCAGTTTATATGTAGGTTATAACCACAACAGGCAGACAATTAGGAAGGGCAAAGAAAGTCACCTAAGGATTAAAAAGAGTCTTCCACTGAAGCTCTTTGATTGTGCTAGAGAGATCCTCAGATGGTTGGATATTTCTTCCGGCAGAGAGCACATTGCAAGAGGAGCTTCTGATGGATTTCTGTTCAGATGGGAGTTACTATTGTTATGCTATAACGATGTTTTACACTTTTATGGACGAAGACCTAGCTGCTGGGTTTTCTTTCATTCAGAATCTTATCCTTAATCCTTTCGGCCATTACTGGTGGTGGAACGAAATTTGACTTAAGAGTTTATTATATCATGTTACTTAATGTTGGTACATAAGGTAAACTTCTCTACCGTGATAATTAATTTATAGTAAGGGGGTCATAACTAATTTGTGTTCTCATTCATATCTTGCATGGTAATTGGAAGAGTATAGAGACGTTTTGGGTGATTAGGATGAAGTGGGTTTCTTTAGTGATGTATATTTTTCTTCATTTCAGGTGGGTTTTTCTTGCTTGTTTCATTATATTGACCATGTGCATGATTAAGTTTGTGAAAGTAGACATAATTATGAAGTTGTTAGAAATGGATTTCTTTACATGAATTCTTGTTGCTTGATAACTTTCTCCCACATTGGGGGTTGCGTTAACACTAATATTAAATTAACAAGATAATGGATGTAGCATTTATCCTTAGAGCTTCGGCTTTGAACCTTAAGGGGTTGTGTCATTAATGATATAAAATTGACAAGATAATAAACGTAACAATTAGGTTATAGAGCTTTGGCTCCATGCTCTAGAAGAGTTGCATGATTTATTATGCTGAAATATGTAAATAAAATGAGTTACTAATATAGAGCATTGGCTCCACGCTTAAAAAGAACCTTTGAGTTCTTTTCTCACTCGATGGATTGAGGGTCATTCACCCTATTATGTGTGAGATGCATTTGGTTGGATTGCAGGTTAATCACTCTATATATACAACACATCTTTTCTAGGTGGATTGTGTGTCGTTTACCCTATACATTTATATATGTGTATGATGCATTTCGTTTTGGATGAATTGTAAGTTATTCATTCATTCATATATATATATATATATATATATATATGCATCTTTTACTAAGTAGATTGTAGGTCATCTGCCATATGTATATATGTGGATTCCTTGATAAACTAAATCAAGAATACTTAAGTGAAAGAAAAAAAAAAATACAAGAAATGATAAATTTGTCTAAGAGTTGATTTAAGAGAAGTTTATGATAAAAGATTGATATTTTAAATTGTCAAAAGCAATGTGTTCCTTGGATTTTGTTATGAGATATGTTTTTTGATACCATGCACTTTTCTCTTATATCCACTTTATATTTTGTGCTCACTTTTGGAGTTTTTGACCTCCAAGTTATTTGTTGAGATGTGATCATAAGCATAACACCGGTGGAGTTTCTTCCAAGTTATGCATTTAGTTAGATTGGTTAGCATTGTATATATCTTTGCTCTGACATTATTATAGTTCATGCGCAGAGAGGGAAGCTAGTTTCGTGACAAGCATAGCTCGTGCAAAGTGTGAAAATGAGAGATTAACATCATAGAATCATTAGCTCTGATATCACGTAGAAGAGGGGAAGATTAAAATTGGCATCTAGGTGATCCTCTCTACCGGTATATATTATCTCATTTACAATTTTACATTTACATCCATATGGTTTGTATATTTACAATGTGCCCTTATCCATTGACAATCAGTTCCATGCCTTTAGTTAAGAATAAATAGGTATTTTGATGTTTGTGATCTTTAACATGGTTTTAATTGCGTACAATAGACCCTTATCCGAGATTTTACATTGGTGGGAGCTTTATGCACCGGACTGCCTTTTTTAATATTTTGGTCAACACAATAGAAACTTTTTCTGTCGTATGATTACGTGAATTGTTGCATAGGCCCACATGATGTGCTTCTTTGTTGTCATTCTCTTCAAGATATAACACCGATGCTTTGAGATTCTTCTTATGCTGCTATTGTGTCCAACCTCCAGTTTAGTAGAAGGTTGTCTTATTTTTGTTGCTTACGGATGGGACTTCTCCTGTTCTCCAACATCTATCCTCTGTCAACACAATTGACACTTGTGCTGACTTTACTGTGTATTAGCACTGGATGGCATTGGCTTGGAATGACAAAAGTGGTTCAGCACTGGATGGCATTGGCTTGGAATGACAAAAGTGGTTCAACATCAGGACCTTAAACCTTAATCCCTTCCAGGAAAGTGAAAACATTTGCTATTTGGATTTGTCAGTCAACAATAATGGTCAGGATTTTCTATTTAAGCCAGGGTACTATGTTTCCTAAGGAGGTCATCATATTAGGCATTGAGTTTTCAAACACTTCTCAATCTTTACATCATTATACCATGCTAATCTAAGATTATTGATAAGAAAATTATAAATAAATAAATAAATTATAAGCTAAACTAGAGCTTAATCACTTTTCCCAATAGACTAGGAAGCAAGAGCCTGAATAAATGGAAGGAATACTTTGCATTAAGATAAGAGGAATACTTCAGTTTCCTGGAAATGTAATTCAATTTTTAAATTAATTATTTTCTTGGCAATACTCATTGCATCAAATCTAATGTACTAGATTCTACCATTTTTTCAAAACTGTCGTAGGTTTGTGACAAATGTTGGATCATTAGTTTGGAGGAGGTAGGATTGGTTGACAAAGGATAGAGAGTTTGTGGAGGTGGAGAATATGTGAACTATAGAGGCGATGTGTAGCATAGCTAGATGTGCCTGTAGCATGGTTAAAAAGCATGGGAAGTGAGCAAGAGCTAAGGGATAGAGTTAGGACCCGATGGGGAAACTGTAGAAAACTGATAGATATGTTAGGTCCGGACATTGATGCCAAGTAAAACAAGATCAATTGACAATCTAATGAAAGGAAAGAAAATGAGAGAAGAGAAACCTCAAAGAAAACTTTATTAACTAAAGAAGTTATCTGAAACAATAGACCTAGGGCCCTAATATACAATTAACAACTCTTTCTAGAACATAAAAAGTAATACAAATATAAAAAGCAAAATGAAAAAATAATTAGAACCCCAAGGTAGGAGTTAAAAGAAAAGACTAACTTTTCAAATCAAACTTAATTAAATCAAAAAGTGCTTGGTCTTGAATATTCACCTGTGTTGATTAAGAGAGAATTCAATACCTCTCACTAGTGTTTAAAATGTTGAGTTGTGCAGACAAAGGTGGAATTTAGTGTTTCCCTGGCAGATTGATATGCGAGAAGGGAGAAGATGCCCTAATGCAACTACAATTATGAGAAGCACTTCGTCCTCTACAAGTGACAAAACTAGGGTTCCGCAACTCCCTCTACAACTTCTCTACCACTTCTTCAAGATATCCCTCTTCCTCCATTCACCTCTTCCCTCCTCTTCCTTCACTCCCTCTTCCTTTGTTTGTCTCTTCATCTATATGCCTCTTCTTCAACAAAACTGAATCTTTCTTCTTATAAATGAGAACACTTATTCAGAGCAGGAGAAGCTTGCTTCCCCTTGCTTTATATTTTTGAAAGCTAAAGAATTGACATGTTCATTATCATTTGATGTTCAGAATTAGCAGGTCCACCACTGCCTACAATTGTCATGTCCTTCTACCTCAATGATTCAGGTTTAGAGAAGGCATACATAATTATATAAAACAATGCATCTTGACACAATTATAAATCATCGTCATCGAGTTTCAAGTTATATATATTGCCATTGAGTTTTCGCTGGACTTAAAAGTGATTGTTGGTTTACAAAGGGCATAAATCTTTATTCCATTAGATTTAGTTTGTCCAACTATTTCTTTTAGATTGCTCTTAGTGGTCCTGAAATCTATCATTATTTCTTATTTAGTTGGTTCTTATATAGAGTGATATATCTGATATTATATTATTTTATATCAATATACTGATATATATGTACATATTTATATTATTATATATCTCTATGAATAAATATTGAAACCATATCAATGTCACACGATACATTTTTGAAGCTTGTATCATTTTGGTAATAAATAAAGACAAACGCATGGCTGTCCCAGTTAGAGACCAAAACTATGACATGACTTGTTCAAGTCAAAGATGAAATGTCAAGCATGACTTGAGATTTTAAACCTTGCCTCTCACCATCAACAATGATATGAAAATCTCTCCTACAATCCCACTTTGGAATAAAGCAAGGTCGCACATAAATATTATGATATAAATATTAAAATAATAATAATATATATTTTAATACATACTACATTAGTAGCATGATGTTATTGAATAAATGCAAATAAATATAATCTAAACATTTATTATTAATGTAGTATATATTATATATTGATCCTATGTTAGTAATAGGACTGATTTTTTTTTAATAGATAAAGATTTATAATAATAATCATCTAATATTATTTAATATTTTAAAATATGACTATATCAAATAGAAATAATATGATATTACTAAAATGATAGAAGTAATATGATCTTTATCCATATCATGCCAAATTTTTATTAATTTTATTATTAATGAATTCTTTATTATACTTTCAAGTTTAATTATCAATATGATCAAACATCATCAATTATGTCATATGAAATTATTTTATTGTTCTACATTTTATCTTTTGTTTAGGGTTGTAAATAAACCAAACGTTCATCGGTGTTTGACTTGGTTGAAGTTTGTTTATGTTCGTTCAATACACAGAAGATCATTTAAATGAATAAGTTTAAACAACTCGTTAAACTAAATGAACAAACTTAAACATATATGTGTTTAGCTCGTTAATATAAATGAACAAACTTGAACAGAAATTGTGAACTGTTCGTGAACAATACTCATAAACAATATTCAAGAACTATGTTCATCAATAAAACTCTTATCAACATACTAAACAAACAAAGAAACTTTCAAAATGAACATACAAGTTTGTATTACAAGCTCAATAACTAACCAAATAAGCTTAAAATGTAAAAATTGCAAACAATCAAACAGTGTGAATTGAGAGCTCGAAAATATCTAAACGAACCAAGCTCAAGCTCATAAAAAAGAAATTAATTCAAGCTTGAACAGTCATTTCAACGGTTTGGTTCGTTTTAGGTTCGGCTTGGCTTGGATTGTTTACAACCCTAATTGGATTCAAGATTAAAAAAATCAAAAATAAAGGTTCAAGAATAAGATTCTTTAAAATTGAGTATCAGATTCAGAATTCGATGGGTAGGATTCAAACAGATCGAAGATCAAAGATGCCTCGATTTAGGATTCAATTGATAGATTCCATTTCGTGATGAGAGTTCGAGACCCATGAGATTCAATAGCAAGTTTTAAGATTCGAAAATAAGATTCAAATGCATGATTGGAAGTTGAGATCAAGAAATAAATTTCGAGATTCAATAGGAATATTTAAATTTCAGCGCAAAGTTCAAAATTAAAGACACAAGAAAAGATTTCAAGATTCAACTATGATATTCAATTCTTCAAAGGCTAGACACTGAAATTGAGGTTCAAACTTGGGCTTAAGTATCAAAATTTAAGATTCATAAACGAAACTAAAGACGAAAGTTGCAAGACTCATCAATTGGGATTGTATTCGAGAATAAAAAAATATCAAAACTAAAGGTTCTAGAACAAGATTCTTTAAAATTAAGTATGAGATTCAAGATTCCATAGGCAAGATTCAAACATGAGATTGAAGATCGAAGATTCGTCGATTTAGGATTCAACTAGTAGATTCCAATTCGCGATGATTCAATAGTAAGTTTCAAGATTTGAAACCAAGATACAAATGTGTGATTGGAGGTCAAGATTAAGAAATAAGTTTCGAGATTCAATAGGAATATTTTAATTCAATCGGAAAGTTCAAAATTAAAGACACAAGAATAAGATTTTAAGATTCAACGAACAAATCAAAGATTTGGATTCAAGAAAATTCAACATAGATATTCCAATTCAAATCGAAGATCGAGATTCAAGAACATGATTCAACATTCATTAACAACCATCGAGTTTAAGTCTGGGACTCTACCTTCGAGATTCATGGATTAAGAGTCAAGAACAAGGTTCGAGGCTTGAATTTGAGGTCAAAGATCAAAATTAAAGATTTAAGAACTCACGATTCAACAATGATACTCAGTTTTTCTAATGCTAGACATTGAAATTGAGGTTCAAACTCGAGCTTAAATATCGAAATTTGAGATTCTAGGACGAATCTAAAGACAAGCTACAAGACTCATCAGCTAGAATTGGATTTAGAGTTGTAAATGAACTAAATGTTCATGAACAAACTTGGTGTTCGACTTGGTAAAAGTTTGTTTATGCTCATTCAATACACAAGATCAATCAAATGAACAAGCTTAAACACGTCTATTCAACTCGTTAATATTCATGAACAGAGATTGTGAAGTGTTTGTGAACAATATTCATGAACAAAGTTCATGAACCATGTTTATTAATAAAACTCTTATCAACATGCTAAATAAATAAACTTTCAAAATGAACAAATAAGTTTGAATTATCAAGTTCAATAATCAACCAAACAAACTTAAATGTAAAAGTTTCAAACAATCAAATAAACTTGAATTGAGAGCTCGATAACATAAACGAACCAAGCTCAAGCCAAGATTGAACCAAGCTCAAGCTAATAAAAAAAAAACCAAGTCAAACTTAAACAGTCGTGTCAATAGCATAGCTCATTTTAGATTAGGCTCGACTTGGCTCAATTACCTTATCAAACAAATTTGAACACTACAAAGCTTGGCTCGGCTTGAATTGTTTACATTCCTACTTTTGTTCTTATAGATTTAAATATGACCAATATTTAGATTCTTTTATCCATCCTAACCACTTATAGCAATTTGACAACCATAGACATTCAGCATATGATCCAAATTGTGGCAAATGCTGACTATCCAGGGGATGGATCTTCTGCCCTTCCTGTCATTGCCATAAACCACCAATAAGATTGTTGACAGACAATATCTCTGAAAGAACTCATTGATTAATAGCAATCGCCAATGCCTAAGAGGCAGTCACAGCATTAAGCAAGTTACCAACCAAAACGTGCAGCTATGGAAGCTAGGACACTGCAATTAAATATTAGAGATATCATCAAAAATCTCACCTCAGCATCTGCAATAATTACTGTCAGCATTGACCTAGGAACAAGGCTCAGCTTTTCTTTCAGATGAGGATACATCATATTTTTTAGTGCTGGAACTTTTACAGGTTTATTGCCTCCCGGAGGAATTTTGATGATGCTTGATGTCCCAGACCCTTCAATACCTCTTATATATATGTCTTGACCAAGCTTGTTTTGTGGTATGATATAATAGCCACTCTTATGATGAATATCAAGGATAGAACTCTCACCAGATGTAGGAAGAACTGATTCCTTAATTAAACAGATGAGTAATCAAAAGTTAACAAACAAATCGAAATAATGTCATGCCATATAGAAAGTGAAGAAATAATTGGGTTGTGAAAGTACACACTTTTTTTCTATAGGATTCATCAATATGATTTAGACTATTCCAACTAGAATAAGCTTGAATCAGCATGTTTGCATTAGAAACAGAGAAGTTCAGGTTAAGATCCTGAGTAGAAGTCATACGAAGCTGTGTGGAAGCACCTGGTGCTTTCTTATCATACTGATACCTGTACATCATGGATTTAAAATAAATAATCAGGACAAATTTAGTGATTTGCATTAACAAGTGGTGAACCCAGAAAGTAGTATGGGGTCAAATTCTTCTACCATATGCAAAGACCAGATGGCCTCTATAAAGCTAATAACATGAAGGTTCGCAATGAATTGAAGTCATCTTGAGAAGAATAAGAACTCCCTTAATGAGAAGGAAACAAGTTTCATACCTTACAAATCCATCCATGGGTTCAATAACTGGCTCCCATAAATCATATTTATCATTGTAGGATTTTGCAGCCAAGAAAAAAGTCACAGTAGAATTTATGTAATCTGGTCTTCCATGTAGACTAAATGCAGTTTTATCCAAACACACGTTAAACAGTGGAACCATCTGCATGAAGCCAATATGCAGATGTATAAAGCTTAATTCTAAATGATATCCTCGATTTTCCAGAAAGAAAACATTGATTTGAAGAAGATAAAGTAAAGAATGAACATATGCATGAGAAACATATCGACACCAATGATTTATCTCCATGTACCAAATAGAATATATGGATATTCTCTCAGTCAACAACAATATGATGGTAAGTTTGTATTCTTTAACAGCAGTACTACATCAGTCTTTAGACAAATTTCAGCATATTCAAAGAGAATAAGGAAATATATCAGAACAAGAAATGAAAATTAAAGTTTTTGATCCTCAAAATAGGTTTATCGCCTCCCTCTCCTCTTCTTCCTCATCATCAAGTTGTATTTGTCCCAACTATTTGGGATAACATAACAACATGGATCTTTCCCTCCATTGAGTGATATACATGGCTATATCAGCTAGCTTTCCCTCTCCTGTCGAAGTTAACAATGATGGAATCCCTAGGAGGAGCTGTGTATGGTTGCAGGGTCAATTTACACCCTAAAGCTTTGCTAAAAGTAACATAATATATATTATAAATAAATATTAACATTCAGTTCATCAGATTTGTTTGCTTGAGAAAATCCAACTTTGTTTACTTGAGAATGCACAATAACACAGAACTATCTCTACATGTTACATGTTGGTTCAATAACCACTTAAACAAAAACTGTTCAATAAAACAATTTTTTATCTAAAATGCACGCAATTCAAAATTCTAAACTAAATTTGTATTGCAATACAAATGGAGAAAATTCTGTTGTCTCTCATTGATAAGTTATATTAGAATAACAAAATCAAATCTCTTTAATAAATTCATATTATTCCAATATTATGTAATTTCTTTAATATTTTTTTTATCTTGCTAAAACATTTTCTTGCTTCAGTGCATTTGGTTCATGAAATAGAACATAGTTATTCCTAAGAAATAGAATAAACAAGGAATAGATAAAAAAATAAGTATTCCTTAGTGTGGTTGAATGTTATAAGGAATAGACTAAAAAAATATTTTTCACAATGAAAAAAATAGCCTACACAAATTTGTCTAACTCATATTGCATGCATCATCTACCCAATCAGTTTGTTTGGCCTAACCAACTTGTCCAACCAACCCGACTTGACTGAATCACTTAGCCCATCCATCCGCCCAACTCGATTGGCCCATCCCCTATTATCTACCAGATCAGTTCATGAAGCCTAGCTGACCTGCCTAACCAATTGGTTCAACTAGATTGTCAAAATCAGCAATCTCACCTAGACTCATAAAACCGGTCGATGGGTCAAACTATTCAAATTGACCAACCTAATCAATCAATCCAACCATTCAAACTGTCCACCCTGCTCAACCAACTTAGTCGGCCATATAACTTGCTCGTTGCTCTTATAACGACTTGCTCGCTCATAGTGTTGACTTATCTAGATAGACTGGCATACCCAACCCATTTGATTCAATTGTCTAGGCTAAGTCTGATTGGGGCAATCAAATATGTTATACGAATGATGGAACAGAACATGAAATACCTATTCCTTACGGATTTGGAATAACTATACTATGATAGCCCATAGTTATTTTTGCATCCAAACATAGAAATAACTATTTCAAGAAAATTCCTAGGAAATAGGATACTCATTCGAATGAACCAAATAAGCTTATTACATGATTTTCTCAACAATTCCATTTTTCTAAAACCAACATCCTAATCAATCTTAAACTTTTAAAAGATAATAATGTTACAAAAAAAGTTGAAAGTGTAATCTTACAAAAATCATTAAATTATATTTTTGATGGCTATTTTTGATGAGAAATTCTCACCAGTCCCCCATAGTCGTCATATACTGCTGCAGAGACGGATTTAATTTCCGCGCCAATGACAGTGTTATCTGATTCAGTAGGTAAAGATGATCCTGCAAATTTTAATGCAAATCTTCTAGGAGGCTTTTTAAATCCATTTCTGACAAGGAATGTTCCCAGATCATTGTCCACATGCCACAAGCTAAATTGTTCTGATACACTTGTTTCCGATGTATTCCATATACTCTCATCATCAAACTGATCTCCTGTCACCATATCACTGCGAATGCATCTTAATAAGCTGATGTCATCATCCCTAGGATATCCCTTAGATGCAACACATCCTAAGGCAACAAATCCTGGAGGAGCTTGTGGCAACCAAAAAGAGATACTCTCAGCACCTTTTTGTTTCTTGATATAACCAACAAGCTGAAAATCTTTAGGGGCTTTAAGAAAAGACTCATCTCCAGGATCATGAAGAACAATGCCTGAATTAGGTGGTTCATACCTGCTTCATAATATAAATGGTAAGAAAAGGTACAGGAGAATATCAAAGTAGAAGGATAAATGAGGATACATACCCTTGAATGGCAATATCACCAAGGAAAACCATTTCAGGTGAAAACACTGGCCGCCATATTGATAGTTTTTTCTGGGAGGATGTACCATGATTCCACCAGACTAATTTAAAATTAGCTACAGATTCAAACAAGCGACTAGAAGTGAATACTCCAGCTCTTTCAAAATGAGAACCACCACCATTAATGTCATCCCTTGTATTGTATTTGACATTGGAACTTCTATCTTTGGTAGAGAAATTGAAATTGTCAAAGTGCACATGACGCAACTCATAAGCTTTATCAATCAAATTCTTATTGTTAGGATTTGCAGGCAGAAAAGAACCAAAAGAATTATCCACTCGCCAAAATGCAAAATCTGCATGCTTCCTACAATATTTATTGTAAAAAAATGAAGGTAGCATATGAATTTTAAATGTTTAAAAGTTTTATAATGGAAAAAGGAAAGATTTGAGAAAAAAGAAGCATACGAATTGCTTAAATTGAGTGCAACACAATCCTTGAATGAGGATGGAGAAACCAAGGAAGCCAAAATACACAAACCAGAGGAAAGTGGTGGTTGAGAACTTCCAGAAGAAACTACACAACCCACTGCAACATAACCACTAGGTGCTACAGGAAACCAAATGGACAAACCTCCATTTACTACATGATTGTCATTACTGGATACATTACTTCCATGGTCATATTTGCTTTTATCAGGACTAGGATAGCCACTTCTCCATATTAAATTATAGGAAAGAGGTCTCTTCACTCTCAAAAAACTGGTATTCAAAGCAAGAACTCCCTTTGAAGGTGGCTGATTCCTACATACAAAAATTTGCATTAGATTCAAGATCCAACCTTGAAAAGAAATATAGAATAGTGTACAAACTGAGGAGTCAGACAATCTCCAAGGACAGCGTATCCTGATGGTGCCTGTGGTCTCCAAAATGCATATGAATGATTGTAACCTAATAGAAAAAGGAGAGGTTATGTGAACAGTTGAAATTGACTAACAGAAGTAAAGTTGCTAGATGGTACATTCAGAACAATTGGCATACCCTTTATCATAGCAATCTTGTCAAACTGAGAACAAACAACTGAAACTTTCTTAGTAGACTTCCTTAGAAATGCTAAAATATCTTCCTCAACAGCTATGAAAAGTTTTAGGATGCTGAATGAGAAATTAATAACTACATCAGATACAGCCAAATGTATGTTTGTTTTCCCATAAGTATTTGATAATTTTAAGAAGATATCAAATGGCTCCAACACTGTGATTCCATTACTCTCCAGCTTTAGACCAAGAATGTTTCCACTCGTTTCTAAGCTATCACCCTTGATTACAAGCCTGCAATTAGTGAACAATGTTCATGTATGATGAATATTTTTCAGAATAGCAATTGAGAAACTTAATCAAACTGAAACCCATTAAAATATTTCAGTAAGTGTCTGACACAGAGAAGTACTAAACGACTCATCTTAAATCCCAACTACAGCAAAACTATGTAAATCTTTCTTTAAAAAAAAGACATATCCAAGCATATTAATAGTTTGCATAAGGTACAAAATGACAGACTACAATTAACATCATTCAATTCAAAGGTTGCGTCTGTAAATACATAAATAAATATTGACAAAACAAATATGGTTATCAAAATCTGATTTTCTAGTTTTATCTAAAAAAGATTGGCCATATCTACTCAAAAGATACCATTAGAAAGAATAAGCGAGAGTAAAAGATGCAACTGTACCAAAGAGGTGTTTAGTCACATCTCAACCACTTACTGACAATTCTTGAAAACATGACACAAGAATTACAACCCTGATTTTTGTAAAAAAACCTCCACACTGATTAAATTTTTAGTAATTCATGAATGGGATGAACACGTATAGAGTTAATTAGGGTTAACTTTAAATACCCAATATTATAATTTTATTTTAAACTTTTTAAATAAAATTTGTTATATGTAATTTTTTTGGAAGAATTGGTCTTATTATTTTTGGTTAATAACATGTATTTCTTCTTTGTAAGTTATGTGAGCTTGAGTTTGTTCCTTGTGCAATTTTTTGAGCTACATAACATGGTCTTAGAGCCAAATTCCTGATTTAGTTCTTCTTCTTTATCCATTAAGACACAACAATTAAGCAAGAAATTTGTAAATTAGGGTGATCCCTTCAGTCAAATCTCAAAGTGCATTAAATCTTTCAAGGTTTAAAATTTTGAACTATATTGAAATTTTAGTTTACAACCACAACATACAGTTTTGGTATTGTATTGTGTCGTGCCGATACGGTTTTGATATTTTCTAAATATAAATATATTAATTAAAAAATATTTTGACTAATATTTGATTGTTAAATATGCTTACATTGAGTTATATTTGAGACATTAAATGTTGAATTTAAATTTTGACATTATCTATGAAATATTTGATGCTTATTGAGTAAAAGTCAATTTATAGTTAGCTGAAGGCCACCAAGCAAAAATGGCAAGATCAAATAGGTGTAAATTAGATTTAATTTGAATTTATTTTAATCAGTTTAAAATTAAATCAAATTTATATATAATAATTTAATTCATAGTTGTATATTTTATAAGTTTAAAAATTATATTATATTTATTGATTTTTTATTTTTCTAATAATTTGTTCCCTCTATTTTAAAAAGGTTTATTTTCTCTTTTTACCTCATGGACAAATGGAGGATAAAAAAAATTAACCACTCTTTATTAGAAATTTTTTTCTCTATTTATCTCTTGGATAGAAAGAGGGGAAAAAATTAATTATGTTAAAGAGGTTTTTCCTCTTTGTTTACCATTGTGGACATGGAAAAAATTAAAGATGGAGGAAAAAGAATTAAACAAATCAAGGAGGGAAAAAAATTTAGAGAGAGACGGGAATTTGAATTAAATGTCTTAAATAAATAAATAGAAATGAAAATAAATAAAAAAATATAAAATAATTTTAATTTAATTTAATTTAAAACAATTGAGGAAGCAATGATGTCACTGCTCCACGACCTTGTGAAACCATGCCGATGTCGATCGGCAGGTGGAACGAAAAATTTTACTCGTGTCAACCGACACGGTATTTTATACCATGAAATCTTCCTCAAAGTTGGCTTTCCTAACCACTTGATCTTATGTGAAGTGATAGGGCCTTCTTTCATCTACTCCCCTTCCCAATGGAACATCCCCATTTGATGACCAAGGCATCATGCTAGCATTGCTAGTCATACCTTTTGCAGCTGCTAAAGGAGTTCCATGATGTCTTGTACATCACAGCAACATTGCACCACCGTCGTTGCTCCTCATGCAATCATCAAACATCAACCACTATCTTGTCTATTAGAAAAATAGAGACACTCAATGGCATGACTATTGATCAACCAACAATAGGAACATTCATCCATGATACCTCCTTCGCAAATCATCTTTATTACAATTCTTTGTATAAGAAAAGGACGAACTATTGTAGCTATAGTGAGAGGGAACATTTTTACTACAATAAGAATATTCTTTTTGTGTTTATGGAAAACACACTTGATTGAGACACCATATGGCAATTTCAACAGAATAATTCACATGAATCCCTCATGCATTTAGGCAGTTTTCTCACAAAACCCTAACTTTCTCCTCTTAAAAAATTATTTATCCTATACTTGCTTTTGGTATTTCTTAGATTAATTCATTATATAAAAAGTAATCTAATGGTAATCCCTTTTTTTTTCTCAGTTTACTAGTATAGTATATTTTTATAAATTCCATTATCATTATATAACAAAAACTAGCCCTACATCAAGAGAAGTACAAACTAGTGTGTGCTTGATCAAGGTTTAAAATTTTAAACTATGGAGTTTCGATCTCTATAATTTTGGACTCATATCATGTCATATCGATACAATTTCAGCACTATTTAATTAAATTATCTTTTATTAATTAAACCTGCCAATGTCGATCCCAAATCCGGATGAAAAAGGGTGAAAGTTGTGTATTAGATTACCGGTCAGCGTTAACTTTCTTACAAATATTCAATAAATGGATCAATTAAACTATTGTGTCAATGCTAGATTGTTCCCAGAAAGAAACGTGTTATAAGGTCTAATTGTTATGGCTTGGCAAGGATTGCTACATTTCTTTGAGAGCTTGGATGTACTGTTAAATATACAAAAATTCTCACACCATAGGTTGGAATAAGAATAAATATTATAGAAAAATTAATTGTCTATGATTTAAAGCATGTAACCTAGGAACCCTCACTAGTAAATATGATTATTAAGAAAAAATTAATATTTTATATGTACAAAAGACAAAATAAGTAGCAGAGGAGGCAAAGATGATAGATAATTCGGATTTTAAATTATGGTACACATGAAAGAGTAAAACAAAAAATAGAGTAGATATTGTTGTAAATAATTCACTAAAGAATGAAGTAATAAGAGTAGTTAAAAAGGGAGATAAAATTATAGCTCTCAAGATAGTAGTAGCGAAAAACTATTAATGTAATTAATATATATATATACCTCAAGTAGGATTAGATAAAGACATTGAATTTAAGATTTTGGACGATTTGTGATTTATTACATAAGTTTTTATTTTTGAACTTTCTGTGATATTGATAACTATATCTATACAGACAACCATGGAAAGATCAATTAGTAACTATTGAAATGGATATAGGGAAGTCCAGGTGTGTGTTTATGCTCCCACACCAATCCAAGTGATTCAAGCAAATTTTGCTGATTTGATTCTATGTTACAAATGAAAAAGCTGACCCAACCCAGTCTTGAAAGTTACAAGAGAAAGAGGTTTATCATAATAGCTCTAGATCTAGGAAACACATGAGAGGTATGGACAGAAGATGGACAAGACATCCATCAGAGAATTAGCTCAAGCACTATACCACTAATATAAAAGAAAATGAACTACGCACCTGGAAAATACATCTAGATTTGCATGGATAACCTTCTTTGACAGTATGAAAGATTCGCCAACATCTTTTGAAGTGCTGTAGAATGTGAGTTCTGGTCCAATAGCCTAGGGTAAAAAAAAAAAAAAATCCATTAACAGCAACCATCAAGCAAATGAAAAGATGAACACAGGTCTAGGGTTCTCAACCAATATATATCTATATTTTAGTGCAGTCAGTCTATCTATTTTATTTCTTAATAGAGGTACATTAATGGGAAGTAAAATGAAAAATGATATTTACTTGCTGCATACTGCAGTCGATTGGTTTGAATAATAAATTTACAAAGAAATTCCTACTCAAGTTGTTAAAGATTAACTCCTACCCAACTTGTTAAGTTCCTAAAACTCAAGATAATTTATTTCTTTAAATCTTGATTTCTTTCAACCTAATTAAGCCCATGAAACTAACACATAAGAGAAGGTCTGAAGTTAAGAAAATGATTATAAATTGGAATAAGCAAATGGAAATGTAATATGTTACAGACATCTTTGATGCAATGTTTACCTGCAGCTCAATCACATACTCAGTTAAGTCATCATCAACAGGTTTAGAAACTCCTGCACCATTTGACGTTTCCTTACGAGAATCTACAGAATCAACCTCCTTCCATTTTTCAAGGAAAACATGATCATCTATTGATATTGAATAGCTGCTATCAGCTCCCAGGAATACAGAAGAATCCAAATAATCCCCATCCTATTTTATAAAGAAAATTAATTACGTCTATCCCTGCATAAAAAACAAGAAGATGCAAAAAGCTAGGTTAGTTGATAGTAGTACCACTATAGTCACATTTTTGAATTGCAGCCTCTTGCCACTGCCAACATAAATAATGGTCTCAGTGCTAGGATGTGCAAGAATTTTCCCAAGTCTATCGTGCAAATACAATTTGCCACCTCTTCCATCATATATGAAATGGTCAAACATTTCATCATCAACTACTAATGGTTTTTGAGGTGATAATGAAAATACATGGGATGGCTGAGAATAAACTGGACAATCAAGAATAATAGCTCTTGTCATATTCAATGCGTCTGCATCTTCCTCATCCGACAGAACTTTGCGAACTGAAGGAGCAAAAAACTCAGCAATAGCCAATAAAAAATCAAGGGCAACAAGCAGCTTCGGCCTCTGGATGTATAGATTTACACTCACTAGAGACTTTGCTAACATTGCATCAACAATAAGCATAGAAGGTACTGGCTCAGAGACATATCGCCCTTTTGCTTGCTCTACTACAGTATCGGAGAGGTGACTACCATGAACACTTCCAAAATTTGTGTAGCCAATTGTCCTAGATTTTCCTATGGCAAGCTTGAATTCATCCTTGACACCTTCCCGTTCATCAACAACAGAGAACCCTTTAAGTGTTGCAGAAACAGAACTCTCCTCAGATGCATTAGATTTATAAAGCAGCCAAGCTCCACTTGCCTGTAAAACTCATTATTGAGGAAATAAAAAAGAATGTATGAATAAATCATGCTCTTGATTACAAAACTATACTATTAGCTACACAATTATAAAGTACAATATGAAGTTTCTCAGGACCATTTAATGGAGAGAAAAATACCAGATTAAGTAGGAAGAATTAGCACTCATTACAAGCAAAATACAAACACCAAACCAAAGTAGCATAAATTAAATATTATTAAATAATGAGGAATAGTTAAAGAGGAAGCAAAAAAAGGTATGTTACTTGACTTGTTATGAGTACATGGGTATGCAGCTAAGCGAGCAACATGATTGTTTCTAAAAGAATTTCCACAACCATTACAAATGCAGGTTATCAAGTGCGAGTCTCAGTACCTGACATAGATACAGAGGTGATAAATGTAGTCCAAATATCCAAAACATCAAGTAGAGAGAATACAATCTATATAAGTATTACAAAAGTCACATCCTAGTTCATGTGACTGGTGAACTAACCTTTACACCTTTAGAACAAGTTTATGTAGACTGTGATAGCTGTGTGTACCTAAGGTTAAAAGAAAGTTTTTTAAGTGTGTTGTACATGCAATTCTTGGATCAAAAGTGTTGGGTTGCTAAATCAACATATATAAAATATTAATATAGCAAAGATATAGCAAGAAAACAAAGCCACTATAATAATTTAAAAAATTCTAAAATAGATATGTTGAATTACTAGAAACGATAAATTCAAATTACTGTTTCAAGAGCAATTTAGTGTAGCTCAACTAGATGACAAACTGAAGGAAAAAAGATAAGATGGTATAGATATTCAACCAAAGTTAATAATGTTGGTGCGATCAAGCCTAGCTTAGTCTTGTTAGGGAGATTACTAGAGCAATCACACCTAGCTTGGTCCTGATAGACCAATGGTTGGGTTTTAATGTTTGAACAATATGTTGGTCTAACCATGTTGCCCACAACATGATTGAGATTGATTAAGTTAGGCCGATATCTAATAAGGTTGACTGGATACTAACATTAAATAAATCCAGATGGATCAAATTTGATCAAACATTTAGCAAAGGAAAATCATACATTTAGCAAAGGGAAAAGTTCAACAGGTGTTGGCATTAGTGAAAGTCCAATAGGTAGGTTGAGGTCGATCAAGTATTAGAAAATGGATGAAGTTGCAGAGATGTCATTTCTAAATATTGAAAATCTTAATAAGTTGAGATCGACTTGTACTAAACAAATAAGGAAATCCTAAGACATGGAGTCTCTTGGCACGATAATGATCTGACCTTAGGATGGCTGATATCATGGTATCAGTCAACTAATAAAACTTCAATTACCGATGGCTGAGCAAATTAGATAGTCGATTCGGATTGGAATGCAAACAAATAAAATGATTCTATTTAGGAGTCAGTTGACTAGGTAGTCAACTAAAGCTAACCAATGGATCGTGACAGTCTAGACTAATCGACTGATATGAGCAACTAGTCAACTAATGTTGATGGAAAGAGATGTTAAAGTGGAAAAAGTATAGAATCGAGAGGGAGAAATAGTGCATGTCGCTTACTCGTTTAAAACTCATTTTTCTTTTTTAAAGTGTGTAGTGGAAATGTAAACACAAAGCAAGAACTCATTTATTTTTACTTAATTCACAGCCTCATGCTGCTACTCCCACGATTGTTGATCGCTTCGATTGGGCAATCCACTATTAACCACTATTAATCTCTTTCTCCAAAGAGAAATATCGGTTCTTTACAAAAAATAAGGTGCGATAACAAGCTTACCGCCTCTTAAGATTTAAAGCATGAAGAGAAACAAAGACAACTAAAACAAAAATACTGACAGGAAGGGTTGCTCGAAGTGAAGTTCGTTGTCGGAGGAGCACGGAGTCGTAGCGTGGGAGTTTCGCACAAGTGGAAAACAGGAGGTCGCAGTAGAAGTTGATGCTGAAGTCTTTGATCGAGCATTCTTTTTATAGACTAGGTTCGATCTACCGATCAGCCTGATCTGTCTACCAACCGCCTCGATAATCAGATCCAGATCCGGTCTATTGAGCGATCGGCCTACCGATCCAGCCTTCGGCCAGTGTCTTCCTGCCACATCAGCATCTTGACATCAAGCATCTGCCACGTCAGCTCCGCAACCCTTATCCTTGACCACGCCTTGTGCCACGTCAACAAGTCAATTCTTATCCCCACGCCACATCAGCCAGGTGATCCTAATCCCGTGCCACGTCAGCCATCCAAGACTTATCCCATCCACCTCAAATGTTACCTTAGCACACAAGACATATCGACTGACACTCAGCATAAGGTGAACCGAACCTTGCTTTCGATCGACCAAACCTTGCTTTTCGATCTACTAATAAGCTCTATCGGTTTACCGAACCTTGCAAAACAAGATTAGCATAGACTATCATGATACAAGTATGAAAGACAATTATATTAATTATCTGTCGACTTGGAATCCAAGTGGAAACCTTTCATCAGATCATCGCCTAAGGATGTCCCCATAACAAGGATTCGTCCTTATCCATTTTTCTTTTCAAAAGAACTTCTCCACTCTAGGAGTTTACCTTACCATTTGTCAAACATCCAATCCTCTAGACCTGTTTGAGCTTCTGCTACTTAACATCTGATCACTTGATCCGCTAGGGCTTTTCTCCAACTCGATGTCCGATCTTCATTGACCCATCGAATCCATTTTTCTAGATGTTCAGTCTACTGACTCATTTAGACCTCCGTGCCTGGTGTCCTTGATCTGCTAAGTCTTTCATCGCCTAGTATCCAATCCACTTGACCTACTAGGGCTTTCACTTGCCTAGTATCCGATCATCTTGACTTACTAGAGCTTTTCTGGTTGAGATACCAATACACTCAATAAAGCCATTAAGCCACAACAAGACTTGAACTTAAACCTTTGTCAACATCAAAACATAAATTCAATTATGGTGCTCCCTGCATCAACAATCTCCCCCTTTTAAATATTTGACCCTAGTTTAAAGTTAAGAATAATATGCTCAAATAAACAAGGTTTTCAAAAATAACTCCCCTCAACTTAAACTACCCCTCGTGAGTTTAACATTACTTAAGGTTTTGTTTTTGAAAATACTTAGCATCTTAAAACATTTTACACTCATTTTCTCCACCTTTGACATACATCAAAAAATGGAAGACTCTAGAAAACATAAATATTTTTTTCAAAAACATATTTTCCAAAAGAAAATAAGAAGTTAAGTGTATGGAAATAATTTTTGAAAGCATCTAATATACTTAAAAGTGTTTTAAAATCATGTAACATTTAAAAAAATTTCAAGTCTTTAAAACCACTAAATTTCAAGCAATGTTTTCAAAAGGTACTTATATTATTTGTTCAAGTACTTTTAAAAGTCCAAAAAAAATTTCAAGTACTTGGAATATTTTAAAAAGTTTATTACGTATTATAATGCTATTTTCAAAAATAATTTGAAGTTTAGAAAATAAATCTTTTAACAAGATTTAAATTTCTAAGCAAAATTTTCAAGTTCTAAAGAGATTTAAAAAATTATTTTGAGCAATATTTTTCAAGTTCTAAAAACATTTTAAAAATTATTTTGAACAATATTTTTCAAATTCTAAAAGATTTTCAAAAGTATTTTGAATTTCTGACTAAGATTTTTCAAATTAAAAAGAATTTTTAAAAATATTTTAAAATTCTAAACAAGATTGTTCAAGTAATATTTAACAATATGAAATTGGAATATTTATTAAAGAAAATATATTAATGCTTTCAAGCTAAACTCAATCAATAAAAACTAGGCAAGCTAAACTTAATTGAAATTAAACAATTAAAACTAAGCAAGCTAAAATACTATGCATGATTAAATGAGTCCTTGGAATCCAACCATACATCCCAATTTGATTCTAATCATTGCTAAAGCACGGTTAAAAACTTTAGAATAATAAATATAATATTTAAAAATAATTCATCTAAGAAAGTGTCTTTTAAAAATTGTCTAACTTCTTTTTTACCTTAACTACCCATAGGATAGAAGACTTTAATAAATTAGTCAAGTTAAGTAAAAGTTTTCACCTCATATGTTAACTGTGAACATAGAAAATTACTCAATTTGTTCAATTTAAAATTTTTAACCCTAATTTATATTGATGCACTGATATAAACATTTGAAATCTAGGCTTTGACTTATGCATCTCACGCCGATCTAAGTAACTTGGTATACAAACAAATTAATCCTAAGATCTTTGTGAGATGCGATGACTGTCTAGATCTATGGGTACATAAAATAAACAATATAGTCTAGACTAGTTCCATTTTTGCAAATAAGTAAATAAGTCAGATATAAATACATAGGCATATAAGTAAAATAACATCCTATTCTACTAAGCACATTCCTAGTTGTTTTCTATGTGTTAAACTAAATTTCTGATAAAGATTTAGTGAAAATGTCTGTTATGTTTGACTTGAACTCAATATAGTCATGTACAATGTCACCCTAGCTATATGATCCCTTATAAAGTGATATTTTACTTCTATGTGTTTAGTTTTTGAGTGATGTATAAGATTTTTAGTTAAATTGATTGAGCTTATATTGTTGATTAATACTTTAATATTTTTGTAATTTAACTAGAAGTCTCTTAATGGCATTATCTATAATAGTAGCGCTATACATTCCCTCATTGTTATATATTCTGCTTTAGTAGCTGATAATATAACATGTTTTCTATTACACTAGCTAATTAGACTTTGACCTAATAGTTGGCAACTATCACTTGTATTTTTTCTGTCTAATTTACAATCAGCATATCTGAGTCAGAGTATCCTACTAAGTCAAAGTTGTTTATCTTAAAGTAACAAATTCCTACATTTAGTGTCCCTTTAATATATCTAAGTATTCTTTTTACAATTGTCAAGTGTGATTCTTTGACACAAGATTGATCTCATGTACACATCTCAACTGTAATATCAGGTTGACTTACAGTTACGTAAAGCAGACTTCCTATAGCACTTCTAAAGTATTTTAGGCTCATTGGTTTTCCTTTTAGATCCTTATCAATTTTTACGTTTGTTGTCATAGATATATTAATTTCTTTAGCATTTTTCCTACGAAATTTTTTTTTATTAATTCCTTAACATATTCATTTTGAAATACATAATTTTCATCTTTTGTTTGTTTTATTTATAGTCCTAAAAAGAAGATTTATTCACCTACTAGGCTCATTTCAAATTCGCTTTTCATTAAAATTATAAAATTTTTAAAGAATTTTGTGTTGGTTGAATCGAAAATTATGTCATCTACGTAGATTTGGACTATGAATGTCTTTTTTCAAGTGTTTTCACAAACAAGGTTGAATCGATTTGTCCTTGTTTAAACTCTTTTGACACTAAGTAGGTTGATAACCTATCATACCAAATCCTAGGTGTTTGTTTTAGATCATATAAAACTTTCTTTAGTCTAAATACATGGTTTGAGTGGCCTAAGTCTTCAAATCCTGATGATTGACTTATATAAACCTCTTCTTTTATTAAACTATTAAGGAATGTCGATTTGACATCCATTTGATATAACTTGAATCTTTTGTATGCTACATAGGCTAACAACATCCTAATGGATTCAAGTCTAGTTACTGGTGTATATGTTTCATCATAATCTAAACTTTCTACTTGACTAAATCTTTTAGTTACTAATCGGACTTCATTTCTAACAATTTCACCTTAATCGTAAAGTTTATTTCGAAAGACTCATGTAGAATCAATAATGGACTTATCTTTAGATAATGGTACTAAGTCCCAGACATGGTTTCTTTCGAATTGGCTAGCTCTTCTTGCATTATTATTACCCAATTAGGGTCAAGTAAGACTTCATCTATAGTTCTAGGCAAGGTTTAAAATATCGAGCCGTGTCGAAGTTTCGGTCCCGGACCGGAACGTTACAGTTTCGGTACCATATCGTACCGTGCCGGTATAGTTTCGGTATTTTTAAAATATAAAATATATTAATTAAAATAAAAAAATTTAATCTAAATATTTAAAAATAAAAAATAAATTTTTTTTGATAATTTTATAGGTTTTAATAGGCTATTTAAATTATCCCAAATTATAATTTTGAACTATAGCTAGGAGTTAATTATTAAAATCCGATTAAGCCTAAAGTTTAAAAAAAAAAAACCGCGCGATCGTGCGCGGCCCGCGCGGAGCGTCACCGGGACCCGGTGGCATCGCCGGCCTCGAACGGGGCCTCCGGAGGCATCGCCGCCGCGCGACGCCTCCAGCCGCGGCGACGCCTCCGGAGGCGTCACCGAGCCCGGGCGACGCCTCCGGAGGCGTCACCGAGCCCGGGCGATGCCTCCGGACGCGTTTCCGGCCGGATTTCCTGTGCGGTGTCGGTGCCGCGGTGGAACGAAAAATTTCGTACATATCGTCCGATACGGCACGAGATTTTAATCCTTGGTTTTAGGGTTAAGTTTAGATATTAATGCAATTTGACTCATGTTTCTAAGTAATGATCGGGTTCTGACTCCTACAGTTAAGTGCCCCAAAATTTGGATGGCTGGATGACTTGAACTTATGTGGGATGTTCATGTAGTTGTATTAACATTTTATTTTTCTTCTTTATTTGTGTTTGATTCAAGTTAAACTTCATTATTTGATATTGATTTATTAAATTTATTAGAGTCATTATCTTCGTCAAATATAATGTTAGTTATTTCTTCAACTTTTAAAGTGTTTTTGTTATAGACTCTATAGGTTCTACTAGTTGTTGAATATCCTAGGAAAATACCAATTACTAATTTTGAAATAAATTTTCCTAAATAGTATTTTGTATTTAAAATGTGTACTTTGCATCTATTTAGATCTCCTCTTATTAAAATCATTTTGGTTGGTAGAATATATTTGTAATACCTCAATTAGGTGGTCCTAAAATCTAAATTTGATGCACAAATATGTTAATTACATAAATAGTTTCTTTCTCAACTATTATCTTGAAAGTTATAATCTTATCCTCCTTTCTAACTACTACTTTATTCTTTAATGTACTATCGACAAAAATATTTAGTTCTTTTCTTGTTTTACTTCTTCCTGTATTAAAATTCAAATTCTCTATTATCTTTACCTTCTCTACTACCTATTTTGTCTCTCATACACGCAAAATATTAATTATTCTCCTAATCATCATATCCAGGGAATAAAATTTCGTACAGAATCGGTCAAAACGGATGAAACATTTCGTTCCGCCCGCTGACCCGCACCGACACGACCAGGCACCAAGTCAGTCGCAGGAGCGATCGCACGGAGGGGCCACGCGATCCCAATGACCATGCCGGACTAGTCGCACAACCCCAGCGACGACGCCAGAAGGGCCGCAAGACCCCACGGCCACGCCTGGAGGGATCGCGCGGCCCCGCGATCGGCCCGAAGGGGTAACACGACCCCGCGGCCGGCCCGAGGGGGTCGCGCGACAGCAGCAACCTTGCCAGAGGGGTCACACGATCCCTTTGGCGCGGTCGCGAGATCGCACGACCTCGAGTCTGTGCGTGCTGAGGTCGCGCACGACTCAAGAAAAAATTAGATTTTTTAATTAAATGGAACTTTAATTAACTCAATTAAACCCCAATAAAATTATTTAATTAATTATATATTTTATTTAAACCTTAATAATTATTTATTTATTTATCATTATTTTTTAAAAAATCCAATAGACTCCTAACCCATATAAATAAACAATCATATTTCCTAAAATTCTAATCAAATTATCCCGTTAAAATAAAACAAAATGTAATTAAAATTCTAATAAAATTTTATATATTTTTAAAAATCTCTACAAGGATTGCGTTGCCGCGACGACCTCCACGGGCTATTACAACCACGATTTTTTTATTTAGTTATTTTTTATTTTTTAAATATGTATTTTATACAAAATAAATGATTATTAATAGTTATACAAAGTTAAAAATTATTTCAAAATTTTTCAATAAATTTTAAAAATTAATAAATATTTTATAATTCAAAAATAATTTTAAAATTAAATATAGATTTAAAATAATCTAAAAATTTAAAGAAAATATAATTCTTAAACATTTCAAATACATTTTTTAAAGTTAAAAATTTACAAATACATTCAAAAAAATAATTTATAAACACGGCATGATAAATTAATATTGAAATATAAATTTAACATTCAACATATAAAACATATTTAATAATCAAATATTAATAAAATTAATATACATTTATATTTAAAATTTAAAAAAAATACCGATATTATATTAGCACGGCATGATACGATACTAAAACTATATTATTCCGGTCCAGGACCGAAACCTCGGCACGGGTCAAAATTTTAAACCTTGATTGTATCTACTACCTTCATTGTTTTATTAATGAGTGTTCCTAGATTTTATATTTCAAATTTTAGATAATTAGTTTTCCTATAATATTTGTTATTACCAACCTATGGTGTAAGAATTCTTACATATTTAACACTACATCAAAATTCTCATGGAAATATAGCGGACATTGCCGAGACGTTATAATTGCACGCCTTCAATACGTTTCTTCCAACAAACATCCTAGTATTAGGATAATAGTTTGATAGATTCATTCGTTGAAATTTATCTAAAAGTCTATGGCGACTAGCAACTTAACGGACAATTCTCGTCCTTTTTCATCCAAGCTTGGGAGTGACATTAGCAGGTTTAAAAGAAGATACAACTATTTCTTTTTAATTGAGAGGAAGTTTAAAAGTGATAGAGAAGGCTGACTTCTTGAGAAACAAAGAACAAATCTAGTTTCTCATGCACTCATTAGAAAGGTCGCAAAAGAAAAGATAATGAAGAAACCATGTACAAAAATCTTGGCAATTCTATTACTATTTATGCATGGAAACAACCACAGAGAAAAGATGCTCACAACTCTCTTAAAGTGTTTAACTATGGCAGGGAGAACGATGCAATTTAAAATGTGGATAAACTATATTCATTTTTAAAAAATTTACAATTTAGTATAATTTTTACATGTTTTAAATTTTTAAAAGCTCGTTATGAATTTTAGAAAATCCGTCAAAATCAATCCCAAGCCCGGTTGAAAAAGAATGAGAGTTGCATGTTAGGTTGTCAACCAGCGTAGACTTTCAAATAATGTTTAATTAATGGATTCATCAAACTATTATGTTAATATTAGGATGTTCCCCGTGAGGAACACATTATAGGATCCGACTGTAACTTCTTGACAAAGACTGCTATATCTCAGTAAGAACTCAAGTGTAGTATTAAATATGTAAGAATTCTCACATCATAGGTTGAGTAAAACAAATATTATAAGAAATCTAATTGTCTAAGATTTGAAACATAAAATCTAGTAACATTCACGGATAAAATAATGGAGGTAGTAGATACAATAATTAGGAAAATAATTAAAATTTTATATGTACAAGAGACAAAATAGATAGAAAAGAAGACAGATAATAGAGAATTTAGATTTTAAGTTAGGGTAAACAGGAATGAGTAAAACAAGAAATTGGGTATGTATTATTGTTGATAGTTCGCTAAATAATGAAGTAGGAGTAGTTAGAAAGGGAGATAGGATTATAGCTCTCAAGATAGTGATAGCAAAAGCAACTATTAATATAATTAGCATCCATGCACTTTAAGTAGGGTTATATAAACACATCAAATTTAGATTTTGAGATGACCTAAATGAAGTATTACAAAACATTCCGCCAAAACATACTAAATAATTTTAATGAGCAGAGATCTAAATTGATATATGAGTGAAAAATGAGGAATATGATAGGGAGCATGGGGGTTATGAGTTTAGAACAAGAAATGAAGAAGAGAAAACTATGTTAGATTTTACAATAGCATATAACCTTATACTAGCTAATACGTTTTTTTAAGAAAAGAAAAGAACACTTGGTCACGTTCAAAAATCGAGAATAATAAATCATAAATTAACTTTCTTATGATTAGAAAAAAGGATAGAAAAATTTATAAAAATTACAAGATCATCCCCGGAAAAGACTTAACTACCCAACATAAGTTAATAGTGTTAGATATACACCTCATGTATAGTATTAATAAAAGAAAAATATACACAATTCCTAAAATTTAGTGGTGGAAATTAAAGGATGAGAAGCAAAATATATTTAAGGAGAGGGTAAGAGTACAAGTATTAGAAAAAATATACGGCAACATGAATATAATATGGGATAAGATGTTATCAAAATTAAAAATAGTAATCAAGAGTCTACTTGGTGAATCAAAGAGACGTACACCATCAAGTAAAAAATTTTGATAGTCGAATGAGAAAATACAAGAAAAATTAAAGGAAAAACGAAAAGCCTATAAGATATTATATACTTGTAAGAATGAGAAAAATTTTTAAAAATATACAGTATCTAAAAAAGAGGCCAAGAAAGTAGTGAATGAAGCTAAGAATAAAATTTTTAAACACTTTTATTAAAAATTGGATACAAAAGACGGGAAAAGAGATATTTACAAAATAGCTAAAGCGAAAGAAAGAAATACAAGAAATCTTATTCAAATATGATGTATTAAAGATGAATGCAATAGAGTGCTAGTAAATGATGAAGATATAAAAAAGTGATGGAAAAGATTTTCATCAATTTTTTTAATGAAAGTTTAGGTGATCAACTTAAGTTAATCTAAATAGATCAAATGAGTATAAAATTTTAAATTTTTATTGTAGAATTCAAACTTTAGAAGTAGAAAAAAGTTTTAAATGGGATACAAAATACAAAAGCAGTTGTACCATATGATATTCCAATAAAAGGCTGAGCGTGTCTAGGGAAACAAAGTATTGTATAGCTTACAAAGTTATTCAATCTGATATTGAAAAGTAAAAAAATATCCCATTAATGGAGGATAAATACTCTAGTTCCTTTATAAGAATAAAATAGATGTACAACACTATAGGGGTATTAAACTAATAAGTCATACAATAAAATTTTGAGAAAGATTAAGAAAAAAGACAAAGAAAAGATATCACGGTGATCGAAAATCAATTTGGATTTATGCTTGGAAGGTCGACATTAGAAGATATACATCTTCTCAAGCAACTAATTAGAAAGCATCAAGACAAAAGCTTGATTTACATATGATATTCGTCGACCTAGAAAAAAACTTATAATAGAGTTCTAAGGAAAATTATATGAAGAATTCTATAAAAAAATATATGTTAGCATAACATATATTGAACTAATTAAGGATATGTATGTGAACATAATAACAAGAGTAAAGACTTCAGACGGATTAACCAAGTATTTCCCATAAAAGTAAAGTTACATCTAAGATCAACGCTAAATCTCTATCTTTTTACACTAATCATAGACGAAGTCACTAGACACGTCTAAGATATGATACCACAGTGCATATTATTTGTAGATGATATTGTTTTGGTAGATGAAACACGTAAAGTAAATGTTAAACTTAAATCTTGATGGAAAACGCTAGAAGTAAAAGGTTTCAGGCTTAATGGAATAAAAACAAAATATATGAAATTTAAGTTTAGAAATATTAGACGTATTGAGACAATTGTTAAGATAGGAGATGATGAGTTGTCTGCAACTGAGAGTTTTAAGTACTTAGAATCATTTTTGCAAAGGGATAGAAAAATTGAGAGAGATGTATTATATAAAATACAAGCAGGATGGTTGAAATAGAGGAGAGCGTTAGGAGTCCTGTGTGATCGTTAAGTACAAAAGACAATTTTACAAAATAACGCTTAGACTCACTTTGTTATATAGAGCTTAATGTTGGACTATGACTCAACAAATGAACAAAAGATTAGAATTGCAGAGATGAGAATATTAAAGTAAATATGCGAGCATACAAGGATGGGTAGGATAACAAATGAAAATATTAAAAAGAAAATCGGGATTGCATCTATTAAGGGAAAACTCCAAAAGACAAGTTTAAGATTGTACGGATATGTACTTAAATGACTAATAAATGCTACAGTTAGATAATATAAAACTATGATAAATATACACATCAAACGAGGAAGACTACAAAAGACTTAGTTGGCAATAATAAAATAAGATAAAATTTATTTAAATATAAATGATGATATAATAGGGGATAGAGTCTAATGGTAAAGAAGAATCCATATAGTCGTCCCCAACTAGTAGGATAAGACTTGGTTGTTCTTATTGTCGTTATGATTTTTAAAGAAATTTTGACAATTTATGACAACTTGATCATGCTACAAGTTTATAAAGGGGTTAAGCTCTCATGCAATGAATTATTCTTCAATTTATGGCATTTTCTCCTTCATGTGAAATTTATTTTGTGTGTGAGATTATTTTTTATGGTTTCAATGTTGCATCATAATTACAAGCACAGGTTGGATTCCCCAAGGAGGCTTTTCCATGTGGCAATTGGAGGCATTGATTTTTGAGGCCTATGAAAGGGAGTCATACCACGTAGACAAGAGATGGACCTTTCAATTGACAACAGAAGAGCATCAAGAGTATCTTGAGACAATCCCTACATCCAAGCTTCAGACTAATTGGTTAAAACCTTCTTCAACTCAACCCTTTTATCCTCTAGTTTAGCTAACCTCACCCTACATCTAAGCTTTACAAAACCCAGTCAGCTAGAGGCAATCCCAAACCCATAAAGTTGAGATAACAACCCACCTTCCAATCAGCCTTAATGAATCCCCCTCTATAAAACAACTGAACTCAACTGAATTGAACACACAGCTTCATTCAAATCGGCCGAGTTCTTCAATTTGAACTCTCTAACCAAATTCCCCAATGAGGTCCGAGCTAATTGAATGATTAGTAGACTTTTGTAACTTTTGTTATATTAACCATAACACAAATCAAATTTCTACTGTAATTATTTTTTACAGAAAAGGCATCTTGATTCATCTTAAACGATTTCTATCCTTTTATTTTTCACAAACCTTCACCATGCTTCAAAAACATGGTAAAAAAAATGTTGCACATGCTTGATGTTATTACTTTTAGGTTCTTCATGATGGTAGAAAATTAATTTTTCTGTGTATAAATCATTTTGTAAGTTTATTTGAATAACATGACAACTGAGAATATACACCTATAATAGGTAAAACCCATGCATCGCATTGTTCATAATGCAGTAATATCAAAACTTGGCCAATACCTCCAGTTTAGTCAACAAGCACAACTATAATTTCATCTCTTTTTGCTATATCATTTGGGTTTTCTACCTAGTTACAGCTTGTAGAGAAAATATTTTCAATTATAGGGGAGTAATGCTTTTAACTACAAGATAAATAGAACAATTTTAAAGGGATAATCAAGAATGAACATATAAAATTAGGCACCTGTATACTTGCTAGAGGGGAGTCTCTTGAGTTTCCTGAGTGCAACAAGAGATTAACCACATCAATGGCCACTGACACTTTCATTGTTATCCATGTAGCCGTACTTTGGGAGTCTTGGAACTCTGATCTAATAGCACCTGAAGGTGATGCTGCAGGAACCAGGATATCATCTTCTAGAGCTCCAAATACCTTTCCCAGAGAAGGAACCACATGTGGGGTCTCGGAGAAGTTTGACAGTGCACATTCTGTGATTATATCATACTCGCGGTTTGACATTGAAGCTTTCAGGACTTCAATCTGTAAATTAGATGATTTAAATCCAAGATATTCTAAAAATAAGAAAAAAAATCTGGAAATATCTGTGGAAGCACTAAATAAAATATATATATATATAATATATTACCTTTATAGCAGCTTCTGTGTTTGGAGTTTGATGCAACAAATCACGGAGAGACCTTTGGATTACTACAGATAATCCTTCAACATCTTGAATGATTGTTTTGCCAGGCTTCATTCTGATACCAACAGTCAAGTTGACGTCTCTAACCTTTAAGAAAACATGGAATTGAAGTTTGAATAATAAATTGAAAAGGTAAAATTAAGGATTTCAGCAATCTATGTCGCACCAATACTGCATATAATGCATATATTATATCCCACAGAGTCAAATCTTTAAAAAATAGCACAAGTTTTCTCTAGTAAAGCATTGGACAGAACCATCTTCCCAAGGTTTCTTAGTATAGTACTAAGAAACATGCACATCAATTTTGGTTGAATTTTCAGAAATATGAACTATAGATGGAAGATAGAAGGTAAATGCAAATCTCACTAATAGTGAACTTCTCAAACAGCAAGAATACAGAAACATCAAAATGACATTATAATTGCCCCCAAAAATCAAGACTGAAAAATAGAACTAAGGAAGCTTTTACATTAATTGGAACCCAAAATCAAACAAGATGGCCAAAATACCCAGATAAAAAAAACATTGCATATCCAGGAGTTCACAGCTTTCTATATATGCAAGATCAAGATGAATAGTGAAATGTAAAAATTTAGGAATCTAGAGTTTGCATACTTGCAAATGTCTGATAATAACAGTATATCACCCATATAAACAATAGAAAAACCATAAAAATAATACTCTCAAAGGAATATCATACTTTGATAACCAAAGTCTCCCGATGAACTGCACTGATCTCATTTTTATTCCCACCAAGCCATTGAAATGAGTTTTCGACAGTAATTTGGAGAACATCAAGTTCTAAATAACTACAGAAAAAACAGTTATTAGATTTAGATATGCTTACAGTCAACAGACTCTAAGCTCCAAAAAATACTGAAATATGATAATCATGTCCTGAGGGAACATACTCCATGCTTTCTGTTTGACGGGGCATCAAGATTATAGGTCTACTCAATGATAGATCCAACCTGACTGCAGGTGATCCTTCAATTTCACTTTCACTAACCCACTTTTCAGATTCAGTTACATGATCTTTCAGCTTAACAACAGCATCAACATTAGTAGGTACTAGACCCGTGAAGTAACTAATAACCTGTAGAATTCATTTCTAACATCATATTCATAATCACAAATGACAACAATAAGCTAAAATTCACCTCAAAACTGCTTACCTCCTGTACAAAACGATTTAAATAAACGATTCGTACTTCAGACAGCTGTCCTGTTAGACTGTAGTCATAACTAGTATAGTCATCATCGTCTGTGCTGAATGAAGTAAAATCAAGCTGCATAAAATAATATCAAGATGATGCATCATGACAATGTTGGGGTATTCTAGATGAAGCCACAATAGAAAGATAAGCAAACACAGTTCAAATATAGGAATCATTTTAGAAATTTATTTTAAAATTATAGAGTTTAAAAATGGAAGTTCTTAAATTTATTTTAAAATTGTAAGTGCTTTAATCTGATCTTCTAAAAGTTTTTTTTATCATTCTTCAATATCTCTTTAGTGAGATTGAGAGTTTTGAGTTTTATGTGGTGCAATTCCCTGTCATCTTCTGACATGAGTTCCAGATTTTGTTCATTCACCCTCCTCTAGCACTTGGAAGCATATTCCTTCCCCAAACATAGTTTGTCTTCTTGATCCCAATCTTAAGCAATCTTGTCATCAATGTCAAAGCACTGCACTTTGCTCCATCTGCATGGAGGTCAAGCTAGATTGGATCTGCTATGATACATAGTCGCCAACACCAGTGAAGGATCTCTCCTCTCTATCAATTGTCAACTACCTATCTTGATTTCTAGTGACCACCCCCCCCCCCCCCCCCCCCCCCCCCCCCACACACACACACCCCCATCTTGACCCCAATCTTAAGCAATCTGGTACCATATCTGAAAGCAATTACACAAAAAAATACCAAAACTAGAGGATTTTGAGTGTGTTAGTTATCTAAGAGTGACCAAAGAAACAAGCCTAAAAGCTTACCCTAGGTTTTTTTAGATCTTCTCTAGTTAAGGTTATGGAGGAATGAAATTTGTTCGTCTTATGTGAGATTAGGTCAATCTTGAAAAGATGTAATTTATTTCTTCACAACGTTTGTCTTCTTTACCCATTACAGTGAGTCTCACCTGTTTAAGGAAATGAGAACAGCTTTGTATTCCTGTCATAGCCCCGGCTATCTTTACGTGTTACTGTAGCCTTAAGCTTTACTGCCTTATGTTAGTCAACACAAGTCTTATAAGTAGAAAACAAAGTTGTTATAATCTCATTCCTTATACAGTTACCATTCTACTGAGTAAACTAGGATAAGGACTGAGAACTAGGATGATAAAAGAAATTTAGGGAAGAAAAAAACAGAGCCTTTCTTGACCAAAAAGTTTATTAAGTTGGCATGGAAATACTTATGGAAAGTACAAGAACTTACAAGAACTTAAAAGAAAACTTACGGGAAAAAGAACTTAAAAGCTTACGGGAAATATCTAAAACTTGCTTGCTTCTTCTATAAGATTTGTTCAAGAAAAGCTAAGGACTAAGAACTAGGATGATGTAAAGCTTATCTTCCCTTCTTCCTTGATTTCTTCTTCTTAACAGAAAAGGTCCTTATATAGAGCTATGCAAACCCCTATACGTCATAAAGTAATAAAACTCTTTTTGACTTAGTGGATAGAAAAGTAACTTTGATAATGCATTAAACAATTTCTTCAGCTGCATTATTGAGCCTCTGGCATCATCTCTTGCATTTCCATCATGTTGATAAGATTTGCTTCTTCATGCAACTGATGGGGGAATAGTTGATTGTCCTTGGGATGAGCGGGCTATATTCTTGTTTATCCATTCTTCATTTTTTTATGATAGAATTGGCATAAAATAGAATGCTGAGTATTAAATGTATATGGGAAGAAAATTGTATCTATTTCTTTTGGTCAGAGTATTTTTCAGTATATGTTTCTCCATCCAGTAGAAATTCAAATGGATCTTGGTATTTGTCCCACATCCAAGAACTTCCTTGGATAGAGGTAGTTGTTCTTCAATTTTTGTGCTTGCTAACCATTCAAGATCTGAACCAAATGGATATTCTACGAAGTTTAGAAGTTGTACATTAACTCCTTGTGCTCAATTTTTAGATTGATCCATTCAGGTGGAGAGCTTTCAAAATTGCATACTACAAAAGTTTCAAGTTCTAAAGCATGTCTTAGTATTGTGCCAAATTTATGGGGAAATTCTGGAGTGGATTCTATATCTTGTATCCATAACTTGTTTAGAAGTTTGAAATCCATAATTGTGAAAGGAGTGATGAGCCTTTCTTTGTAGTGATGATGTTCAAACTTTTCGAAATTAATATTGGCTTTTCAAAAAAATAGAGTAATTGGCATCTGCATCCGAATTGTGTTTTCTACGGATTAGAGAATTGAGGAAATATCTCGAGGCATTTCAATTTATAGTTGAATTCTGCTTCATGTATTATGGAGATGCATGTAGTGGGATTTTCATGAAACCATTTAAGGACTTCACATAAATCTAAGAATTTTTGAAAAGTTGAATTTTCCCCAAGACTTGAAATATCTTATGGTAGATTATTCATCTACCCAGTTAAGATGCTTTCAAAAGTATTTTCAGCCTTTACTTTAAGGATTTCAAGTGACTGATAATCCTTTGGCCGTTGTGATAGCTTGGAAACTGGTGTTGTACTAGCAAGGCTTCAATCACAAAAGTCATCTAGTTTTTCAGGGCTGAAACCATGGAAATCTCTTCTGTTCGATTCATCTGTTATTAAGTAGGTTTTATCTGAATTTTTTTCATTAGCTTTAAGTGTTGATGTAGAAATTAGGACATGTCTTAGCCCTAAATGAGTCAAAAGCTTCATCGAAGGAGTAAAAACCTCTATAAGAAGGTGTTTCACATCCAGAGATGGCAATTTTGACTTCCTCTCAAGTGGAGTAGATTCCTGCTTAATTTCCTATAAATACAGCATAGCAAGAGAACTTCTTTCCCACAGATTTTTTTAACAATGGTAAGGAAGTAGTTAGACAATGCATTAATAATTGCAATTTTATGGTTTGAAATCTCTGGTGTTGTAGGGATATTCTAAACATTATCTATTAAGCATTGTTGGATATTGTCCAGTTTTAATCTGGACTCAAATTGGAATTGATCTTCTCTTCTCATAAACTGCTGAAGCTCTTGATTTCCAAAGTTCATAGTTTTTGTTCATATAAAAGCTCTTATCTTTTTCTAGCGGTCCATATGGATATTATGGATAGGCAAAAATTGTACTATTCTGCTATTACCAATGATAACATGGAGCTTAAGTCTTATGTTTTATTTTTCCTATAAGAAGATAAGAAAACTTTAGTGAAAAAACTTGGATAGTGTATCAACTAGAGAATTATTAATGTCTTTAATATGTTCTCAATGTATTTTTAATCCATCTGCAAATTTCATCCATATTTTGGCACCTAGACCTTTTCTAATTCCCCTAGTTTGATGATTATATTTGACAATGGCTTCGCAGTCAGTCCTGATAGTGATTTCCTGCTTGTTGCAAATAAAAAGCATGAAAGCATCAACACAGTAAATTATTGTTAGGATCTCATAACCCAATGAAGTTAAGTGTCCTTTTTCTTTGTATTTTTCTGAAGCATAACTACAAAGTGATTCTGAAGTTTTTGGGTAATATTTTGAACTTTTTCAAAATAAGACTCCTCTCCATCCTACTTCACATCCATCCATTTCAATAACCAGATAGTCTGAATCTAGGAGTAATGTAAGTACCGAAAGATTTTTAACCAAAGTCTTGATTTGTCTGACCAAATCTAAATCTTATTGGTTTAAATATCTTTGTCCTGTTATTGAGGTTTTGTTATACAGAGGCCTGGTAATTTTTCTTATATTTTTTAAATAAGAAATTGCAAAATTGAGAAGCCCAAGAGAGGATCTAAGTGTTTTTCTTTCCTCCATCTTGTCTAGAATGTCAAGTATTTTAAAAGAGATATGGGTTAAAGAGAAATTTTTCCTTGTCTAATCTCCGTTCCTAGAAAGTCGATATGATTAGTAGCTAATTTCATTTTCTTTCACGAAACTATCAATCCATGTTTTTCAAATAAATTAAAAAACATATGAAGATATGCACTAGTGTTCTTCCTTAGTTTTAGAGAAGACTAGAATATCATCAATATAAACACAAGTAAAAGTGGATATCCCTCTAAAAATATCATCCATTTTTCTTTGGAAGATTTGAAGGGCTAGCCGAAAGGCATAACTAGTCATTCAAAATGCCCTTCAGGATACGAGAATATTATCCATTCTGTAGAGTCTGGATGCATCTTGACCTGCTAACATCCAAATTTCATATCAAATTTAGAATATCATTTTGAATTTTGAATCTTATTCAGAAGTTGATCCTTGTTTGGTATTTTATAATCTTCATGACAATTATCATTGAGACGTTTATAATGGAATATCATTCTAGGTTGTTCCCTTTTTTGTTCTGCTCCTTTATTTACTATAAAGGTCGGACTTCTATGTCTAGATATAAATCTTTGTATAGCGCCAAGCTTTAGTTGATATGCATGGTACATTTTTCAATTTCCCAAATAGAGTATTTTAAGTCGTGTGCTTTTATAATGAGATCAGAATTGATAATAGGTAACTTACAGTATATCTTATCTCTCTCCCAATATTTAGTTAGGTTTTCTCTTATAATTTCTAGTTTCTCTAGCCTAGAAATTAAAGAATCTAAGTTTTCCTAAGTGTTAATTAAGTGAAGTAAGTTGGATTAACTAGGTCCATAGGGATCTCAGCTTCTGTGACCCTAGTAAATTTTCTAAATCAAAGTAGTCAAGGTCATCAAAATCATCAATCGGGCTCCTATCACCAAGTATTGCTAGTTTTCCTACTAGCAAGGTTCGGTTATACATGATCCCATAGTGGGGCAATGACATGCCTTAGAACTAGAATTAGGACCATCACTATGCTTACCAGTGGATATCTCGGATGGGTAGTTGGAGAGTAGGAGTGATAACAGGTGTGGACAAGAACATAGCATAATCAAGTGTTCTTCTCCTTCCAGTGGAACATGACCAAAGGATGAGATAAAGACCTATGAAACATTTCTATAATGAGCTTCTCTCAAAAGAGGCATATACAACAACACATGATAAACTGAAGAAAGGGGAGAATGTAAACGCTCTGAGGTATCCTAGGGTTGAAACAGCACAACCAACAACATGCAGGACTATCAGAGAGAAGCAAGACTAGATGTGGGCAATGAGTTGAACAGAATCTGCCAAGCCCATCTCACAAGGTAAGCAAGAACAAATAAGATTAGGTAATGGGAGGACCAAGATCTGGATCCAAGGGGAGCTTTCGTCCTGATGACAATGATAATGGACTTGATAGCAGAGTAGATATATAGGGAAATGATGCTGAGAGAAGAAAGATAAGTCAAGGAAATTATGAGACAAGTAGAAACTATCCATGATCAATATAGAACAGCAAGATTTAGTAGTTACTGTCAATTGAGGTTGCTAAATTAACTACAGAAGAAGATCAAAACTGCACCAGGAGGATTAGATCTGTTGGATAAGTAGACTAGTGAGAAGACTAATGAATAGTACAGGAAAAAGACCAACGCCAATGAGAAAAAACTTAAAAGAACCTATAATCAGAAAAGAAAAGGATCAACACCTTAATCGATCAGTTCTGTGAGTGCCAGACAAAGATTTAAAGTTTCGTTCTTTGTAAGATTACATGACTTGATATGATTATTAAAAAAAACATACAAGAAACTCTATTAGATTTGGCAAACAAATCTGAGGAATATATAGAGGGCCTATATAGAAACCAGAGCTGAAGCATTTGATGCTATTTAACAAAAACAAATATTCCAGTCAATATGGAACAAGCATATCATGATAATCTGCCACCTGATAAGGCTGGAACGAAGCATGTTGCAAATCAAAACATTTGAAAGATGAAATCCAAAAAGAAATACCTCAACAAACGAACTCCCCCTGGGATCCCTCATATCACATACCCAGAAGTAAGGATGATTTTTAGGAAGACTGCCATCACTAATTTTTAAGTTTCCAAGAGCAGCTTTTATACTAAATGAAGAGGGGAATACCTTAGATGGAAAAGCACAAATGTTAGCACAGAAGTTCAAGAAGATGATAGAGTAATCATAGGTGTAGACAACAAACCTTGATATCTGTCAGCAAGTTATTCTGTAATAAAGTTGCAAGTGAAGTTCCATCCTCACTCATCAAAAAAATTTGAGCCATAGCCATATTCAGTGTAAGATGAAAAATTGTTCTGCTTTTGCCACTACCAAGTAATCCTTTAAGTTTAGAATCTTCATAAACAGTTGCATTCGAACCATGAAATGAAGTATTTTCTGATGTGCTGACTAGAGATTCAGACTGCTCCGGAATGCTTTCATATTCAGCATCAGCATTCTTGTCAGATATGTTGACAGCATTAAAAAACTCCAAAGTCGCAAGCATGGTAGGTCGATGGAAGAAAAAGGAAAGGGTAGCAAGGGTGACCATCAACTGATTATAAACATGACGTGAACAAATAAAAATCTAGCAATTATTCATGCAAAATTGAGGATATAGATGCAACAATTTTACTTACCCTGTTATCTATGTTATTGTAGTAGGAAGAACTTTGATCATATATAACAATCTGAGCTTTAACAAAACTATCCAATGTATCACCTTTCTCAAAGCTCAAGCTCCAGGTTCTAAGATCAGCATTAGGCGTTAAACCAGGGATTCTAATGCAACTAGAATATCTGAAGGAAGGTTTTGGAGATTGAAGTGAGTCCTGGGAACTGAAATTATCAACCAGATCATCCAGATCATCCATTGCTTCATAAAATTTTTCACTCTCAATTTTATTGAGTGAATTTTTTTCTATACTCTCTTCACTGCTTTCTGAAAAGGAAGAAATATTATTCACTGCAGTAGCCTCTTCACTGTTGATAAATGATCTAGCAATGTATCTAGGCATTTTCCCTCCCTCATAACAAAGTTGATTTTCAATTTCCAAAGATTTTAAGGCAGTTCCAATGAAAATGTTTCGCTCCCTCATTGAAAGCTCAATCTGAGTTTAGGACTCATTTTGTCAAAAGAAGGCATAAACATCTAAACAAAATACAGTACCAGACCAATTACCTGCCCACCAATTGCTCGGAACTCAAATAGATGATTTTCTTTATTGATCAGCATTTTCTTTAAACTTTGGTTGCCCTACAAAAAGATCATTGATATCCTAGGAAGGTATATGTAGTAAATTATAAGTAAAAATTGAATTAATGCATACAAAATCTTACTTGATAACTGCAGCTAAAAGCAACCCTTAACTCATCCAGAACACCAATTACAAAAAGTCTTTCAACTGTAGCAATTTCATCAGATGTGTCTTTAGTAGTTTCTGTTGTGGAAGAAATGTCAGACATGCTACTAATTGCAGTGGAACCCTGGATAGTCAAATCAATTATGACCCAAAAAAGAGAATTTTAGTAGCAAAATAATGCAAGGCAGATAATTAAAGAGTAAATATTGCATAACTTCCTAAATCAGAAAACAAAGGTCATCAACTTAAAAGATACAAATATTTACTTCAATATATATATATATATAACTAAGAGAATAAAGCTAAGGTACCACACATGAAAATCAACTATTCAGCAATTAATTGTGTTTATCCTCCCTTCCACTTCCCCAGGGGAAAAAAAATAACATCTGTATAAGTAGTTTTATCTCTTTAGGAATTTGAAGAACAGCACACTTAGCTATGTATATTTCCAATTAATTAATGAGGCCTAGAGGCTATACACATACAAGCGACATAATCTCCTGGCATAATGAAGATTATTATTTTACTTGGTAGCATATCTCCCATCATTCTCTCTCCGCAAAAGTTCATATGCCCAGGGATTAAAATTTCGAGTCGTATCGCGCGATATGGACGAAATTTTTCGTTCCGCCGATGGACCGACACCGACACAGCACTGGCATCGCGATTCCAGCCGAGAAACGCCGCTGGAGGCATCGCCCAGGCACGGCGATGCCTCCAGAAGCGTCACACGGGCTCGGCGACACCTCCGGGGCCCGGCAACGCCACCGGAGGCGATGCCCGGGCCCGGCGACACCACCGGAGGCGCCGCGCAGGCCCGGCGATGCCTCCGCGTGCGGGCAGCGCGTGATGTGCGATTTTTGGTTTTTTTTATTTTTTAACTTAAGATTTAATTAAATTTTAATAATCAATTCCTAGCTATAGTTCAGGATAATTTAAATAGGCTTTAATAAAATCCATAAAATTAGCTTATTATTTTTTAAAAATATTTTATTTTTTATTTTTTAAATATTTAGATTAAATTTTTTATTTTAGTTAATAAAAAAAGAGCAGTCCGGTGCACGAAGCTCCCGCCATGCGGGGTCCGGGGAAAGGATCCATTGTACGCAGCCTTACCTTGCCTTTGGCAAGAGGCTGTTTCCAGGATTTGAACCCGTGACCTCTAGGTCACATGGCAGCAACCTTACCGTTGCGCCAAGGCTCCCCTTCCGGAGCCGAAACCTCTAGTTAATATATTTTATATTTTAAAAATACCGAAACTATACCGGAACGGTACGATACAGTACCGAAACTGTATCATTCCGGTCCGGAGCCGAAACCTCGGCACGGCTCGATATTTTAAACCTTGGATATGTCATTCCCTACATATTGCCCATGTTACATAGTCAACCACAACTACTTATGATTCATCTATTCCCATCTCCTCTAGCTCTAGCTATTCTATCATAGTTCTTATTTAGTATACTGATTTATGGCTCTAAGCCGCAACAAATACCACTGCTTAGTGACGTGATGTGTTATTTCGTAAATGATACTTCTACTGCATTTATGATACATTTCAATGGTTCTTCTACTTGAATCCTTAATTGAAGTATCTCTCTGAATTCTTGCTTAACATTCCTCATTCACCGCATTTACATTGCTTAATTCATCTATCAATGTCATGCTTGTCACTTATCAAATTGGGGAAAGGTTAATTATGTTGCTCCACACTTATCAATTTCGTTTATCTATTTATAATCAGTCAAGTTTACTAAAGCTTTTAAATTACTTTATAATATTTATTTGTAAAATTATTTCCATTTAAGATTCACAAGTAAAGAAGAAGATTAACGTTGAGCATGAGTCTTAGAGTTTGTATTTAATATTTGGTGTAAATCAAAGCTCCACAGTAAAGAAGTGCAACACTAAGCACAGAAAATTCTATAGAAGGAAATGAGACAAATAGCAAAACCACAACTTTAATAGACAAATTTGGTACCACAAGATAAATTAATGGCAGCTTTGTCCTCTCGCATGAAACGCAGCAGTAGAGGGACTAGAAGATGCTACAGGCCGACTCCACAAACTCAATTCTTCTGAGTCTTTAAAAAGATAATTCTGGGAACAGGATTTACTTCGAGACCGAAATTGAAAATTTTGTTCCTCTCCAAAAAACCTTGGTGTCAAAACAAAGTCTTAAAGGAAATTTCAATAGACTTGGAGTTCCAATACCTATTAATAAACTCTTTCACCTCCCTAGAACTAATGGAAATGGTTTACAAACCCATATTGACCAACAGCTGAGTCTTTGACTTCTGATTAAATTCTTCCAGAATAATGCATTATTCTGTTTCCAGGACTACTCTATTACTCTCTGTTTTCAGCACTACTCTGTTTTCTAGTGCTACTCTTTTTCCAGCACTACTCTACTTTGTTTCTTGAAACTTTATTATTTTTCTCATTTTCCTCCGGTGAAAAGAAACTAGCTTAAGTGTGAGTTTGTCTTTGCTTCTTGGCACTTTACAGCATCAATCTGCACAATCTCTTCTTCTCTTATCCATGAATTTTCACAGTCGGGTTTCCCCATCCATTTTACAAGAACACAAAAATATGAACCAATTCAATTTTCATCTCTCGCACCTGGAAAACTGTTGCAATAATTTCAGCTTCATTTCTAAGAATTGGTTTAATATCACTGTATAAAATGTTGTCTTCAGAGCCCATGTTCCCATGAAAGGTATGAAGATCAGCTATATTAAATATAGGAGATATGTTTAAGTCTTGATATAGGAGATATGTTTAAGTCTTGAGACAGCTCCACTTCATAAGCATTTTCTTCAAATTTGTACAATATTATTGCACTAATGCTAGGTTGTTCCCCAAATAAAATGTATTACAGTGTCCAACAACAATATCTTGATAAGGACCGCTATTTCTACATGAGAACTTGAATGTAGTGTTAAATAACAAACATGCAAGAGTTCTAATACCCTAAGTTGGATAATAACAAACATTATAGAAATATTGATTGTCTTAGATTTGGAATATGGAACGTAGGAACGCTCACATGCAAAGTAATAATGTAACAATTAATATTTTATGTTTACAAGAAAGAAAATAAGGGAGAAGATGGGTAGGCAAGGTGATGGAAAACTTAGGTTTTAAGTACCCAAGAAAGAGTTGACAAATGGAATAGGTAGTGTTCTAGATAGTTCGTTAAAAGAAGAAATAATAGGATTAGTTAGGAAGGGAGAAAAGATTATAACTCTCAAGATAGTGATAGCAAAAAATTTATTAATATAATTAGCATATATATATACCTCAAGTTGGATTAAATGAAGATACTAAATATAGATTTTAGGAAGACCTAAATGAGGTAGTGTAAAAAAACATTGACAAACGAGATCATTTTAATAGAAGTTGATCTAAATGAGTATGTGGGAGTAAGAAACAAGAAATATAATAGGATCATGGGGAGTTATGATTCTGAAATAAAAATGAAGAAGAAAAAATTATATTCGATTTCACGATAGTATATGAATTTTAATAATAGTTAATACATTTTTCAAGAAGAAAGAAAAACACCTAATTACTTTCAAAGTGAAAACAATAAATTGCAAATTGATTTTATTATAGTCAGGAAGACGATAAAAGAAATTATAAAGATTGAAAAGTCATTCTTTGAGAAAACTTAACCACCCAGTATAGATTAGTGGTATTAGATATGCCCCTCGAACATAATATCAATAAAAGGAAAATGTACATGGCTCATGGATTAAGTGATGAAAGTTAAAAAATAAGAAGCAAAGTAGAAAGAGTAAAAACGTAAGTATTAAGAGAAATATATGTTACTCTAATACAATATAGGATAAGATAATGTCAAATTTAAAAACAATGACCAAAAGCATACTCGGTAAGTCAAGAGAGACACCACCAAATAAAGAATATTTGTGGTGGAATGAAAAAATACAAAGAAATTGAAGAAAAAATAATTTATAAGTAATTGTACACTTGTAAGAATAAAGAAAAGTTTAAAAAGTATGCAATAGTCAAAAAAAAAGATAAGAAATCAAGGAGTAAAGCCAAGCATAAAGCTTTTGAATGCTTGTATCTATACAACAACAACAACCAAACTTGTATCTACAACATGATATAAAAGAAAGGGAAAGGGGCATCTATAAAATAGCTAAGTGAGAGAAAGGAAAATAAAGAATTTTACCCTAATAAAATGAATCAAAGCTAAATCCAATAGAGAACTAGGAAAGGATAAGGAAATAAAAGAATGATGAAAGAGGTATTTTTATTAATTATTAATGATTTTTAATGAAGTTTAGATAATCAACTTAGCTTAGAAAACTTAAGTAGGTAAAAAAAATTGAAAAATTTAAATTGCAAAAGTAGAACAGGCATTAAATGGGATGAAAAATGAAAATGTGCTTAGATGATATGATATTTCAATAATAGTATAGAAGTGTCTAAGGAAGTAGAGTATTGAATGACTTACAAAGTTATTCAACCTAATATTGAAAATAAAAAAAATACATAATTAATGGAGGGTAAGTATTTTAGTCCCCTACATAAAAAAACAAAGGAGATATATAAAATTGTGTGAATCATAGGATCATTAAGCTAATAAGTCATACTATGAAACTTTTAAAAAAATAAATGAAAAAAAATTAAGGAGATCAAGGTGACAGAAATTGATTTGTATTAATATTTGAAAGATCGACAATAAAAATTATACATCTTCTTAGGCAACTGATTGAAAAGTACCGAGACAAGAAATAAAACTATACATGATATCCATTAACCTAGAAAAAGCTTATAATAGAGTCCTGAGAAAATTGTGTTGATAATTCTATAAAATAAAGGTGTTAGTATAGCATATATTGAGACAATTAAGGATATATATAATAATGTAATGATAGGAGTTATAAATCCAAACAGATTAACTAAAACGTTTCCTCTAAAATAGGATTACATCAAAAATTAACTCTAAGTCCATATGTTTTTACACTAATTATAGATAAACTCACTGAATATATCCTAGATGAGTTACTATGGTGCATGTTTGTAAATGACATTATTTTGGTCGATAAGATTCGTGAATGAGTAAATGTTAAGTTTGAATCTTAAAAGGAGACACCGAAAGTTAAAGGTTTTAGGTTTAATAAAGTAAAAAATAGAACATGTAAAATTTAAGTTTAATTAGTAGTACACATAGTAAGACAATTATTAAGATAATAGATGACGAGTTATTAGTAATTGAAATTTTTAAATATCTAGGATTGTTTTTGAAAAAATGGAGGGGTTGATAAAAATATTTTACATAGGATATAGTTAAAATGGAAGGCATCAGGTGTTCTTTATGATTGTAAAGTACCTTTAAAGCTAAAAGGAAATTTTAAAAAATGACAATAGTTGAATGTTGGATTGTAAAGCGAGCACACAAGCAGAAGATAAGAGTAGTAAAGATAAAAATGTTAAAGTAGATGTGCGTACATATGAGAATAGACAGTATAAGAAATGAGAACATTAGCAAGAAAGTAAGAGTTGTAAATATTAAGGGAAAACTCCGAGACACATTTAAAATTGTATGAAGATATACTTGAGAGAACAATAAATACTCTAGTAAAGCGATGTGAGACCATGACAAATATGCACATTAATCGAGAAAAAAATAAAAAAACTTAGTTAGCAAAGATAAAACAAGATAAATTTCAATTAAATATATTTAAATATAGATGATGATATAGTAAGGGATCAAACCCAATGGCTATATAGCAAGATCAAGGTTGATACATAGCAAAGTCAAGGTTTATAATTTGCCTCAGAATAGTCCACTCACTATTTTGGAAGGATATTTCCCCGTGGTTCTCTTTACAGAACTATTATAAGCAAACTCAACTTGTGTCAAACTCAGATCTCATTGTTTAATGTTGTCTTTGGCAAGACATCTAAATTGCCTGACTCAAATTCACCACTTCTGTCTAACCATTTGACCATCTGCTTGTGAATGAAATGCACTACTGTATTGCAATTTAGTAGTCATTAGTTTCAACAAAACCCTCTTGAAATGACTCATAAATCTTACATCCTAATCAAATATAATTTTGGCACTATGCATTTGAACAACCTCTCTAAAGAAAATATTTGCAGCATCTGTTGCATCCAATCCTTGTACAAGCAATAAAATGCTTCATTTTTTTAAAATGATCAACTACAATTGGCACTAAATCGATACACCTCGCTCTTTTTGGCATGCCCAACACAATCCATACTAACGTTGTCAATGGAGCTGTGGTTACTAGTAAGGGAGTGTACGACCCAATATTTTGTTGTCAACTTTTAGAAACTTGCCATGTTTGACACCTATCAACATGTCTATACACATCTTGGCGTAAGTAGGTCCAAAAGTCTTTCAGCTACCAAATAGAGTTTCATGTTCCTGCCAAAATGTACTCCCAAACCACCACAATGCAATTCTTCAATCAGCAACTCCCGAACCTAATGGCATGAGACTTGGTTGTCGTTATTGTCTTGTTATATAAGTTTATATTTGCTTGTATTTGTTTTTGTTGTGTTCCTTGTATCTCTTGTAAGAGCATGCATTTGTAAGAGGTTTCTCGACTTCAAAAGGAATCCAACAAGTAGAAAGTTAACAGTGTTATTGTGACTAATCCATCAAGGTTGCAGAGTATGGATCGAGGGTTTCAAAACACTTTGTAGACGACCATAGAAATGACAAAAATCAAAGAAAGCAAACAGACTCTTCACCACCGCCATTGCCACCTACCCGTGACAATTTGATCCTACACTTTCTTATACTTTCCTCCCTTAAGGCAATGTGTAATTGGAACAATTACATTGCTGAAATTCTATATAAACCACCTACAAAATGTAGCCAAACCATAGAAACTTTTGATAAATTAATAAGAGTCTTAGGGGTGGGCCTGCTTATGATATTGCTTGCACCTTGATTGGATCAACTTCAACACTTTCTTATCAAATTGCCAAGGTCATGTTAGAAGGATGTGTCAAACATCAATATGTATGACATCACACCATACGGATTCCTTATAGGAATTTCTAATTGAAAAATTAACAAGATAATTTGATGATAAAGTCACCACATTCCCCTTGGTTGAACCATAAAATATGATATGGTTGTGGATACCTTATGGTATTAAGGTTTAGTTTATCCACCATTTCTTGAGAAACCAAAATCAATCTCACTGCTTCTGCCAACACGTTGGGTTTCAGCTCACAACCTTAAGAGAAAGTTGATATGCATCACTTACTTTAAATGACTGATGTAGGTTCACTTGGTCTTGGATCGCTCAACGAAGGCCACTTACATAGTGACCAACTCGTTGAATTTCAATCTCAATCAAATTGCTTCTTAGTATTATTCTATGGAAATACTCCTTTACAGACTTCTTTTGCTATCGCAAATGTGTACCCTCTGATATATTGCCTTATCATAATCTCGAGACAAAAAATGAGCTTTTAACTTTTCCATCATCTTAATTCTTATTTTCCCTTACCTCTGATTTCTCAATCATTTTAGTAATGCTTCCACCTAGAAAAGGTTGGTCCTCTCAATTTTGCTCCAACATGCTTTACTTTCCTTTCTTCCAGTGCTTTTTTCCAATCAAAATAATTGTTAATGCTGTCAATGTTGTCCATCTAATCAAGAAAGTTATCTACTTCCATTTCACCATCTAATTCTGAAATTTGAACTCGTACACCATACTCTTTGGTATTTTGCAAGGCATGTAATATATGATCCTCCCAAATGTTGCGGTCTCCTATCACAATGAAAAAAAGGTTGTCTAATATAATCAGTCGCATCTTCACTAAAACTATGGTTTTCTTTGTTAGATACTTGATTGATCACATCTTCTGCCTTATCTTCATGACCAGCAACATTTCCATTAGCATCCTTTGAATATTAACAATTTGTTCAATCATGGCAGTGAGGTTCTGCACTTGTTCTTGCAGCTTCTGCACTTGTTCAATCATAGAATTCCCACTCTTTTAACTGTGATTTCCTTGTGCACGTCCTTCAGCCATTAGAAACCAAGGTATTTGCTTTGATACCAATTTGGTGTGAATCAAAGTCCACCAGTAGAGAAGCCCAACACTCAGCACAGAGAACATCTCAAAAGAAATGAAACTAGCAGTAAAACCACAACTTTAATAGACAAATTCTCGTACCACAAAATAAATTGATGGCAGCTTTGTGATCTCACACAAACTGCAGTAGTAGAGGGACTACAAGTCGACCCCTCAAAACCATTAATTTTTCAATTCTAACTATTAATTTAAATTCCTTCCCTTGTTTTTCCTTTTAATTTTTTTTCTTGATCTGTTAATATTTTTCCTCCTTCGTCATTAATTTTTTTCGTTCATATGTCCATGAACAAAGTGGAGAAAAAACATCTTTACCTCTCTAACAATGATTAATTTTTTTCCTCAATCTATTCATGAAAAAGATACCTCTTAAAGGTTGGTTTATTTTCCCTTTATCCATCCACATTGTCAATTCCGCCAAAGTCAGTCCCAAGCCCGATTGAAAAAGAACGAGGGTTGCGCGTTTGGTTACCAACCAGCATAGACTTAGAGACAAATATTCAATGAATGGATCTATCCAATTATTATACTAATGCTAGGATGTTTCCCATAAGGAATGCGTTGTAGATTCCGACTATAACATCTTAGCAAGAACTGCTACATCTCCATAAGAACTCAGGTATAATATTAAATATGCAAGAGTTCTCACACCATAAATTGAGTAAGAACAAATATTATAGAAAATCTAATTGTTTAAGGTTTGGAATATGAATCTAGCAACACTCACTGGTAAAACAATAGAAATAGTAGATACAATGATTAGGAGAAGAATTAATATTGCATGTGTACAAGAAATAAAATAAATAGAAGAGAAAGCAAAAACGATAGAGAATTCATTTTAAATTATAGTATATACATATATGCTAATTCCACCACTATCTTAAGAGCTATAATATCATCCCCCTTTCTAACTACTACTACTTCATCCTTTAGCGAATTATCAACAAAAATATTTATTCCATTTCTTATTTTACTCCTTCGTGTATACTATAAACATTTTTGTCGATAATTCACTAAAGGATGAAGTAGTAAGAGTAGTTAGAAAGGGGATGGGATTATACCTCTTAAGATAGTGGTGGAATTAGCATATATGTACCTCAAGTAGAATTAGATAAATACACCAAATTTATAATTTATGACGACCTAGATGAGGTATTACAAAATATTTCATTGATCGAAATGATTTTAATAGGAGGAGATATAAATGGGTATGTAGGAGTGAAGAATGAGGAATATGATAGAGTGCATAGGAGTTATGGATTTGAAACAAGAAATGAAAAAGGAAAAACTATATTGGATTTTGCGATAACATATAATTTTATACTAGTTAATACGTTTTTTAAGAAAAGAGAAAAATACTTGATCACATTCAAAAATGTAAATAATAAATCGCAAGATTTGTAAAAATTGCAAGTTCATCCTTAGAGAAACTTAACTACTTAACATATGTTAGTAGTGTTGAATATACACCCCAAACATAACATCAATAGAAGAAAAATATGCACGACTCCTAAAATTAAATAGTGAAAATTAAAAGATGAAAACAAAATATATTTAAGTAGAGGATATAAGTACAACTATTAGAAAAAATATATGGTGACTCAAATTCGACATGGGGATAAGATGGTACCAAAGTTGAAAATAGTAGTCAAAAGTATACCCAGTGAGTCAAAGGGACATGCACCACCAAGTAAAAAATCTTGATGATGGAATGGGAAAGTATAAAAAAAAGTGAAAAAAAAACGTTTTATACTTGTAAGAATGAGAAAATTTTTAAAAATATATATAGTAGCCAAGAAAGAGGCCAAGAAAGCAGTGAATTAAATTAAGAATGAAATTTTTAAACATTTATATCGAAAATTAGATACAAAAGAAGGGGAAAGAGGCATTTATAGAATAACTAAAACATGAGAGAATAAGACAAGAGATCTTATTCAAATAACATATATTAAAGATGAATGCAATAGGATACTAGTAAATGATAAAGAAATAAAAGAGCAATGGAAGAAATATTTTCATCAACTTTTTAATGAAAGTTTAGGTAACCAACTTAACTTGGATAATTTAAGTAGGTTAAATGAGTATAGAAATTTAAATTTTTATCGTAGAATTTAAACTTCAAAAGTAGAACAAATTTTAAATGAATATAAAATGAAAAAGCAATTAGACCAGATGATGTTTCAAGAGAGGTATGGAAGTACCTAGGGAAACAAAATATTAGAAGGCTTACAAAATTATTCAACCTGATATTAAAAATTAAAAAAAATATCTGATCAGTGGAGGGTAAGTAATTTATATCTCTTATATAATAAGAATAAAGGAGATATACAAACTATAGAGGTATTAAACTAATAAGTCATATCATGAAACTTTAAAAAAAATAATAGAAAAAAACTAAGAAAGAAGATCATAGTGACTGAAAATCAATTTGGATTTATGCTTAGAAAGTCAACAAGAAAAATTATATATCTTCTTAGACAATTAATTGAAAAATATCGAAAATAAAAGCAAGATTTACATATGGTAATCGTCAACCTAAAAAAGTTTAGATAAAGTCTCAACGAAAATTATATAAAGAATTCTAGAAAAGAGAGGTATTAACATTGCGCATATTAATATGTATAATAATTTAATAACAAAAGTGAAGACTTCAGGCGAATTAACCGAAACGTTCCCTATAAAGATAGGATTACATCAAGGATCAGCTTTAAGTCTCTATCGTTTTACACTAATCATGGACGAACTCATTGAACACATCCAAGATATGATACCATAGTGTATGTTATTTGCAGATGATATTGTTTTGGTGGATAAGACACGTGAAGAAGTAAATACTAAACTCGAATCTTGATAGGAAACGCTAAAAGTGAAAGATTTTAGGTTTAGTAGAGTAAAGAAAGAATATATAAAATTTAAATTTAATAATATTATACGTCATGAGATAATTATTAATATAGGAGATATAGGAAATGATGAGTTATCTATAACAGAGAGTTTTAAATATTTAGGATCATTTCTATAAAAGAATGAAGGGATTGAGAAAGATGTCTTACATAGAATACAAATAGGATGGTTAAAATGGAGAACAGTGTTAGATGTTCTTTGTGATCGTAAAATACCTCTAAGATTTAATGAAAATTTTTACAAAACGACGATTAGACCTACTATGTTATATACAGCTGAATATTGGGCTACAACTCGAGTACATTAGCAGAAGATAAAAGTTGTAAATATAAGGATTTTAAGGTGGATGTGCGAACATAAGGATAGACAAGATAAGAAATGAAAATATTAGAAAGAAAAGGTTGCATCTATTGAGAGAAAACTCAGGGAGACACATTTAAAATGATACAGACATGTATATAGACGACCAATAGTTGTTCCAATTAGGCGATATGAAATTATGACAAATGTGTACATCAAACGAGGAAGAAGCCCAAAAAATCTTAGTTAGCAACAATGAAACAAGATAAAATTTATAATAGGGGATAGAGCCCAATGGCATAGAGAATCCATATAGTCAACCGCACCTAGTGGGATAAGACTTGATTGGTGTTGTTGTTGTTGTTATCTATCCACAAAGTCAACAAAAAAAAATAAACCTCTTTAAAATGGAGTTATGAAAAAATAAAAAAGAATTAAATATAATATAATTTCAAATCTTTATAAATATACTATTGTCAATGAAATTTATATATATAAATTTAATTTAATTTTAAATTGATTAAAATAATCCAAGCTAAATTCAATTTAAATCTATTTGATCTTATCATATTTACTTCGTGGACTTTAATTAATTCTAAATTAATTTTACTCGATAATTATATAGAATAATCAATTATTAATAAAAATATTTTAATTAATATATTTATATTTAAAAATATTAAAATTATATCAGCAAGGCACTATATGATATCGAAATCGTATTGTTTTGGTCATAAATTAAAACTTCAACACAGTTCGAAATTTTTAACCTTATAAGAGGATACGTATCAACTTCTAAGGTAAGACCAACTACCCCACCACTCATACTAACAAGAAATGAGCTACTAATACAAGTTGTCATTGCCCTGGCTTGATCTACATACCATCAGCTAAAGTGCAATCATTGGAAGAAATTGTCATTATTGTCAGCCATAAATACACCATAGAAGCCAATTGCATTTCAACCACTTCACCACTCCTCATGCTGCTGGGGAGAACTCCTAATCAAAGAGAACTACATTTAAGTAGTCAATAATTTGATGGATAGAGAGCTAATAGTTTTGAGTTTGATTTCGGGTTTACTACAAAAGATAAGGAAGATGTGATCACTGCATCTTATTGCATCCTCCTCATGCTCAGGTCTGAAACAAGAGAGACGTGGCATCATGCAAGGTTCTATAGCAAGCAGGCATCATTTCTTAAGAGTTTGCAATCTTTTCCAACATGGGTGATGTGATCAGGTTAGTCATCTAACAATAGAGGTGGCACAGTTCGTGTTCATCTTCCTCTTCCTCTTCCTCTTCCTCTTCTTTCCTCCTTTTCTTCTACTGCTTCCTCTTTTTCCTCTTCTACACAATTGCATTGTTCCAAGTATTCAACTGTATGGTGTGTCGCCAAATGTCAGCACTTATAAAAAGATCATTCAGATCAGAGCACAAAACCAGCTCCAACCTTGAGATTTTGAACTTAGGCAGCTAATGTCAGTAGTGAAAAGCAAGGTGGAGTTGAATGAAAAATGATAATGCACAATCAAAATAATGAATACATACTATTGAATCGTAGAGGAATATGCAGCATAAACAATATATAAAATTGACAAAAAGAAAATATGAAGTCAAATCAATTAGATAAAAAAACATACAGATGCACGATATATTGTTCCCTGAAGTCTTTTTTGCCATGATTTCAGAACTTCATCGTTATCGCAAAGTAAGATTAATGCGTTGGCATCTTCAACAACCTACAAGAATAAGAAAGCTATTTAAACATCAGGTGATCAAACAGTAGAAGTTGATATCATCGAGTCCATATGCTTTCACTCAACCACACCTTCGAATTGAATTGTCCAGCATCATACAATGCTAGGACATTCTGCACACCACGGGTGAACTCTGTAGGAACTTGATGTACCTGTTTCCCTCTTAAACTGCCAAAAATATTGTTTTATTACTATGACAGTATGATAAAATAAAAGTCCATAAAACTAAAATCTTAAAAGAAACTTATCAATGATAGAAAGGCATCTTATGTTAAGTATCAAAAAATTTAGAACAATTATCCAACATTAAGCATGTTAACTTTGAGAACCAAGGGCATAAGAACCAGGGAAAATAGATAATCATATAAACCAATAAGCAATCACATGTACGTGTAGAGAGACCAACTCCTAAACAAGCATACAAGGGGCTCCACCCTGAGTGAAAAAGAAAAAGAAAATTGGATGTGTATGAGTGACAAACGTGGACAAGCTTTACATGGAGATTAGACAAAATTGCACAGAAGAAACTTATAGGAATCACTCATCTGTGTAGAGAAGCCTTTTAAGACTCAGATTGTGTAACTCTCTCTTAATCTTTAGAGTCAAACTTGAATAGACCAATCTTACAATTAAGCAATGTTTTGGTTAAAAGGATTATGAATGCAAAGATGCATTTCTTTGAGCCCCTACGAAGCAGCAGAAAAGAGAGAAAAAGAATGAAAGGAACAAGACAAAGATGTTTTGATGCCAAGTTATCTATTTGTATTGTATACAACAACAACCAAACTTTTATCCCGCTAAGTGGAGTCGGGTATATAAATCCGTCTACGTTATTAGGCTCGATCCCCTATATATCCTCATCTATATTTAAATAAATTTTATGTTGTTTTATCATTGCTAATAAATCTTCTTTGATCGCTCTCTTCCTCAATTTGTATGTGTATTTGTCATAGTCTCGCATAATTAGGGCATTTATTGGTCGCTTAAATACATATCTATATTATCTTAAATACGTGTCTCAAAATTTTTCCTCAATAAGAGCAACCCCAACTTTCTTTCTTATGTTTTTATTTCTTATATTATCTATCCTCGTATATTCACACATTCACCTTAATATCCTCATCTCTGCGATTCTCATTTTTTACTTATATGTTTGATTCATAGTCAAATATTCAGCTCTATATAATATAATAGGTATAATCACTATTTTGTAAAACTTCCCCTTAGAGGTAGTTTATGAACACAAAGAAAACTTGTTTGTATCCTATGCAAAACAACTCTATCAATGTCTCCATCCTTTTGTAAAAATAATCATAAATATTTAAAGACACATAATGCATCTTCTACTATCTTAATAATTGTTTTACTACCTAAATTTTATATATTCTATTTTTACTCTACTAAGCCTAAAACATTTTACTTCCAACGTTTCCTGCCAAAGTTAGAGTTTAGCATTAACTTCATGTGCTTCATCAACTAAAATAATATCACCTGCAAACAATATATATCATAGTAGCGTGTCTTGGATGTGTCCAACGAGTTCATTCATAACTAGTATAGAAAGATATGGATTTGAAGTCGATCCATGAACTAACCCTATCTTTATAGGAAAATTTTCAATATACTAATTATATTAATAGATTTTTTTACTACTACTATATTGAGAGTTATAATCTTATCTTCCTTCCTACCTACTTCCGCTACTTTGTCTTTTAACAAACTACCTACGACAATAACTACTACATTTCTCGTTTGACTGTCTTATATACTATAACTTAAAATCTGAATTCTCTATAATCTTTATCTTCTCTTATACTCATTTTGTCTCCTATAAGTACAAAATCTAATTCTTCTCCTAATCATTATACTACCTCTGTTAGAGTGAAAGTTTCTACATTCTATATTTTCAATCTAAGACAATCAATATTCTTATACTATTCATTCTTATCCAACAAAGGTGTGCAAACTCTTACATATTTAATATTATATTCAAGTTCTCAAGGAGATATTGCGGTCCTTGTCGAGATATCGCAGTCGGACCCTACAACGCATACCTTCCAGAAAACAACCTAGCATTTCCATAATAGTTTAATAGATTCATACATATCATTTATCTATATTTTATGCTAGCTAACAACCCAAGGCAACTCTACTCTTTTATCTAAGATTGGGATTGTCATGGTGGAGTTTATTCGCCATGGGCGGAGTTTCCCTGTTAAGGGAGATGTCAACTATCTCTCCTTTGTATTGTATAACTTAACAAATACATAATTGACTAATACTAGGAAAGTTATAATTTACTAGTAAAGTGGCAGTAATGCGCCTATTCAAAGTGTTAATTAAGATCATAGTAGACAAAGACAAATCTTCTAACATATAGGTAGATGGCCAAAAAAATATCATAAATTCTTTGCCATCCATAGGATGACGGACACCTATGACATAGTCACTAACCAAGAATCTTGGTCCTATATAAATTCACAAGCTTAAAAGATTTGTATATTTATAGTATCAAAAAAAAAATCAGAAAGAAGTGGCTAGTTTGCATATAATTAGAAAACTAAGTCGAAAAACAATTAGAAATTTATATAAGAATATTTACATATAAGTTTATCCATAAATATATAAATTATTATCTAGTCACCATCATCGTGCAAAAGCCACATGTCTTGCATTCCCATCTAATTTATGTAGGATCAAGGAGAGGGTAGAGTAAAGGGGGCTGGATACTTGATCAAATTTCTATAAAACCAAATTAATGCAGCGAAAAACAACAATATACATATAATACTTGCAATTAAATATCTTTCTCCTTCATAGTAAAAAGCTAAAGATGGAGAAACCTTCTTCCACTTTCTCTCTTACAAGATGAAGAATTAAAGTACAAGAGTCTTACACATGTCCTGCATTCCCATCTAATTTGTGTAGGATTGAGGAGAGGGTAGAGTAAAGGGGGCTGGATACTTGATCGAATTTCTATAAAACCAAATAATGAAGCGAAAAACAACAATATACATATAATACTTACAATTAAATATCTTTCTCCTTCATTGTAAAAGCTAAAGATGGAGAAACCTTTTTCCACTTTCTCTCTTACAAGACGAAGAATTAGAGTCTTACAAGGGAGCCTAATTACTAGGAAAATGAGATTGAAAGCTCGGAGCACTTAGAGAGGCAGAGATTTAGCAATATATCTTTCCCTCGTACAAGACAAAGAATTGAAGTAAAAGGGAGTCTTATATAATAGAGCACAATTACAAGGAAAATAAGATTGGGAGCTTTGAGCACTTAGAAAGACAGAGATTTAGCGATAAGCCTTTCTTTCATATTTTCCCTAGTTGACAAAACCACTTTTATAGCCAAACTATCAACTTTCTTCTCTCTCCACAGAATGAGCTTTCTCAGATGAGTAACTCGACTATGCAGGCATCGTCAATCGACCATTGACACGATTTGATAGTCACATGATTCGATTTTAAGAATCAATGGTAAATTGGGTTGTTACCATTAGGATCATCAATCCACTTTTGGAGTTATGACTAGCAGCTGACTACCTTCAAACTCTAAACAAACAAAAAAGATTTTTGGTCGACTACACTAGTCGTCCATTTCACCTCATTGAGTTTGTACTTACCTACATTCCCCAAGGTGTTTAGCACTTTCTTGTTGATTTTGACCTTAGTGCTATGAGATTTCCGAGACTTCGTGCCAAGAAGCTCCTCGCTTCCAAGACCACCTCCTCATGCCTAGCGTCTAGTCCTCGTCAACCTGCTAGGAGTTTTTGCACCTGTCTAGCATCTAATCCTTGTTGATCCTCGTCAACTCACTAAGACTTCTTGCAGTTGTCAAGTGTCTAGTCCTTAGCGGCTTGCTAAGCATCCAAGACCTCAACCAGTTGGAACTTCATGCCAAGTGTCCACTTGAACTTTTTCTTGCCAAGCACCTTCCTAGACTTCTGTTGTTGCACCTACAATTTGTTGGAATCATCCCAGTGCAATGCGCGTATTTACACGTTTCGTAAACGTATGCAGCGGAAATATACAAATAATTAATAGGAAATTATTACATAACACACGCAAGCAAAATAGGAAATAACAGCGTATAAGGCATGACAGAAACTTAAAATTTTATAAAATAACAAAGTATTCAACGCGTACCTTATTGATGACATTGAGCAAAATTGGCATCAATCGAGCGGTTCTTGTCGAAGTCTCGCCTCCACTAGTGATCCACACTAAGCTCTCATCTGGACGGCTTCGGAAGCCACAAGTTCTTTCATCGTCTTCAGTACTAGTCGATGATCGATAACGATCAATTCGAGAGAAACCTTATTTGTCACGATCGTTTCTGGAATTTTCTAACTGTCACCGGAAATTATATTCCAGATGTAGTTTTCGATGGTCAACCTTTAACCGCCGATAAAAGAACAAATAGGTCGGAACCATTCCGATGATGATGGAACGTTACCCGATAGCTTCATAAGCTTCCGATAACAATTTGACAGCAAAAACTCCCAACAACAATTTGACAGTTATTCCGACAGCGATTTCACAAATCGCTCCGAGCAAAGACATAATAGCGATCTTTTCTTCTTCGACAACAATTATTCACAAGAATCAACTGTCAATGTCTAACGCTGATAAAAAAGACACTCTTCCATGCGGTCAACCAAGGTTCTTTATTGGGGAGAATCCAAAAAAAAGGGGTAGTCTACCCCTGATCAATCTCCAGCCAGCAAGATCACGATCGGGAAGCTGGAGAACTCGGCGCTCGGCAGGAAAAATAGCCGAAGAAAACAACGACGTTGCTTGGGAGGGAACCAACGCTAGGTTATCACCACATGTGAAGGAGGAGAACTACGTCGCGGGTTCCTGATCGCGGCCAAGGTGCCCTACATCTTGCGCTCGCGCGGGCGGCCACTGATTGGGAAGGCAAAATCAATAGACAGGAGAGAAGGAGGCGGCAGCGTGCTCAGGCTGTCGCGTGCTATCGAGATTGCTAGTCAGCGCTCGCTTGGTAGCACACATTGGCCAGGAGCCAGAAATCGAGGGGGATCTTCTTCTTTGCACTCGCGAGAGAGAAGGCGGCGCCCAATGGTTTTCGCTGCGGGAAGAAGGGATTTCAACGGCGGTGGCTAGGGTTTTTCCAACTTGCGGCCAGCGCCCGCTCGGAAGGGAGAAGAGCTAGCGCCGTAGGCTTTCGCGGAGCAAATGAACAGAGGCGCGGCCAAGAGGGATTTTATCGCGATCCTCTCTTTAGAAGCTATAGTGCCTCTCCTTTAAACTCGAATAAGTGATTAGGGTTAGGAATGAACCGGGTTTGGTTTAGGGTTTTTCCTGTTTGAACCGAACCGGCACTGTAACGAACTGGATCGGGTTCAATTTTGATTCGTTTGGTTCAATAACCAAACGATCTCCGATTTGACCCAAATTAGTTTTATTCAATTCGTCGTCACAAGACGAATCTACTCATCTCTTCCGTTTTATCAAAACTTCTTTCATTGTGAACCAAACCAAATTGGTCTAATTTGGTTCAAAACCGAATCATTTGGTTCAATAACCAAACAACCTCCGATTTAAACGAAATCAATTTCGTTCATTTCGTTTTCATGAGACGAATTCCATTATTTGTCCTTTGTCTGATCCAACCAGACTTTATTTCTCTCGATCTGAGAATCTAATTCTCAAACTCGTTTTAAGTCCTTCAGAGAACTTGTTATGCGTGTGACCAATAGGTTCCCGATTATGTTGGTCGTCCGTAATTAACCATTAATTACGGAACGATCATGAGTGGCACCTAGTAGTACATCATGATCCTTAATTGATCGAAAAATCAACGATTGATTCCAGAACATTTCTAAACTCTTCAGTAGCTACAATGAGACGTGTCTCATTTCTTTCACCGTCTTATACCCGCTTGGTTCAGGACATGGACTATATGTGTCAGTCCCTACTAGGCTGACTACGTCACATCTAACCCAAGCTAACTTTCTTGTCTTGTGGATTCAAGTTACTTGTACATGTGTCCAAGAGTACCATACTCTTGACATGTAATGCTTTGGCCAAAGATTTTTAGTAACAATCTTAACAAGCGGCCGCAGGATATATGTTTCCTTTTCAAAAGAGCGGTGAATCCTCTATGGGTTATTCAAATACCTTCGGACACTTCAACTTATACCCAATCATCTTGGGTCCACACCTTCTCGAAGATGCTTGCTTAAGATGTCAAAGTATAAGCCTCCATAACCAAGGTGGCTTGAATATCGCAAGTAAAAGGAAACTCGCACTTAAGCTGTACTGAGATCTTCATTGACATATGTATATAACCATATAAAGTCTCAAGGCAGGTCACTCCAACGAACTGGTTACCTTTAACCAGCATCCATGTTTAACTCTCAACATCCAATATTTCCAACCAGCGAGATCAGCTGCTTGGCTAACCAAGGAGTTTAAATGTGTTAGTCTTGATAGAATCGATGAGATCTGTGCTCATCAATTCCTCAACTAGGAATAATTTCAATACATCCATAATTGCACATGTAGATATGTTCATTAGTTATGATTCAATCACAAATTCTCTCATGTTATGAATCGTATTGCGGGCATATTCAGTAAATGAGTTAATATCCAATCAAACACATAAAAAATGTGCACTCAAATAGTGAATTGTTATTTATCCAATAAATAGTATAACCGTAAAGCGATTGCCTTATCTCGAACACCTCTCAAATTTAACACAATTTATGTCAAACTTACATGCCCCTGCACACTTATATATATGTCAAATAAACCACATTGACTAACTTATATATTATTTAAACATCAAACTAACATGCAAACACACGTTAGGGCATGATTGCACCAACAATTCCATGATTCAAGATTAGTCCAAATGTCATAATGAGAGGAAATGTTACACCATAAACTATAAATTGTCTTTTCATAATAGCTTAACATATTGGGAAAATGATTGCTTAATTGAAATAGATAAGTGATAGTAAAATTTCATGTTAAAGGTATAAATCTTTTCAAAAAACATGTGACTCCAAATTATCATCATGAATGATTACTCTAGAATCACTTGGCTTTTCATCATGTTAAAGGTATAAATCTGATTGAAAGAGCCATAAATTTTTAAAACACTTATCATTTTGCCCCTATTTTATAAAAAAAGTTACATGACAGTAAGCTACATTAATTATTAGTGTTAATTATTGGGGAATGAAATGTCAAGAGTTTGAAAAATCTTAGGTGTGGCATTTTATGGTTTTAAAATTCTGAGGGTCATTGGAAGAAAAAAAACTCTAGTGGCAAAATTAAACTTTCCACTACTTTCAATGACACTTAGGAGGTAATTCTTCCTAGTAAATTGATGGCTAGCTGTAACTAGGTATTAAATGTGATAATTAGTATAACTAAATGTTAATTATAAGTTAATATATATTATTTGTTATATTAATATAACTATATGTTAATATAAATATTAGCTAATCAAAAGACACCTTATCTGTAATTTAATAACTATCAAAGTTATATTAGTTAATAATTATATAAATAAATAGTTATTATGTATATATATATATAATATAATTATTTGGTTCCATGGAATATCTAATGAGGGAAGAAATCACAACAGTGATTCCATCACGCGACGCAAGTTGGATTATGACTCTGCTATGTGGTGCGAGTCATGACCATAGATTAAAATCTCATGCAGGATCGACAACGCGTTCGGAATCATTACCTGGGACCAGCAACCAAGATTTAAAATATCGAGTCGTACCGAGGTTTCGATTCCGGACCGAAACAATACAGTTTCGGTACCGTATCGGTATAGTTTCAATATTTTTAAAATATAAAATATATTAACTAAAATAAAAAATTTAATCTAAATATTTAAAAATAAAAAATAAATTATTTTTAAAAAATAATAAGATAATTTTATAAATTTTAATAAAGTCTATTTAAATTATCTCCAACTATAGCTAGGAATTTATTATTAAAATCACATTAAACCCTAAGTTTAAAAAAAATAAAATAAAAAATCACGACTAGCCACACGCACAACAGGGGGCGCACCCAGCCCACACACAGAGGTGTCGCCAGGCTCGCGCGACGCCTCTGGTGGCGTCGCCGAGGCTGCGGAGGCTTCGTCCGGTCCCGACGACGCCTCTAGAGGCTTCACCCAGTACTAGCGAGGCCTCCAAAGTCTTTGCCAAGGACGGATGATGCTCCATGTGCTCGTTGTCATGCGCGGATAAAGCGGAACAAAGGATTTTTAACTATTTAATTAAAAATTTTAGATTAATAATTTTAATCAATTCCAAACTATAATTGGGATAATTTAAATAGTCTTAATTAAAGACTAATAAAATTAACCTGTTAATTATATATTTTTATATTTATATATATATATATATTTAATAATTTTATTTTTTAGATTTTACATTTTTAAATATTTAAATTAAATTTTTTATCTTTAATTAATATATTTTATATTTAAAAAATATCAAAATTATATTGGCACGGCACGATATCGTATCGAAACTGTATCATTCTAGTCCGGGACCAAAATCTTGACATGGCTCGAAATTTTAAACTATGGTCGTGACCATGACTCTACCACACGATGCAAATCATGACCCAACTCAATCGCGCGACATGATCTATAACTAGGTCTCAACAACTCCAACACTTCACATTACGATCTGCTCTCTACTCCCCATCTCATCTCTACTCACCTTCCCTCGCGACTCCACTTCCCTCAACTATGAATGTCTTCGCATCCACTGCTCAGTCTATTTTCTTACTCGTCTCAACTTCCCCTCCCTCTTCTTGATTTCTTGATCAAATTATATTATTCATGTTGATATCTTCCTAGCTTGGTGTGAGCGAAACAAAGTATCGGTCTTGCTGCCTGGGACAGCTCGATACTTTAAAGCATAATCCTATCAATACCCCACACAAGCACATGTATAATCAGTATGTTTTATATATATATATATTCACTAAATCATATAAAATATGAGAGGGCATCCTGCTTAAAAGTCAAGGCATAGTTGTACATGTTCTATTCACCATGTTTTCAAGTACTGACTGGACATAATGGGTATTGATTTAGTATCCTTGGTGGATAGTTTGTTTGTTCTATGCCTTGTAATCGCCTAAAATATCAGTTCAATTAAATGACAAAAATCCTTCTTGTACTAGTTTTCCCTATATATATCAATTCTTAAGATTGTATGGACATAGACACCAGATCATAATATACCAACTTCAACATCAATTAAACATAAGAATATCAAATCCAAATGATGAAATTTATGATAAACTATAATAAATGAAAGATAACAGAGAAAAGTCAGTTTTCTTTGAAGTTAATAAAGGAAGATATTGGCACCTGATGCATTGTTTGTATGTTTTTGATCTGGGATTATCCAATACATAAAGAAATGGGCCAGCAAGGCAAAAGTACTTGCGTTTCCATGTAGCTTCCCTATTCCCAACACCCTATCAAGAGGAAGCAAATTAGTCATAAAATAGCTAATTGAAAATTAGATCTATGCTCAATAATTGCACGTACACATCAGCTATACTTCACACAGGATGAATAACATGGTAAGAAATTTGTTACCCAGCAACTTGCCTCTTACCAGCATGGAAATTAAAGGGAACTAGAAAATCATGTCACTATTATTTGTTGATATTGACAGCGCATATTTCAATGGATAAACTGAGTGAAATAACAAAAAAGAAATTGAATGGATTAATTGGCTACTCAACTTTATGACCACAAGAGTTTCAACTATCTGGCATCAGTTACATGGATCATTTGTTGTAGCTAACGTAGGGTAATATCACTAATCAGATTATATGAAGTAATATTGATTCAATTGTTTGAGACAATTTTGTTCCTTTGTTTACATTTTTCATTGCATCAATCCTTAATTAGTTCACTTTCCGATCGCTTCTCTCTCGCGAAGGAGGCAGCGGCCAAATCGAATCAAAGCATAGGCCTTCCAGGGAGAAAATCACGATTACAGCAGAGAAGGGAAAATGCGACGTCGAGGAACCTTTCCCCTTTCTCCGGTAGTGGGCTCCGTGCGGGTGCGCTCAGGAAAGCCCGATCGAGATCGGCGGCTGACACGATTAGGGTTCGACACGATTAGGGTTCTTCAATCGACGACGAAGAAAACCCTTTTCTCGCGCGCGAGCAAAAAAGATCGGCTAGCCAAATCGCGATTCTAGAGAGGGCGGAGGGCGGCGCAAGGGTTTCTTCGTCATCTCTCCCACGATGCCAGGATGGCCTTAAATCGCAATCCACGCGATTTCAACGCCGACGGACGCAAGAACGCAAGGAGAAGATCGCGACTCTGTCCCATGTGCGCGCGGTAGCCAAACAGAGAAAATCGGAGAAACGGGATAGAGGCCGAATTGAGTTCAACCCTAGGATTCGCTGTAGCGAACCAGACTAGACACTATAGCAAACCGGATTTAATAGAGGTAAGGTTTAAATGATTGTAATCAATCCTAACCATTAGAATTTAATACCAATCACTCATTGCTATTCGATATTATATCTCATATAACATTTTATTAGGGTTTGGATCCAATCAAAAACTCCATCTCTTATTGGCTTTGGATCTAATCTAAAACCCCATCCCTCAGCCCAATGCCCAAAAAAATGTGTCGATCAACTTAAGTTTAATTCAAAATCAAACCAAGTTAGTTAATTTTGTTCAAAACCAAATCGTTTTATTCAATAACCAAAACACCTCCGATTAAACCAAATCAGTTTTGTTTATTTCGTCTTCATAAGACGAAGCCCATCATCGCTTCCGATCTGTCAAAATATTTTCCATCAGAACGAAACCAATTTGGTTCATTTCATCTTCATAAGACAAAGTCCATCATTTTTGCCCTTTGTCCGGTTCAACCAGACTTTATTTCTTTCGATCTGACAATCTAATTCTCAAACTCGTTTTAAATCCTTCGAAGAAACTTGTAGTGCGTGTGACCCAATAGGTTCTCGATTATGTTGGTCGCCTGTAATTAACCATTAATTATGGAACGATCATGAGTGACACCTAGTAGTACATCATGACCCCCAATTGATCGGAAAATCAACGATTAATTCCAGAACCATCTCTGAACCCTTCAACAACTACAATGAGACGGGTCTCGTTTCTTTCACCGTCTTATACTCGCTTAGTTCAGGACATGGTCTATATGTGTCAATCCTCACTAGGCTGACTACGTCACACCTAGCCCAAGCTTGCTTTCTTGTCCTGTATAATGCTTTAGTCAAAGAGTTCCAATAACAATCCTGGCAAACGGTCGCAAGGTATACATCTCCTTTTTTAAGGAGTGGTAAATCCTCTGTGGGCTATCCAAACACCTTCGGACACTTCGACTTATACCCAATCATCCCGAGTTCATACCTCCTTGGAGATGTTTGCTTAAGATGTCAAAGTATGAGCCTCTATAACCAAGATGACTTGAATATCGCAAGTTAAAAGAAACTCGCACTTAAGCTGCATTGAGATCTTCATTGACATATTTCTATATGCATAAAACCATATGAAGTCGCATAGCAGGCCACTCCAATGAACTAGTCACCTTTAACTAACATCCTTGTTTAACTCTCAACATTCAATGTCTCCAACCAGTGGGAACAACTGCTTGGTAAACCAAGGAGTTTAAAACGTGCTAGTCTCAATAGAATCGATGATGTCCGTATTCATCAATTCATTAACTAAGAATAATTTCAATACATTCATAATTGCACATGTAGAGATACTCACTAGTTGTGATCCAATCACAAATTCTCTCATGTTATGAATCGTATTACGAACATTCAGTAAATGAGTTTAAGATCCAATCAAACACATAGAGAATGTGCACTCAAATAATGAATTGTTATTTATCCAATAAATAGTACTACCATAAGGCGATTGCCTTAGGACACCTCTTAAAAATAACATCCAATACATTGAATGCACTAAGCTCCACAAGCTTACTCCATGTCATCTAATCCTGCATTACTATGAGCCTGCCTTATACCATGCCACCAAGTCATTAAGCATATAATATATCTCAACCACATTAAATCAACGAGCTCCACAAACTCTATGTGCACTACGGATTAAGCTCAATATAGTCGAGTTTGAAGAGCTAATTAACTTAATGTGGTAGAGTCACTCAATGGCTTGGTGGCACAGTATAAGGTGGACTAGATGGAACGATACTATAATGATATCGTGTCGACATATAGTGTTGATGGCATCAAAGAGGAAGAGGAAAGAATCAACAAAGAAAAGAAGGGAAGCAACAATAGGAACAATAAAAGAAGAAAACCCTTTATAAAGCAACCTAAAACTCTTAGGCCACTAGGCCCTAATAATAAGGAAATAGCTCTCTAAAGAAAACCCCATTACCTATAAGCTATTATTACAATAACCTACCCGAAATAAACCCAAATGATATATAGCAAATGTTTGGTCTTTGAATTACTCAAGTACTCCTCATGAACCACTAATAGACACTTTACATAACTCCCTAATCCTTTTGATCACCCATTCATCTTTGTCGCCTCCTTAATAATATCTCCAATCAATATAAATCATCTATCATGCTTATAACAGCCATTATGAAATGCAATCCCCTAACTTAAAGTGTTTGTCAATAATTAAAATATAGTGATTGATTGTGATCACAAGAGAGGAACCAATTTTCCAACATTGTTTACTAGCTAACATCCTATCCACTAGTTACCACATTTTTAATCCTAATTCCCTAATCAAGTCAACACAAGTACCTACATGACTTATTTTAGTACACTTAAAGGTCGAGTCTTGTGACCCTTCAAAATTTGATTTAGGGTATTTTATCAATTGTTGATAACTATTCTCATAGCATGGCTCTTCAATTAAATAATGATTATATATTATCCATTCTTTTGGTGTAGAGATAAAAATAATATTTTGAATCTTAATTTGTGTGTTAATGAGTAACAATGCAAAAAAACCACTTTCAATCTCATTTAGTCTTTCCTTTTTTAATCACAATATTTCCATTAGTTATTTTGCTCTCATACATTCTAACAAAATCATATTTTACAAAAGAAAAGGCATTCAATTGAGACAATAAGAACTTTTAGGAGTTATATAGCTTTGTGATAGTGATGTTTTTATGATGTATGATTTGATATTCCACACAAAGTTTAAAATACCAAGCTGTGCCTAGGTTTCGATTCCGAACCGGAACGATACAGTTTAAGTACAGTATCGTGTTATGCCGATATAATTTCAGTATTTTTAAAATATATTAACAAAAAATCAAAAATTTAATCTAAATATCTAAAAAATAAATTATATATATAGATAAAATAATTTTTTAAAAATAATAGGATAATGTTATGAGGTTCTAATTGAGTCTATTTAAATAATCCCAACTATAGCTAAGAGTTAATTAAAATTATTAATCTAAGTTTAAAAACCCGATCCATTCACTATTCTGCATGGCCTGTGCGACGTGTCCGGAGGCATCGCCGGACCCAAGCGACGCCTCCGATGGGGTGATTGGCCCTGCGTCTCGCCTCCGGAGACATCGCGAGGCCCAGGCAATGCCTTGGGACAACGTCCTAACCGAAGCTATTGGTGTTAATGCCAGACCGCTAGCAGAATGAGAAATTTCGCCGATATCGAGCAAAACGATTAGACAAACACAAGATCAAGTGTAGAGGCGATATACAAGAAAAAAACTGTCAAATACTTATTTATAGAATTTGCATAGGTCCTATTAGACCAACACAATTATATTATAATAATCAAGTAGCCATGGAAATCAACTCCAATTCAATGTCCATCAGAGGACGAAGTGCACGACGACATATCGTCATAAAGTACAATGTAACAATCAATTGGTAGATTTAATAACAAAATCCTTGAAAGGCCCAAAGGAGTGTTGAGAACCTATTTGTGATTATATAAATGTACATGCTCTTAGATATAAATATTGTAAGACTAATACATGTACAGAGGAAGCAACCTAAGGATATACATCTAACATTTTTCCCTATCAAAATTAAAGAACCATGGATTAAGATATCATGTCTTGTTAGTCGGCACAGACGAAATTTATCGTTCCTCCCATCAACCGACACCGACACGGGTACAAAGTCTGAGTTACGATCTCGCAGCAACCTCAACGAGGCCATGAAGGCAATCGCAACCTCATGCGGCCACCGTGAGATCACAATGGCAGTCGTGACCTTGTGTGGCCTCCGCGAGGCCGTGAAGGAAGCAACGCGGTAATTTTTCTATTTTTTATTTTTCTTTTTCCTATTTCTATTTTTATCTTTTTATTGCTTTCCCTATTCCTTTTTCTCTTTCCCCCTGTTGATTTTTTCCATACTTTATTGTTAAATTTTTTCCATCTTTCATGTTAATTTTTTCCCTCTTCATGGTTAATTTTTTTCTCTCCATTCTTCCACAAGGGTAGAAAATTCTCTTAAACTCTTTAAGGATTGTTAATTTTTCTCCTTCATTCATCCACGAGGTAAACAAAAAGAAAAATAAATTATTAAAAAAATTAAATATAATATAATTTCTAACCTTATAAAATATACTACTACTGATAAATTAAATTATTCTATATATAAATTTTTATATTTTAAAAAATACCTAAATTGATTATTGTTCCGACCATAAACCGAAACCTCAGTGTTAGAAGTGTTTCATGGTATAGTTTATGTTTAAGGATATAGTTTATGTTTTTCTACAATAAGTTAGACAATAAAATATTGATACATGTCTTAAGGAGTGTTAGAAGTGTTTGGTATCCTAGAGGTTATGTAAAGATGGGTTTTAATCTCCTTTATCCCACTTCACAACTTCAACAACTAAATAAAAATCAAGTAAACAACCTAGGCAGCAATAAATTAATATTCCATCAGATAAACTTTCCTATAGAACTTACTAAGTATAACAAAGAAAACAACAGAGCAAGAACAAAAACCTTCCATGTTAAAAGAGATAACCATGCTTCAAAATCAGCCTGATTCCATGGTTGAACACTAATTTCAGTGTTGTCCTCCTGAAAGATCTTCACAACTTGCATTAGGCGGTGGTACCGTGCAGGAGAGAAATGGAAGCCCAAAGAAGGCAATCGCACAGCAAGTCTTGTTGATGGATACAATGGATTTTCCAAATGGATCTATTTCAAAAAATAGGATGAAATCTTAAATTCTTTTTAAAAAAAATAAAACATTATTGAAGGTGAAAAATCAATTAAAGATCGAACCTGCTGGAGTTTTCCAACAATTCCACACTTTTCAATAACTGGTAGGAAACTGTTGTTATTTACTTGAGCAACATCAAGGGAAGTTTCACTCCAACGGTAATTGCCATCAACTAAAAATGCAGATACATCACTAAGGACTAAATTGAACTGCAAGTATAAATCCTTCTCTTCTGAAGAATCACATTCCCAGTAATCCTGCAAGTAGAAGATCTATTAGTTACTAACAGGAAAGAAAAAATTTTAACATAATTTCCTATTACAAGTTCAAGTTGTAATAACAAGGATCTTCACTGACCTCTGTTGTCACCATCAAGTTTCCCAAATCAAGGAGAAGTTTAGTTGCATGCAAATCATCTGGGTAGAACTTGGTGGGAATAGTAATCTTTGGAGCAGCTATATCCAGATCAAGTAAAAACCTGAAAGTGTTGATTGTCAATCCAAATAGCTACAAAAAAATGTATAAAGTTTTCATTCATATGAGCTACTGTCAATTATAATTTTCCCTGAGAGAATAGGGGAAAAACAAAAATGAAAGGAAAAAAACAAAGCCTTGATTAAAGTGGCAAATGCACGCCAAATATTTAATATTTAATCAGAAGCCACTCACTCATAAAGTAGTCAATGAAGATAAAAGTGAATAAAATTGCTCCATGTCAACATTATCCATATCTACTACATGTTATCAAACAAGGTCGAACTGACCGGCTGAAAATTTTTGATAGGCTCAACCAGACAGGTGTCTAAGATAAGTAGACAGGCAATAAGAGAGCCCAATAAGAATGAAGGGGGGTGGAGCCATCACACCATGGAAAAAGTATGACCTCCCGTGCACAAGTAAACCCACAAATCTATATTCATAATTGGAAAAACAAATGTGTGGTTATCTAAATCTATAACAAAATTTCTTTTTATAGTTTTACATGAACATCAACAAAATAATGAACTTTACTAGTTTATTTAATGAAGTTAAAAAAAAATTAAGTTCAAAACCAAATCAATATCAATTCTAAAGATGTTACATCATTTATTATAAGTGTTAACTCAGTTCAAGATTTACGGATGAATTCAGGATTTCCTTTAAAATGTTTTTTAAATTTATACAAGGTTATTTAATTTTAGAATTGTTATGAATTTCTAAAGTTGTTTAATTTTTTGGGGAAATGTTTGAGAGTTTTCTTGGATAAGTTAGTTGTTATTTTACGAAGAATACATCTTGTTATCAATTTATAAAAGGGTAGGAATATTGTACATGAATTCATTTTCAATTTATGATATTTTTTAGTATTTTTAGTAGCATAGCGTTACATCAATTTGGTATTAGCCTAGTGCTTTACCAATTTTGGTTTCTTGTAATTTTTGTGCTACATGAATTGGTATCAAAGACAAATTCTTAATTCGGTTTGTTCTTCCTCCTTTTGTGCAATTCCTTCTCTGAGCACAATGTCTCCTGATCTTAAGCCCAAGCAATCCCATTGTTGATCTCAAAGTGCTTCTCGTCTATGTTTTTTCACTTGTATAAACATAGAGCCACCAAAAATCAAATTCTTCTCCATCATGATCAGAACCAGTAGGGCATCTCCCCTCCACCATTTGTCAATCTTGATCGCCCACAACAAGGACAATGTCACCTTTCCCTTTGCAGAACCAAAAAGGGGAACTATCTATTGCTCCCAGTTGGATTGACACTAAATCCACCCTTTTCTAGGAATTTTCCCTCTCAGTGAGATTGCAACAGCCCCCACCTAAAACTTTTTCATTGTTGCCCACAACACCACCAATTCATAGCATAACTTTACTCCCTCACAACACCATGTTGCTGCATCACCACAGGAAGAGCTCAAAATGCTCAACCAACATTCTTGTTGCTTCCTCCATTGTGAAAATTTTAATGATGTGATTTTGAATTTTGATGTTTATCAAGTTTCAAATAGAAGATAAACATGTGATTTTGATATTTGATAGTGTTAAAAAATTTTGAAGGAATTAAAAGTATACTATTAATTTTATTTATCAATCTCATATGTATATATATAGAGAATACCTTGACTTAATTAAATCCCTACAATTAAGGTAGTTGGAGCATAGATATTGATCATGTCCAATTTGTTACAAGATAATTGACCTGAAACCCATTTAAAATTTTTGTGAAAATATCTCCTAGTTGTTCTCTTGTCTTCACATACCCTTAGAGGTCAAACCCTACTGAATCTTTTCACGGACAAAATAACAATCAATTCCAATATGCTTAATTCGCTCATGAAATAAGGTATTGGAAATAATATGTAGAGTCGCTAGATTATAACACCACAATTAGGCTGCTACTAAAGTTTTAAGACCTACTTTAGTCAGAAATTGATATATCCGCATTATCTCACATACTTTGTAACTCTATATTCTGATTCTACACTCGAACATGAGAGAATATTTTGCTTCTTACTTTCCATGAAATTAGATTTTCCTTAACAAAGACACAATAACCGAATGTGAATCTTTGATAATCCTTCAACTTTAGTATGCCATGATTGCTATACAAGATACCTTGTTGCTTTCAAATAGCACAAAATTCATTCTACAATGCCCAATGATTAACTATTGGAGAAGTCATATACTGACTCACAATATTAATTGAATATGCAATATCTGGATGAATCATAATGAGATACTTTAACTTTCCAGCCAATCTTCTATACATCTTAGAATTCTCAAATAATTCACCATCTTTTGTGAATTGCATATTAGAAGTCATTGAAGTGCTTCATGATTTAGCTCCTAATTTTTCTATCTCAGACAATAAGACAATTACATATTTCCTCTGAGATAACAAGATTCCTTTCTTACTTCTTGTTACCGCATCACCCAAGTATTTTAAACTTCCTAAATCCTTTGTATGAAACTGACTATGAAAAAAAGATTTAAGGGATGAAATATCTACAATATCATTCCTAGGAATGACAATATTGTCGATATATACAACTAACAAGTTGATGCCTCTACAGACTGTCTGCAGAGCACAGAATAATCAGACTTACATTTCTTCATTCTAAACTTCTTAATTGCCTAACTAAATTTGCTAAACCAGACGCAGAAACTTTGATTCAAATCCTATAAGGATTTATGAAGACAATAAACTCTCATACTCCTCCAAAGCAATAAAGCCAAGGGTTGTTTTATATAAACTTCCTCTCAGAGATAACCATGAAGAAAAGCATTTTTGATGTCCAATTCGTGTAAGGGTCAATTATAAGTGACTGCCATGGAAATAAATAACCAGATTAAACTAAGTTTAGCAATAAGAGAAGGTATCAAAATAATTCACTCTATAGTTTGGGCACTCACATCAACAATACTATTTTCACTCACATCAACAGTACTATTTTCAGCTTTTACTATAAGCAATCGATTGCATCAATCGACTGTAGTTTCTCTAGTCGACTAGGCTCAATTCTAGAACAAACAGTCATTCTGTTTGTTCTTAATTCCATCAAAATCAACTACTCAATATCAATCGACTGCTCAGAATTAGTCAACTGATAATAACATTTTAATCAACAAATAATTACATATCAATCATGAACTAAAACAATATCCCAAAGTTTGAATATCATGAACTTTATTGCAGAAGAATATCATGAACTAAAACTTTGTTTTAGTTTATGGTATCTTATTTAAGATTTAGTAGTCGATTGCTCATACCACGAATTGAATACCTGTTCTGTTCAGAATTGTGGTTTGAGCCTTGACCAATCAATTGGTATTTCCATCCAAGTCGATAGATCAATTGATTTAACCTCAAAATCCAAGTCCATCTTTTCCCTTCATCCTAAGTTACATCCTAAGTTACAAGCTCGCTCACTCAAGACTCACCTTTACTGGCCAAGAGGTTCTTCATATCTCTAAGACTTCTCCCTACCAAAAAATTCTCATATCTCCGGGAATGTTTAAAATCTCAACCCATATTATAACCGTAATGATACAATTTTGATACTATATCGTGTCGTGCCAATATAATTTCGATATTTTTTAAATATAAAATATATTAATTAAAATTTTAATCTAAATATTAAAAAATATAAAATATTTTTTAAAAAAATATGGGATTGCAACGCCCCATATGATAAATAAAAAAATAATAATTTATTATATATTTTTAAAATTAAATTAAATAATATACATGTATATATACTAACTGGAAACAGCCTCTTGCCAAAGGCAAGGTAAGGCTGCGTACAATGGATCCTTTCCCCGGACCCCGCATGGCGGGAGCTTTGCACCGGGCTGCCCTTTTACATGTATATATACTAAGTTAATGAGGTAATTTTATTAGGGTTTGATTAAATCTATTTAAATTGTCTATTTATAGTTAGAAGTTGATTGAAATATTAATATAAATTTATTATTAATCTAATTTTCCTAAGTTTTCTACCTACACCCCGTGCGCCCACAGTGTCCCTGTCGCGACCCGAGGACGTCGCAACGGCCTCACTGCAACTCACGAACGTCGTAGCAGCTTCACTGGAACCTGGGGAGGTAGTGGCGGCCTCCGCATCCCCGCCACAAGCTGTAGAAGTCACGGCGACCTTCACGTCCCCGGCAAAGCATGACCCGTGAAGGTCCCCTCCATAGTGCCAATACCAAACAACAAGCGGAATTAAAAATTAATATCTCGAGTTGTTTCATCTGATGCAAGCAAAACATCTCGTTTCACTCATGGACCGGCACCGGCAAAAGCGATACCGACACATGACACATCCAAAAGCATCATGCGGGAGGCGTCCGAAGGCGTCATACAGGACCAACGATGCGTCCAAAGATGTCGCACAGGACCGGAGGCGTTGTGCGGGATCGGTGTCGCGTCCGGAGGTGGCTCCAGAGCTCGGCGACGCATCCAGAGGCGGCCCTTGAGCTCAGCGTTGCATCCGAAAGTGTTGCTTGGGCCCAACGAAGCGTCTGAAGGCATCACCCAGGCCAGCGACACATCCAAAGGCGTCACCCCGATGACTCGTCTAGAGGTGTTGCTCGAGCCTGATGACACATCCGGAGGTGTCGTGCAAGAAATCGACGACGCGTCCGGATGCATCACCAGGACCCAAAGACGAGTTCGAGCGTGTCGCACGAGCCACAACATGCCCGCAGTCTTGGTGGCACGGAACAAGGTTAAGTTAGGTTTAATTTGATTAATAATTTCACTCAACTCCTAACCATAATCAGGATAATTTAAATAAACTTAATTAAAGTCTAATAAAATTATCCTATTAATTTAATATATTTTTTAATTATTTTATTTTTTATTTTTATAGTTATATTTTTAAATATTTAAATTAAGTTTTTATTTTTAATTAATATATTTTATATTTAAAATATCGAAATTATATCGACATGATATGATACGGTACCAAAACTGTATTATTCTAGTCCAAGATCAAAACCTCGACACAGCTCAAGATTTTAAACCATGGGCGGAATGGAAATTTTAGCCGTTTCACCCAACAAGGACTGGAATTTTCAACCATGATCTCTGAGTCTTTCTTATGCCAAGAACCTTTCTCTTGCTTCCGGGAATTCAAAATTCCAACTTGACCTTAGCCAAGTGTCCACTTGGATTTCCCTTGTTGCCCCTACAACTTGTGGAAGCACATCTACACCTACAAACTTGACATACATGTTAAATCACATTTTTGTCTAACTTAAACATTATCTAAATATCAAAATACAAATACTTGACGTGAATGCACAAACAATCTAAAGTGGGCTCAAGCATCTTAGGTAAAATTCCTTGCAACTTTCTCCTCTTCTATCTAGCTACATAGAGAATTTTTTTCTCCTAGCAATGATGGCAATGAGATAATATCTAAAAACCTTAAATCCTTTGATTTTATTTGTTTATCAATAACTTGTTTAATTGAATATACATTATTCTATTATGTATTTTAAGTGCTTTTATGATATTATATGTTTTTTGCAATGGAAAAAGTTGTATCACTTGTTTGCTTTAGATTTACTTCTGGCTATGAATTGCTCTTATTGATAAATATAATATACATGTTAGGTAGTTTGAATTTCTATATCAACTTAACTACTATTTAGATATTTTTTAACATTGACTGCATATGCATTATGTCATCATGGGTAGGCTCCTCTAACCTAAAATTCCATATTAAAACTTACCACATGACTGATGGTGCAACGGAAACGGTTCATGGATCGCTAGAGGTGAGGGGTGAATAGTGACCTACAATAAAAGTCAACATTTTTCTCTTGCTAAAGTTTTAGCAAGGACACATGCTAATTAAAACAAAAATATAACATAAAAGAATACGAAGTATAAAATTTACTTAGTTACAACCCTCGGGTTGTTAGTCCAAGACTATGAATAGCTCTATTCAAAATCTCCTCGTCAGAAACGATCCGAAAGCAGAGAAACCTCATACAATAGTTGAGCATAAACACTAAAATTGAACAAAAACAATTAAAATCCATTGTGTACATTCTTCTTCGAGCTTTAGTCTATTTATATCTTTTTCTTCGATATGACCATTTTGCTGACGTGGCACTTTCGAACACCTAGTAGCCTTCCGGACGCCTAGATTCATCGAACCCAATCCACTCTGACAACAATTCGCTAACGGCTCTAGATGATTCCTTGCGATCCGGGTTGCCTGGAAACGATCCAGGCGCCTAGATTCCGATGGCGTGGACTCCATCCTGATCTGTCTCGACAACGGCTCACGCTGACATAGAATGGGGTATCCGAGCGCCCGAAATGGATCCGGGCGCTTGGGGTCCGCTGAGTCCGAGCGCCTGGAATAGTTTCAAATCCTGGAATGGTCAATCTCGTGTTGACCATTTTCCTCCTCCGTTCTGCATTGATCACCTTGCGCAGTCTGCTTTGTAGCTTCTCATCCCTCGGACACAACGAGCCCTTCCGCTCACTCCCATGCATCCTCACTCCGTCGGAGTAGTCTTCCACAGCTCCTTGTATCTCGAATACACCAAGCCTGTCAGCTCCTTTTCCGTGGCATCCTTCTCGCTCGCTTACCTCTTCTGCCATGGTTCACCATCTGAAAGTGTTCTCTTAAGTCCCTATACACTTAGATAAACGCATTAAATATAACTAAAACCTAATTTCAGACTTATTTGACCACACATCAAAACTCCACTAGGGTACTAACAATGACTAGAAGTTCCATCTAACTTCCACCACTATTTATCCGACAAATAACATTTTGTTCATAAGGATATCATAAACATAACATCGAGAATCTAATTACAAATATTTTTACATATCAAACTTGAACGTTCTATCACTTCTTTTACACTCTTGAAATCACATTTGCTACATTCGTTATACTTAGAATTAAAGGGCATGCAAAATCTAAAATCCAAACTATAACTAATCAGAAAAATTAAGTTTATTTGTTTAGTTTTAGTTTAGAAAAAATTAAAAGAAATTTATTTTGGTTGAGTGTTTAAGAACGCTAGTAATAGATAAACCAAACTAAACCCATATAAATGGTATATACAGGTGTATATTGTATATCCATATGTAATATGAACTAATATATGAATATGTGTAACATTAGTAGGGTTGATTAATATTCAGTGTCATTATTGAGAATCAAGTGTAGCAAAAATTAAGGTAGCAAATAAAAATACTAACATGAAACATGATGAAATAAAAAATCACTAATTTCAAGAGACTAAAACATGAGAGTAATTAGATGTAGCTCGACAAATTGAAAGAAAATAGATAGAGATGATATGGACTTGCTTAAATTTGGCCAAATTCTATAATTAGAAGTTTGAAGTATAATTAGGGAATAAGATTCATGTAATCATCCTTAAATAACTTAGACAACATGATTTAGTGATGATGATGACAAACTTTCTTTTCTTTTGCAATGGAAAATTTTCACCAAACAAAGCTGCCTTACAAATTAATGCAATCAAATAGGCTATCACATTACTTGCTTACAAGTACTACCGACAAACCTGGTCTGCTCCTTCAAAACCCTGTTCATTTGTTGTTGAGCACTGCGCTTGACTCCATCAATTGTCATCTATATATAATAGCAACAGGAATTCTAATGAATAGGTTTTGACAATTAGAGAAAATTGCTGATAATAAAATTGAAGAACCTGCACAGCGGCTGCAGCTTCCAGAGCTAGGGTCTGGCTAACAGAACTACTACTCTTGAAAAATCCAATAATTTGGTCAATAGATTCCTTTATATACTGTTAACAAAATCAGGATAATTAGAAATATGCACAATACAAATACAGAATGTAACCAACTACAATAACATACAGTAACATAACATGGAGAAGCTTTAGCGACAAAGCTCCAGTCTACTTGAGCATCAAAAGGTTTGTATGAGAAGATGCCAACCAGCGAATCAGAAGCAGTAGCACTCTGTCTCATAATATAAATAGATGCACAATCAAACCCCACTATAATAGTGACAAATAGTTAATTAATTCTGTTGAAGCACATTTTAGAGATTCAAACCTCAGCAAGGAGACCATATGGTGATGAGAGCTTGTAGGACCCCAATGTAAGATCAAAAACTTTTGCTTCTGGATATGTTTTTATTTTACAAGCTAAACCTTCACAGGATAAGTCAGCAAGGAAATTTTGGCCCTCATAAACAAGCCTAGATGCATTATGTTTCATGTGGATTTCCATGTAAAATTGCATGATATCTTTCTCCTCAGAAGCCAATTGGTAATCATCAGAGCCTTCTTTATAGCCAATGATCTTATTTAGCTGCTCCCAGTCTTCATCATTGAAGCCTCTATGCTCACTGTCATCTTTGGAAGAACCAGTCCTAGAAAAGACACCATTCGATGTATAAGTAGTTCAAGGTATCCCTAAAGAAATGTGTAGAAATGTGAAAAATAGCAACCATCCAAATGACCACCAAGAGCTCTTAGAATTTGTTTTCTCAGCCATGAGATCTGATTCTGATACCTGCTCCACAAACTTGTGCGCCAACATCCTAAAGAGAAAAAAGTTAAATATCAGCATCCTTCCAAAAGAAGATCAAGGTCTTACTCCCAATCATAAATTGGAAAATAGTTTGAGAAAGTATTGTAACTAACAGTTTTGAAAGGCTATAAAGGATTTAATGTGAATTAAAGGGCAAGTGAATGGTAACTTTTAATAATTTTCACCAGATATAACAATAGGCACCAACATTACCTCCACTGAAGAATCACATCAATGTCAAGTTCACGATCTAGTTCCTCAACCAACTTGTCATCTACTACCAAACGGTTTGGATCAGATTTCAAGAGAGACGCATAAAGAGAGATGTATGTTTTGCGGAGCCTTGCATATTTCAAAACATGCTCCCATGAGAATTTCCCGCTGCAAGAACATGTTCCGATCATTTCAGCTAAATGAAAAACATGTACGGCAAATTTGAACAATAATCATAAAGGCATAGAATGCAGGGACAAAGGATAATCTTGTTTTTCCAACCTTTAATTTCAAAACATATGCAACCTATCAAAACATCAAACCACTACAGGAAAGACAAATGAGAAATACCCTTTAGAGAGGAAAGGTAACGATGTCCTATGTTATACATGCCAGTTGCCAATGCACCTTGACAATATTGTCTACTGAGCTGATTTTCATCATATGAATTAGATAATAAACAAACTGTAAAATTTAATTTCCCATATAATCCCGCTTGGAAGGTCAGTTCAAAAATTGTCATGACAGCAAATAAAGAAAACGTTGTTAAGGTGATATCAACATTGTGAAGGTGGGATATCAATCTGGAACGTTTAGGCAAATGCATCATAGACAATGAACTTCAAATGAATTAGCATATGCTTGATACAAAAGTAACTTTCGCATATGGAGAAACAATTAATAGTGATTGACATTGAAGGAGCAGCCTTCTCTCGAGATTGCTGGTAGGGGTTTAGGCTTAGGTTTCCATCTCCTATTACTGCTACTATTGTGAGATTAAAAGAAACTTTGGCAGTGTATAACATGTTTACCTTTTTCAGTTCAAGTGAGGCGCAAATAATGGGCAACGGAAGTGTGAACATTTAAAAAAAAAAAAATCAACTTATCATTCTCAAAATTAATATTAATTGACAGAGTGTGATCATTTTAATGTTATTTGGTATCAGAGCATTAAATTCAAAAGAGTATTTTTAAATAGCTATTTGTTGACAATTACTTTTAAAAAAATAATAGCTAGACAATTGTTAAAGGTATTTGATTTATTACCATTAAAGTAGTAGGTTGGTTCTTTGCTTAAAGTTTATTTATGCGTTGGTCGGCATGAGCGAAACATTTTGTTTTGCACACCAACTAGCATGTGGAGCAGCCCAGTGCCACAAAACTCCTTTGTTGACAGTGCGAAGTCACAATGAGAGGATGAGATGTCCAATGATTGCAAACACTCAACGTTAAAATAATGGACCATGAGCATCAAACGGTGCCCCATGTACGAGTAAGGTTAAGCCACAACACCAGAGCGAGCACAAGAGTTGGATAGCATTATGATTTGAAATATCGTACCATGCTCATACTGTGCTAGGCGAAACAGTTGAAAAGCATCATTCTGATAAATTTATGAAACTCAATACTACTTGGCACTAAGACAATATCTCATATATTGTCATGTCAATTATGTCAACGAATAGCATTTCATGTCAATATTCGGCACCTCTTGACATGCTAAAATTGTAAGAATATTGTTATTCTTTTTTTTTGGTTTGTCTCCATACTAAATAATGTTAAAATTATGAAAAAACAAACATTGAACTTAAATATATATAAAAATTATATAATTGTTTATCTTTTCCTTCTTCATCTTTTTCCTCCTTCCTCCTCCAATCACCACCAACACTATACATCAAAACATTAGCACAATACTAAAATAGTATCGTTCCAATCAAAGACCGAAATGTCAACACAGTTCAAGATTTTGATGTGTTAGTTAAATTAGTGGGGATTCTAATTTGTTGCAAATATTAAATATTTTACTTCCCCTTAGCTAATACTTGTGTTGTCTCCACCTTCTCTTCTATCCCTTGTGACTACGGTGCGCCCCACTTCCACAGCCTCTAAGTGTCACCTAACTCCCGCTGCCTCTGCTCCTCTCCCTAGCTCATCCCCACGTCGCCTTCACTTTATCTTCTTTTCCTCATGATTGCAACTTATACCCTCATGCCCCTTGCTTCCATGCCCTTGAGGCGCCTAGCCTCTCGGTAGAGTGTTGTGAGGATCTTTAACTGAAGTGGATGTTATTGTCTTTTCTCTCGAGTATCATCATTCTTAATTAAATAACAAAATGCAACTTGATTACTAAAATGGATTGAAAATCAACATTTGTGAGTTGAATCGATTGGTGTCTCCTTCTTATATTAATATTTATGTGTAGTAATAAAGAGGGTTACATATGTGGGTATAAAATACTAGAATGGTTTATTTTTATAATCTCTTGTATATCTATATTATCTCCTCAAAATTGTTCTACTATGTCACTTTATCTTTCTTGTTGAATAATAGATGGCAATTGTTGTACATATTTAAGCCTTTGTTTGATATAGAAAATTGTCTCCTTAAAAATAAAAATAATAAAATAATAAAATAAATTCTTAGTATTGATTATTTATTATATTTAAATTTATTAGAGGTGAATGATGTGATAAATATTTATGTTTCAAATTTTTAATGACTTTGTTTTATTTTCTTAAAATTGCAAACCAAACATAGAAACTTTCAATTAGCAAACAAGGCCTTAGTTGTGCTTCTCGATCAATAAATATTGCTATAGCATTTAACCATAACATTAAAATCAGTGTTTCTAAATAAATGATAAATTAAAGTTTTCTAAATGTTGATGATTTAAAGATGGATAATTGATCATAACTCAAACTTAGTTATTGTCGATAACTAAAGTTGAATAGTTGGTGATACCTAAAATTTTCACATCAAGAGCTTGTTAATATTAATTGATATTCTTTCTGAAGAATTTTACTTTATGCACATCTATTGTTGACCCTCTATGCACATTGTGCTCACTTGAATGTTATTTTCTTTGGCCTCTAGTTACAGGTTGGTTAGTGAGTTGGTTGCATCATTAGCTGTGATTCCTTGTTTGAGATTTGTTGTTTAGTTATACATTGTTTGACACAATTTCCAATCATGTGCACAGAGAGAATTTGTTGTTCAAATCAGAAAGGGAAGTAGAACATATTGTGCTATGTAACAATCCTCCTTCATCACTCATCCATCTCCTACATTTTGATCCATTTGCCACTTACCCACAGTGAACTCCTATCAAGATCTTTCATGCTCAAAAAAGCTGCTTTTCCCCTCTTGATTCTACCAATTTCAAAGAATCTGCCAACTCCCCAAATCTGACCAATTGCAAACCCACACCATCTGATTTCTTATCCAACTGATGTTTGCTATTATCTTCATGATTTCTGATGTTTTCAGGCTATGCTTCAACTAGTGCAAAATCACTGAGTCATACAATTCTAGTGTTAAAAAAACATAAATGATTAACTACCTGGCCTTCTTTGTCTCATCGGTCACCACCTTGTATGCATACTTCCACCAAGTAGCAGGATTTGATTTGATTGAGACTGAAGGACGATAGTGAGCATATCTCAGGCGCTGGTTGAAGGAGGCAAAGTTATCAGCCATCTTCACAATGTCTTTGTACCCATCCTATATCCAGAATGTCAGGGTTACTAAGGGTCAACATGTTAAAAAAATCTACTTCTAAACAAGAGAAAGTTAGTGAATACCTTTGATAAAGATAATGTAACATTATCCAAATTGATTATTGCATTTTGTAGAGCTTGTCCTGTGCTTCTGGAATCATCTAGTTGTAGCTTACTGTATTTTGCATTCCCTGTTACTGGTTCTAAAATGTAGTTATGTTCTTTGATAGTCTCGCTCCTGAGTTCAAATATCTAAAAAAATGGAATAAAGAATTCAGTGCATTATCTTTCTAATACAAGTTAATTTAGAAAAATATACCTGATTCCACTCTGAAGGAAGCAAATCCTCCCATGACTTGTTGACAGTCCAGGGCAAAATATCTGAATCAAAATAGAAGGCCAGACTTTCAAGTTCGACTGACTGCAAAAAGACAAACTGGATAAGGGATAACTGTATTGAAACAACAGGATCCTAAAAAATAATAAACTTGCATCATGAATATCAGACGAGAATTCTTCAACCAGTGTCTTTTTGTAGGTTGGGCTACCATGTTATGTAAAACAATGTTGCACATCAAGAAAAGACTACCATGTTATGTAAAACAATGTTGCACATCAAGAAAAGAGAAACAATGAAGTGTTCCAAATCATAAGCAGAGAAAAATGGGCAACCTTCTGAATGTGTTCCAAAGCACCTCCAGTAGCAAAGGTTTCCCTACCAAGATCATCTATTGTCACTGCAGAAAGTCTTCCAAGTTTCAAACCTGCTGCAAATGGGTGTCCAGGGTTGCTGCAGGAAACGAGTTATAAGATTGCTAGGAATAGAAAAATGGTAATGGCAAACTGAAAGAACATACCTTTCTGTGTCTTCATATCTTATGTGTATATTGGTAATGGATAGCTTGAGATTCCCAATTATAGTGTTAACCAAGGATCCCAACCATGATGTATTCTTCAGAAATATTAAATGTTAATTAACCAGAATAATAGATGTAATATTAACAACTGGAAGCTTAAAGAAAAATACTCAAAATAGGCTCTTGTTTGTGTTAACTTTGTCCCTAACTCTTTGAGTACAGTGAAAGTGCTGGTGAAATGAGCCATATTTTTTTGGCTAAGATGTAACTACTAAAAATTAATATAAACCATGTTAATTCTTGAAAAAGGGAAAAATAATAGTACTTGCTACTTCTGAGTTGTCTGAGAACTTAGCTGGTTCCCCAACAATCCGTAGAAACCCACAAACCAAAAATTAAAAACAACCATCTTCAGAAATGTTTGACAAGTAAATTTTCTGTAGAAACTTCTTGATCTACAATCTGGATATGTCCAAATGAGATCTCAACTTTCCAATTCATTTACTGGTGATATAGCATGAGAAATCTGATTCCCTAAGAATATGTAGAAACCAGCAAACCAAAAATTATGAAAATACAACCATCTTCAGGAACATTTGATTAGTGGAATAAGCTGAAACTTTCTGTAGAAACATCTTGATCTATAATCCGGATAATGTTCAAATGAGATCTCAACTTTTCAATTCATTTACTGGTGATATAGCATGAACTTGGTGAATGTTTGGCAACCAGAAATGTCATGATTTTCTATACAAAGTATATTTAGGTTATCTTTAAGGTTTCCACCTATGATTTTGAACTCGTACATGAGATTCAACATTCCATATTTATAGAGATGACTCAATACCATTTGACCAAAGAATTCCTAAAGCAGAAGTTAGCCATCGCACCATTTCAGATTTATGCTGATGCTGATTCTCCAACAGCTTCATTTCCAGTTCCTACTCAAGATGATAAGATTAACTGCATTATAACAAAGAAATTCAAGTTCAGATGGACAATAACAAAGTCAATGCATACCTTCACTTTATTCTTCTTTGCTTCTTGTATAGCATCTTCACTAGAACCCTCAACTTGTGTTGCAGGTTCAGCTAATATAAGAATTCGATCGAGATAAACCAGAACTGGTTCTTGACCCAATCTGCTCCATGGTACCTGGAAGGATAATAAAAGATAAGTGCAATCCTCATTAAATCAAATGAGAAATCAATGGTTCAGAAATACAACTAAGAATCTTTAAATAAGAAAACAAATTTTATTAACCTTAAGCTTCACAGATCCAAGAAAACCTGCTTTAACTTTGACAGGCAACTTCAAAGCATTAAGGGCCTCTGGCCGCAATTGCATGTTTGTTAGTTCAACATTCCCTGCATGACATGAAAAATTAAAAGGAAAATTAGTTAGCAATATATGGCATGAAAGCAAGTCCCACTAGAAAGAAAATACAACAGGGCAGTCAAATGATGATTAGATGGACCTTTGACCATCTATGAATCATTTATTAAACCTAGGTTCACAAATGATTTACAAACACAATCCAAAGTTTTGCTTATATTGAATCAATTGGAGGATATATTTCTAGTTTGGTATTTAATAATAGATGCTTATTTGGAACGGCAAAATTTATCAGGCAGACAGATATTTTTCCATGTTGATGCCCTATGTGTAACCACCAGACTTCTATTCGATAGCTTGTTGTTTTAGTAGGAACCAATAGTATTATTCGAAAACCAGTCAGATAGCACATGTGTTCTCAGCTAACCACTTTAACATATAAGTAAATTTGCCCATCTGATCTGAGCAGCACCAGCAAAAGGTCTTATGATGCTTAGATAGTTTTTCAAATCCAAGCATTTTATTATTCATCATGGAAGGAGAACAGACAATACCAAATCACTAGAACAGATTAACTTTAATTGTGGCCTCTCTCAGCACTAAGAAACGTGTATTGCAACTAAGCATAGGATGATAAATATGATTCCACATGGTTGCAGTACTATAGAACCAACTACATGAAGTGTATCAAAAAACAACTTCCACCATTATTCCCAAGCTCAGATGAAAAAAGTGGAGGATTGCATTGAAAGTGGCTAAATCTAATTAGCACGGTTTTTAACAGTAACATTGAACCACTAGTAGTTAGGACTAACACAACTTGCCAACGCTAACATAGATGTTGTGGAAGCATGTCAAGATAATAACACTTGGAAACCAAGAACTATAAAATGGTATGGCATATTAGCCAATGCTTGAATGAATATTAGACAACATGTGTTTTATTACTAAACTTGAAAAACCTGAATATAATCACATTAATACCAAGATGAGAATGAGACTGACTTTTCAATCAAGTGAAAACGTGCTTTTGCAGCTACCAACCTTGCACCCTTCTATCTCAACGGGACTTGCACCCAAAGGAGAAGGATGGAAGCGTCATATTTTCACAGGGGAGTAGAGTAAAGAACAACAGTGAAACACAAAAGACTCCAGGAGCAGAGTTGCAAAGAACATATTGGGAAGATAGAATTGTATAAAGGATGAGTCACAAAAGTAATTGATACCAGCATGTCACTGATTCATTAAACTCAATGTGTATATACATATTCCAGCCACAGCATGAGAGCTAGATGAGTTCTCAACATGGTTCAAAATCCCAAATCACACCAGAGTTTTAACTTTTAACTAGAACAATATTATTTCAGTATGGCGACTACATTTCAATATATAGTATTGATGATGAATTAGAGGTGGAAAGAGGAAGAAGATGAAGAAAAAGAAGAGATCTGGAATACAAATTTGACATTATACCGTACAGACACAAACTACAAAATAATAACAATATTATTCAATTAATCTTGACTTGTATTGTAGAATAAAAGGGTGGCGAGTGTCGCATGACATGATGCTCATTAACATGATTGACATAGAGCACGAATGACATTGTTTATGTCGAGTAATATCGAATTTCAATAATTTATCAAAACAATACATTTCAACCATGTTGTCCAGCATAATACAAGATTTCAAACATGGTTCTCAATTCCTACAAGTTCATGACTAGTACAAGTAAGGATACCCTAATCAATAGAGGAATGTTTAAAACTTTTCTCAGGGCCCTAATCATCTACATATGTTACTCAAGGAAGTTTTCAAGTTGTTAAAGGGTTGAAACATCCTCAACTCTAAACATAACTTCAGGCTTTACTCAATCTCTTTGTTGATATTGACCACCCTATACTAAGACTAGATACTAAAGTTGCTTCTATCTCTCTCACTATGCAACCTTTTGTGAGTTGCCACTTAATCTTCACTAGATACAGAAGTCTATAGTATCTTCAATTGAAGAGAGTCAAGGAAGAATAAATATCAAGTTTTTGAAGACGATCACTTTGTCCTTTGAAGATCTCTCTTTTGATGATCATCGCAAATTTCTATTTAGAAAACTTCATCGTCAAAGTCTCTTATATGTTATATTATCATCAAGGCTCAGTTTTTTCTTTCTATGAGATCTTTTATATTCTATATATCAAATTATGTATAGATAATATCAATGTTCCAACTTGAGGATGAGGTTAAGAGTTAATATTGATAGTAGTTACATTTATGTGTTTAGTCTCATATTGGTTACTAGACTGGTTATATGAATAGGGCATAATAGTTCCCTTTATGAAAAGAATATTGGTTACTAGAATCAGTTATATGAATAAGGCATAACAGTTCTCTTTATGAAAACACAAAACAGTATTCTTCTCAACTCCCAGATTCCCATTAAGTAAACATTGTACCATTACCATCAAGTGAACTAATTAAGTTACCCATATGTTACCATAGGATCCTAACAATTCACATATATAAAACTTTTAAGAATCAATTCTAGAGAGAAAAATTGGATGATGAAAAATTTTGCAAAGGGATGCATCATTGCCATCCATATAGAATCAATATTCATTCCCTTTTAAAAATTTTGATATTAAATAGAAAGGCTTCATAGTCTTTCCAAATAAGGCTTCATGTAATTTGTGGAAAGTTCTGAAAGTATTATCAAGATAAAATGTAGCAGGCTGTTAGGCTTAAAATCAAGGTTCTGAGTTGCTACTCAAAATGAGATGTAGTGGTGTTGTGTTGGCCTGGTCAACACATGATGCCAGTAGGAATCCATTAGGAACTAGGGGTAGCATCCAAGATTTAAAATCTCAACCCGTGCTGAAGTTTCGGTCCTAGACCAGAACAATACAGTTTCGGTATCGTATTGTGCCGTGCCGATATAGTTTCAGTATTTTTTAAATTTTAAATATAAATGTATATTAATTTTATTAATATTTGATTATTAAATACATTTTATATGTTGAAATATTGAATTTATATTTCAATATTTTCTCATAAGATAATGCTTATTAAATTGTTATAAAAATTACTTTTAAAAAAGTAATTTTTAAAATACAAAATTAAATTTAAAATTATAAAATCATTTGAAAAGATAAAAATAATTATAAAATTATTTAATTATTTTTTTGAATGTATTTGTAAATTTTTAATTTTAAAAAAATTATTTGAAATGTTTAAGAATTATATTTTCTTTAAATTTTTAGATTATTTTAAATTTATATTTAATTTTAAATTTTAAAAAAATAATAAATTATTTTATAAAATATTTAATAATTTTTAAAATTGTTTAAAAATTTTGAAATAATTTTTATTATTTTATAACTATTAATAATAGTTTTTTTAATACATATTTAAAAAAAAATTAACTAAATCAAAAAATTTAAAAAAATCACAGCTGCAATAGCCCGTGGAGGTTGTCGTGGCACCGCGACCCTTGTGGAGGGTTTTAGGAATATATAAAATTTTATTAGAATTTTAAATAAATTTTTATATATTTTAATGGATAATTTGATTAGAATTTTAGAAAATATGTTTGATTATTTATTTAGGTTAAGGATTGATTGGATTCATTAAAAAATAATAATATAATTAAGAAATAAATAAATAAATCATTATTAGGTTTAAATAAAATAAATAAAATATATAATTAATTAGATAATTTTATTAGGGTTTAATTAAGTTTTAATTGAGTTAATCTTACATTTTAATTAAAAAACCCCTAATTTTTTCCCCGATGCGTGTGACCTCGGCACGCACGGACGCGAGGTCGTGCGACCCCTCTGGCGAGGTCGTCATGGTAGCGCGACCCCTCCGAGTGCCGCTGCGAGATCGCACAATCCCTCCGGGCGCGGCCGCAAGGTCTCGCGACCCCTCCAACGCCGCCGCCGCGGTCATGTGACCACTCTAGCTCGGCCGCTAGGGTCGCGCAACCCCTCCGTGCGATCCCTCTGTGGCTAGGCCTGGTGCCGGATCGTGCTAGTGCCGGTCAGGGGCGGAATAAAATGTTTCGCTCGTTTCAACAAGCTCGGCACGAAATTTTAATCTCTGGTAGCATCTATGTTCCAAGATTGATAAACCAAACCAAACCAAAACAATTGATTTATCAATTTGGTTTTAGTTTGCATACTAGGTATTATTGATTTCAGTTTATATTTTGTTTGAATTGCACAAATCATTAAAATTCCTAATGGCTAGGTTTGATTTTAACAATGTGTACAAGTTCAAACAGAAACTGACCTGAGATTAATAATTTAACCTTTAACCTAGCATGCAAACCAAGAGCACACGAATAAATTGAATGCTTCAGTTTAGATTGATTTAGTTTGGTTTAGAGTTTGGGTATATATATTTATTTATTTTATCTTTGTTAGCCATCATAAAACTGTAAGTATAATATTTTTTATCATTAATCTCAATAAGATTGTATTTTAGAAAATAGTTTGGGATTCCTTTTTGATTAATTTATATTTAATTTTTAAATCCCAAATTCTAGCCAAAATTTTGGTTTCCAATCAAATTGAAACAGCTTTAGTTTGACCATCAGATCCACCTAATTGCACCCACTGTGCTTGGATTAAAAAAATGCTAACAAGACATCATAGTTTTACAATACATATTGTATCAAAGGCATAATATGGCATCCACTAATCATTCCATTTCCATGGTGGTAAACGTATATTTCCTTATCCTTTGGAGTCATTGGCTCAAGTCCTTATATATTCCTTTTGCATTTGTTTTTCTTTAAAAACAGATTTGCACCAACAAATCACAATGGCACGTTCTACTTAATTATAAATAATTTATATAACTATTTTCAATCATTGCAAAAGAAAAAAAAAAAGTACTCATATATACTTCTTTGATACCATAATTAACATTAGTTAACTTGCCACATGGTAGATATCACTAAAATTTAAATTTTGATCTATGTGGAGAGTTACATGGATCATACCAAAAGAATATCCAACATAAGCCTAGAAAATACAGATATGAAAATTTAAAAAAAAATCAAATATAGTCTTTATTAAATTAAGCATGATCTCGCATGTTTTTTTTCAAGTCAATCTTTTTTAGTTCGTAATTTTAAAATATAATCAATTTGTGATAGGAATTATCAAATAAGTGAAAAAGACTTAAACGACGCTTGGGTGTTGGCACTAAAGTATAAATTCTTCAACCTAGTACTGTGAATAAGGGGATTTTGTATGCTACAAGAAAAAAAAAATAGATTATATGATTAACCTCGTTGTGTCGTAGTCCACATGCTCAATGAAATTAACGGAGAGTTCATGTTTGGCAACAGGAGAAGAACCTAGCAACCTTCACGGCTCGACCTCTATTAAGCAATCTATCAAGAACCTTATTCCACCTGCTGCTTGATGGAAGACTAGCAGTGGTGTTGGATCGGGTTGAACCGGCTAGAGGGGGGTGAATAGACGGTTTAAGCAAAGTCGCAGAATAGACACTCCTTTAAAAAAAACTTGGTTGCAACTCGGTCGTTGCTTCCAAGGCAATTGACGCTCAAACAAAACTCCTTTAGGCGGAGAAGCCTTTACACTTGTAGCACAGAGACTTAGAGAGAATGACAAAAGTAATTGATATTTCACTTCTAGAATTCTAAGTCTTATTTATAACCTAAAGGAATAGATCTGGATCGTTGATAGTAGATGAGCTTCCTCTTGGCCGTTGATCCGTTGATGCGATCCTAATCATTGATCGAAAATAGCTTTAAATCTCAAACGTTGATTTGATAAAAGGATAAAATTTATCCTTTTTCTTTAATAGCAGATAAGGAGTCTTGTTGATCTCTCCAACGTTAAGCAACATTAAGCAATGTTGATTTCTCCAATCAAACCATGCCACGTTGTTTAGCCTTGCCACGTTTCATGCAACACCAACGTTCATGCACATTGGATTTTCCAACGTTCATGCAACACCAACGTTCATGCAACGTTGGATTTTCCAACGTTCATGCAACGTTTAGCCACATGCAATGTTGGTTAGCCATGCCATGCCAATGTTTATCTCCAATTAAGCCATGCTAGCTTCCAACTTGGTCAAGCCTGATCCAAGTCAAATTTTGACTTGGTCAAAGTCAACTTAGTTGACTTTTTGTAGGTAGATCGTTTGGGTGATTTCTGACCAACCAGAGTTAGGCTCACCCGAACCCGACTCTGGCCTTTCGCTCCTCGAGCGTGCTTCCTCCCGGCTTCTCGTCCCTCGGACGTCGCGCACGTCCTTCTCGCTCCACCGGCATACTCTTCCGTAGCTTCCGCGTCCCTCGGATTGCACCGAGCCCGTCGGCTCACTTCCCCGCGCATCCCTTCTCGTCTACTACGTCTTACGCTCGACTTCCTCCGTACCTAAGTTCATGCACACTTAGCAAAGGGATTAGAATAACACAGGATCTAACTTAACTCGGTTGATCACATCAAAACTAACTGGGGCACCAACAACTTCATGCTTGTCAAACAGAAGTGGTTCTTATGTTATTTGTATGTCCCAAGGTCATTGAACGTTCTAATCAACCAACAAAACAAAAAATTTTCATCCACGCCAACCAACACAAAATAAAGTTTTTAAATTGTGCCTAAATCTTGTGTAACTCCAACATCTTCCGTTTTTAAAGATCAGAGATAATAAGTAATTGAGAATTTGTAGTCTTAGGTTTCCTTTCTTAAAATTCATCGAAAGTATCCACTAAAGCTTTCTCATGCCTCTGTTTACAATCAGATGGAGTAATCTGCACCAATTGATTCTTTATAACGATATAAATCTGTTTCCACTAAAGGAAGCCATGAAGACGTACTAGCTCCCATAAGGATATAAATCTGAACTGCTTGCAGTGTTTGTGATTCAACCAAACCACAGTTGTCAGAATTGATGTTTCTTGCACAAATTGGATCCAAGTGATGAATTGGATCCACTAGCGAACGCAACCTATAAGTCAACTGAACTAGACAGGAGCCTATAACCATGGTCTAACGAATTCCCAATTATTGTAGTACTTTTATAGACTTATGGAACACACCTAGCCATTACCCAAGGGTACACATGGCACCCACCAATTCCCTTTCCGGATGATACCTTCTAAGTTGTTAACTGCCCATCCAAGTGGTGTACACTCACTAGCTTTATCCCTTTCTTTACAATAAAGCTCTGTAAGCATGGTAATTTTACCTCTTGGACATGAATCCTGCTGACCTGGCAAAAAGACAAAATTAGTCCATAGTATTATCAAATTATCCATATCAATCTCCAATGTTTTCTTGTATAATTCATGCATAAAGCCATTACCTTCCAATGATTTTCTCCCCCACCCCACCCCCACCCTCAGATCAGGAAAAGCTTCTTTATCTCTTCAAAGGTGAGGGTATGTTCAGTTGGATTGATGGCATATATATGTTTGGGACATAGCATGAACCAATGACTGGGGGGAAATATTAGCAAAATTCTTCTGCAATAATTTCCTTGTAGGCACTGCTCATATTGCTGACAGATAGGTTATTAATCCAGTTCCTACTCTTGGTCCATTTTGATGGCAAGAAAATAATTGTGTCTTAATCTTTGCTCATTGTTTCCAGGTTCCCTAGACTTAGTAATTCATCCAGTTCAGTAAGATGATATTTTTCTATTAGGTCTTTTAACATCATACTGAGCATGGGAAAACTCAAATTCTTCCAATCATCTGATATTGCTCAAGAATTTATGTCTCCTTATTTTTGCTCACGGTTACATTTCCTATTCCAAGTTTTAATGTCAATATGGCTCTTTCCAATATCAGTAACCAGCTAACATGCTGCAGCAAGGGTCTGATCTGGTGGAGTATTCCCATTTGAAGGTATTATGTCTTGTACATAATGGTTGGAGTAAATTATCATCAAAATTGAAAGAATGGAGGCAATAACATAAAACTTTTGGAAGTTTTTTTATTATTTGTGTTCATGGTACATTCCTTATTCCATGTTTTAATGTCAATATGGCTCTTTCTGATGTCAGTAACCAGCCAACTTGCTGAAGAAAAAAAAACTGGTGGGAGGACGATCTGGAGTAAATGATTATCAAAATTGATCGGGTGGAGGCAATGGCCCAAACTTTTACAAGACCCAATGATTCTCAATTTTTAAGTATTCTTGCATGTCAGCAGAGTAAGACGAGTTCACTCGTCCTCCTGACGCATACTACTAAGACACTTCAACTGGGTGGAAATTTTGAATCCGTCACCAGTGCATGAAGTACCAAGAGGAAGAGGAACGTAGGGAGCAATCAAAAACGTAATCCAACAGTGGGATAGCTTGTGATCGATTTAGTTTACCTTGCCAGACGCTGATCTTGAGGGCTTCCTTGCTGAGGCCGCGGACGTAGTTGCCGAGATACTTTTGCAGTAGGTAGGCAACTCTGTCCTCCAACATTTTTTTTCGTCTTCTATCAACTGCTGCTTCTGCGGCTGCTGCTACGACTCCGTCGGTGGATCATCCACCTCTCACCGACAAACGCCGCCGCCTATTCGAAGACGACCGACGCGATCACTGACGAAAGGGTAAACTGAGAGAGGAGGAGAGAGAAATTTCGCGGAGACACGCAACCACGATTACGGGGTGAGATCGAAGGAGTTGCAACCGGAAGGATGAGGGGGAAGGTCGCACCGCCTTTGGTCGCTGGACTCCATAAGAGAATGGTTTTGGCCTCAACGCCGCTTTACTTTTTTTTTTATAACGAGGACTTTTTTGTTGGGCATTTTTTATCATTTCCATTTCTAGTTTTGCTTTTTTTCTAGAATAATCTTCGGAATAATTTTATATATATTATATAAGACGTAAAATACTGACGAACCCGGGAAAAAAGAGTAAATTATTATTTATTTTAGTATTGTAATAATTACCAATATTTTTTTATTAAAAAATATATAAAATACTTTTATAATAAAATTTTGTTTATTAATTTATTTAAATTTCATTAAAATTATTTTAACATGATAAATTTGTTGGATCGAAAAAATACTAGAAGGAGATGAATAACATGTTTCGTACACATTCAAAAAACGTTCGATTCAAATTGTTACAGCAAAAATAAAACATAATTATTTTTTACTTGATTCTTAATCACTTGGCTACTACTACTCCAAAGTCCATAGTCAATTTGAACATTTCATTGGGCAATCAGTATTCAACTTCTTCTCCAACAAGAAGAAGGTTCGTTTCTTTACAATAGTAGGGTTTGATAATAACCTACTGACCCTTAGAAATTAAGAGCACAAAAGAAACATGAAAAGACATGTAGCAACTAATAAGACGTTACCAAAAGCTAGGCTCATTTGAGCTCGTAACAGTTTCGCGGTGTTGTTGTGTCATTGAATCTTGAGCACATTGTCTTGAAGACTTGGATTCACAAAGTAGCATTTGGACAATCGATAAAGAATTTGTTCTGCAGCTCTAGTCAAACTCTACTTTTATAGAATGATCCGAGCCCTTAGATCCACTTCCAGGCCCCCCTCTAACAAGGTCAATGCGATTCGATCTCATCACTAACTTATCCATTTTGGGCACCTAGAATGGACATGCTGGCTACTGGATTAAACTTCGCTTTGACTACAGCTTATCCTTTTTTGAACGTTTGGATCCCTTTCAGGCACCTAGAAGATGATGTGTACCGACCAATCAAAACCTGCCAACTCTGCTACTGTGTTCTGCCCAATCCAGGCACCTCGGACACTTTCAGGTGCTTGAAACCCTTTCCAAGCGCCTGGATTTGTCCAGACTTCAATGTGTGTTTTCAACTTTCAATCTCTGCATTACAGTATTAGTACAAGCATAGTATAATGAATATTAACAGCGGCTTACATATATTCGATTTCAACTTTTGATCTCCCGTGAAACCTTAAGTTGAACTAACGCCTACTGCTCTCTTTCCGAGAGTGTGTTCTCACTACTTCACTTGGAAGAGTTTACCTGATGTCAAACCTTAGTCCACCCCAATCTATTTGGACTTTTGCTCAGCTGATCTTGACCCTCAGGACTTTCGTTAGACCTCTGGTCCTCAATCCCGTTCAGACTTTTGTTCCTCAACCCCAGAGTATCCTTCAACCCCCAAGGATTCTTACTCAATGTCCTTGATCTGTCAAGTCTTCCTGCCTAATTCCTCCGACTATGATCGAACTTCCTTGCCTAGTTCCATCGACCAAGACTTCCTTGTCTAGCCTCAACTAGGACTTCCTGTAAACTTAATAAGTACTTTAAATTACAAGTAACCTTAACTTTGACCCTTTGTCAATATCAAGACTCAAGTTTGATCGAATGATGCTATTTGCACTAACAATCTCTTCCTTTTTTATAATTGACAACATGGTTAAAGTTAAAGAAAAATAACATGAACTAATATGGGAGAATAAAGAGTACGCACAAAAAAAAATTCTCCCCGTATTAACATGGGTAAAAATTTCTCCCTCTTGAGTTAATTTTTCATTTTCTAAGGAGAGTAAAAATCCTCCCCGCTTGAAATATACATTTCTCTTCAACTTTAACTCTATTTCTTTCTCCCTTTTGACAAATATAAAAAAATATAGTATCTTAATAAATAGAGGAGAAGTCAAATGTTATTTTTAGCATTCAACTACTTTAAGAAATTTTAGGGTAAAAACACTTAACAACAATTTTAAAATCAGTAGTTTTGAAAAAAAATCTTTTGTTCGAAAAATACTTAGCTCTTGAACACTTTGCAAAAAAAATCCTTTCTTTGTTCCCCATTGACATTGGGAGAACGCACTCTTAACACCTTCTCAGGAAAATATTTCAATTAAAAATAATTTTAAAACCATTTAATTTTCTCTCCTTTAAAAAAAAATAAGTGCAAGCATGTATGAAATGCAAAACAAAAAAAAAATCCTAGAGTCCAAATATTATTTGAAGCTAAATAAATATCTAAATTTGAAAATAATAATTAAAAATGAACTATCTAATAAATTGTTCTTGTTGAAATATCTAATTTTTATTACTACGTACGTTGACTATCAGAAAATAGCAGTTTTCATTAAGTACATTAATCATCTAATGTACTTGTCCTACTAATTATTTACTAGGAAGAACCACTTAGCTTGATTTTTGTACATTAGTTTTTTTAACTCAGATTTATAATGATGCACTGACGTGAACATCTGAAATCTAAACTTGAGCCAAAGCATTTCACACCATTCTAAGTCACTCAGTACACCAACAAATTAATCATAAGGTACTTGTTAGATGTCACTCCATACTTTTTATGAAAGAAATCTAATAAAAATCAACGGATAAGATTAATTATCTTTCTAATAAATTTCCATTAATTTTGTTCTTATCTTTTTACAAAATCTTTTTAATTATATCTCGCTAATATTCAACGAGATTCCATAATTAATATTTTGTTAATATAACAAAATTAATTCATAAAATTTTATAATAAAATTTTGTACGAGAAGAGACGAAATTTCTTAGCGAAAATTCTTATAGAAAATTTTTTTCTTATTCGAATTTTTTCCGAAAAAATTCTAAATAAAATTTCAGAAATTTTCTTTTATAAATAGAATTTCCTATCCAAAATTTCTCACAAAATTCTTTTCAGAATTCATCCGGAGGTCTTCTGAGGTCTTCAAGAATTCTTCCGAAGGTCTCCAAGAGGTCTTCAAGAATTCTTCCGAAGGTCTCCATGAATTCTTCCTGAGGTGGGTTCGAGGATTTTCAGAGGCTACAGTAGGGACCTCGAGGAGGAATTGGTTTTGGTCTCCCGATGGGCTTAAGCTTCTCATATTCTTCCTGAACACACAGCTTAAGTCCATCAATAATAACTCATTCCACTAGAGAGTTATTATTGCACTACCGCACCAATCCCATATTATATTATGGGTTCCTTCTTACTACAAGTACATTAATCTCCCTGTGTTTAAGATATCATATGTCCGTCAATTAAATGAGTTACTGACAATTCAAATTTAATCAACTTCTAATCCAAGAGTAGTACCACTCAACCTTTGTTATCATGCGGAACTAAGTCCACCTGCAGGGTTTGCATGATAATCCTTTATGAGCTCCTCAAGGAGACATAATCAGTCTAGATTATAGGACACAGTTTCCTTCTATAATCAACAACACACCATGTACATAATACTACTTCCCAACTCATCGGGCCTTTTGATCTATCGTACTAAATCTCACCCTTTGATAAATCAAAGAAATATATACTAAGTACATGTGTTTGTTATTATATAGGGATTAAGAACATGTACATCTATAGTAACAGAGGTTTAGTTCGATTATATAGTCAGTATAAATTGATCAATCCTCAGATGGTCCTGCTCAATACACACTGAGTGTACTAGTGTAATTTTATAGTCAAGACAGAATAAGACCAAATTACACTACAACCAGTCCAATGATTTGTCCAATCCATCTTGGTTGTGAACATTGTTTATAATCTATAAGGAACTGATAACACGGTCTTCTGTGTGTGACTCCGCACACCATATTTATCTACAATATAGATTAAGTGGACACTTGCATAAAAACTAAATGCAAACATTGACCAAAAGTGATTCTCATATAAGAATGTTTATTTACATTGATAACTAGGATTCTTGTATACATCCCAATAGAAGTCTTAGCAAGGTCAAGTGCACTAGGTGCAAGTCCAAGCAGTGTCAGAAGGATCGGGAGACATAGCAAAAATCCAAGCAGGTCAGGAGGACCAAGGCTTGGTGGAAGTTTAGGCGGTCAAGAGGACCGGTAGCCTAGCAGCAAATCTTGGGGGCCAAGGATCATGGCTAAGCGGGAAGTCCAACAAGTCTGGAGGACTTGTTGGCAAAACTCTCCTGAGTGGAGTGGGTACGGGCGCGTTCCTAGTGTGCGAATAGTAGGCGTCAAACTAACCCATGATTTCATTGAAAATCCAAAGTTAAACCCACAGTGTAAGACTTAGGTTGTTTGTATGTTTGTATGCTTGTCTTGCAGGAATCAGGACCTGAAAGCAAGATGGAGAAAGCATAAGTGAAGCAAACAAAAACAGCTGAACCAAGCTTGGGATCAACTCAGATTAAACTTGAGTCAATTGGATCTAGGAGACTCTATTCGATCCAGTCGATCGGACGGACCAAGCGACTCGATGGTGTATCCAGATAACTCGATCGAGAAGACTTAGCTCGGATAAGATCGAGAAGATCGGATCGGATCAGATCTTATCCAGTAACCTGAATAAGGTTTCTAGTCGCATGGAAGAGGCTATATAAGGAGGATGAACTTGCACAATCAGAATATAACTTCTACAAGCCATCTTCTTCATATAGTGGTGTTGATGAACACAAATGGGATCAGGCTCGTGCAACCGGGAAAGTTCAAAGAGAAGTATACGATACTCAGGACTTCCGGATCGGTTTGACATGAGTGTTTGGTTTTCTTTTAAGTCTTACTGTTTTAATTTATTATTATTCTTTATTAGACTGTAAGATGGATTTCTCCGTCTCCGAACAAGGTTCGGAAAGGAGACCACTAATGGACAGGTGCCTCCCGTACATAGGTCTTGGACATACTAATACAGGGGGTTAGGAACCAAGTAAATTTGCGAGTCCTGCTATTACTAATTTCGGTGCTTAGAGATTTCTGATAGAACGAAAATGAATGAATGACATACGCGCTATTCACCCCGCTTTAGTGTGCGTCCACGATCCTACAATTGGTATCAGAGCAGACCTGCTCTTGATCGGTCTCACCGCTACGGGAGCAAGAAGACAAAGATGGAGGGTGAGTGAGGCAAAAATTTTAAAGTTCATTTTAAATTCAATATTACATGTTTTAAATGCAGGGAGAGAGGACACTACAAAAATCAATATCGTAGTCATAAGAATCGAACGACACAACCGACGATAAAGGAGCAACTGATGCCAGAAACCTGGAGGAATAAAAACCATATCAAATACTTCAAGTGTCAGAAATGCGGACACTACAAGAATCGGTGCCCAGAAGGAAGACGGTTGAGAAGAAATCGGAATTAGGAGGTGTGATTCCGATAAGTACCTTAAATTATGAAAATACCCCTAAGTTGCATGCTAGATTTAATTTTTCTAAAAATTTAGATAAGTTAGAAAAAGTCAACTTGACTAATTCAATAAATAATAAATTTAAAATAGAAAATTTAAATTTAGATAAAATAGAAAATTTAAATAACTTGAAAAATCAAATCTAGATAATTTAGAAAATTTAAATCAATTGAAAAATTTAAATCTAGATAATTTAAATAATTTAATCAATTCAATTTGAACAATTCAAATTTAAAAAATTTAAATTTAGATAACTCAAATAATTTGACTAATTCAAATTTTACCAATTCAAATAATTCAAAATTAATTAATTCAAATTTAAAACTTATCAAAAATAAAAATTCATCTAATTAACTTTAATAAATTAATTAATAAATCTAAATTAAATAATAATTTTACTAATTTAAATTTAATAAATTCAATAATTAATAATTTAAATTTAATTAATCTAGATTTAATTTAAATAAATAAAAAATTAGACCAATTCTTTAACTTATTCAACCAAGATAATGATAAATTAAATAATTCAACTTTAATTAATTTAATAAATCTAAAAATTAATAAAAATTTAACTAAATAAGATAAAATTAATAACAATCAAGATAAGTTGAATAATTTAAATTTACTTAATAATTTAAAATTAAATAATCAAGATAATTTTAATAATAAGAAAAATTCAAAACCCATTAATATAAATTCTAAAATTAATAATTTAATTATAAAAAATCAAAATTAAATCTTAAAAAATCTTACAATAAATTTTAAAATTTTAAAAATAATCATTCAAATTTAAATATTACAAATTTATAATTAAATAATAAAATTAACTATAATTGTGTACCTTTTAATTATGAAACATTGAATAATTCTAAAAATTAAATTAAAAAATTTTAAAAATTAAATCTTAAAAATTTAAAACTTAAAAACTTTATAAAATTAACAAGTTAAATCTAAATTCATGATTAAAAACTTGAAAAATTTAAATTTAAAATAAAATTCAAAATCATCAAAATTCAAAACTAATTAAATTTAAAATTCAAAATTAAAATTCAAAATTAAACTTAAAATTCAAAATTAAAAATTAATAAAAAAAATTAAACAAACAAATTTAAAAATAACTTAATTAAAATAAAATTTTAAAAGCCATGAACTGAATTATAAAATACTTATAATTATTAAATTAATTTAAAATATTACCAAATGAAATAAGAATTTAATAAAATTTAACTGTGTCAATGTGGGTTGACACATTCCGGGTCCACACAAAATATATCAAATCATGAATTTGATACATTATTAGAAATTTAAAAAAATGCTTGAATTGTTTAACTCATGCATACTTGTCATGTTCATGTATATGTCTTATTTTAAAAGCATGTAAATGTCATGTCATCATGTTTATTTTCTGCTTAGTTTAGAATTGTTAGTTAAGGATACATGAATCGTTGACACTTGCCAACATAGTACTAGGGTGGGGCGAGATGATAGTACATCAAAGAAGTTTGGTCTAGGTAGTCAAGTGGGATAAGGAGTACCTTGCTTGGTATGCTTAGCTAAGTGGAATTGACTGAAGCTATCTCGCCACATCCTGAACTAGTTAGACCAAGACTTCTCAAGAAGTTGATTAAAATCATAATTTCTTTAAAAGGCTTTGTCTAAGGAAGTGGTCGTTATTCCGATAACCAAGAAGGTCCTTGCCTCACCACGACCTGGAAGCCAATTTTTGAAATATGGACTTAATTGACAGACGGTTAAACCAGAATCTAACAAAGGTCAAATACTTATTAGAACTTAATTAAAAAATCAATAAAGATAAAATTGACAACTCATCTCACAAAACTCATAATGTAACTCTTGTATACCATATACTGAGGTACTTAGAATGTGTGAGATGATAAGGACAATTAAAATACAAAATTTAAAAAATATTTTCAAAAATTATTATAACTATTTTTGTAAAAAATTATTTTTGAAAAATTTGAGATTTACTTGAAATTCATGCTTGTTGGGTGTAACTATATACTAAAATTTTTAAAACTTTATATCTTTGAAAAATTGATTGACCAACACTTAGACGCAAACCTCTAGGTCAACACCAAGAAGTCTTTTTGTATTCATCCAATGAATACAAAATGTCTTTGCCCCTTGAGCTTCTCTCTTCTTAATGATCATAAATCATAATGACTACCAAAAACTATTAGTATTATTTTTGGCTCTTCATCTTCTATTCATCCAATGAATAGAATGTCTCTTGAACTTCCTCTTTAATAATGTTTTATTAAACTTTTTAATGAATATTATCTATTATTAAGTAGTTGAGTCTAATCTAAATAAGTCTAACTCGGATTAGATTCAATCCCATAATCCAATTGAATTCATTTGAGTTTAACTAAATGAATGCAATTTCAGATCACATTTTAGTCAAATTAAAATCATATTTGCTTTATGTGTGACCCAATAGATTATCTCTAAAATAATGTATTCTTTATGTGTGGCCCAATAGATTCTCGTAACAATGGCAACACCTAAGGTTGATATTATATATTATATTTGCTTAACTCAGTTGTCCATTTGATGTGGCATCCGGAGGCATCAGGATTAAGCAAGACCCTACCCAAGTTGCTGTTGGTGAGCACTGTGATCAGGTGTGATAGGAAGTAAGGGCGCAGCTTCCGAGCCATAAGGGTAAGAGCCAATAGGGTAAGAGCCAATGATAATTTTTCCAAAGAAGTGTAGCGGGTCTCCATGTCCTTCAACAAATGGCTTGCAAAGTATACCGGGCGTTGTGTATGATCTTCCTGCTTAACCAAAATCGAGCCAAGGGTTTCTTCCGAGGCGGACAGATACACCCACAAAGGCTTGTGTGGGGTCAGTTATAGAATTGGCAAGTTGGTCAGATACTTCTTCAGCTCAACAAAGGCTTATTCACACTTCTCATCCCATGAGAATCGAGTGGCTCGACGTCGGATCTTGAAGAAAGGCAGACTTTTTTCCGCCGAGTGGAGATGAAACAAGATAGAGCCGTGATTCGTCTGACCAATCTTTGCACTTCCTTGATGTTTCGCGGAGAAGCCATGTCTTGAACAACTCAAATTTTCTCTTAGTTGGCCTTAATCCCTCGCTCGGTAACAATGTAACCCAGGAAACAACCACTTTTGACGTCGAACAAGCATTTATTGAGATTCAACTTGAGGCCATACTGTCAGAGAGTGCTAAATATTTTTTCTATGTCGGGCGTGAGTTGCTCGGCTCGGGCAAATTTGATGAGAATGTCATCCACATATACCTCCACATTACGTCAAAGTTGATGCTTGAAGACCCGATCCATAAGTCATTGATAGGTGACTCCAGCGTTCTTCAATCTGAAGGGCATGACCGTGTAGCAGAAAGTTTCATCAGCAGTGACGAAGCTGACCTTATCTTGATTTTCTTGAGCTAACGAGATCTGATGGTAGCCTTGATATGCATCTATCATGCAAATGAGCTCATAACCAGAAATGGAATCAACAAGCTGATCTATCCGAGGGAGATGATAGCAATCTTTTAGACATGCCATGTTGAGATCCCGGAAGTCGACATAGACTCGCCATTTACCACCCGATTTAAACACCAGAACCATATTAGCCAGCTAGGTCGAGAATTGTACTTCTCTGATTTGTCTGACTTTTAACAGCTTATTGACTTCTTCCTTGATTATCTTATCCTGGTCGGCTAAGAAGTGCCACCTCTTCTGTCGGAGGGGTCGGGCTTCCGTGTAGAGGTTGAGCTGGTGCTCCTGTTGGGATCATCCCGGTGCAATGTGCGTGTTTACATGTTTCAAAAACGTACGCAACGAAAATAAAGAAATAATTACAGTAATTATTAAACAACACACGCATGTATAAGTAGGAAATAACAACATATAAGGCATGCCAGGAAATTAAAATTTTTTGAATAATAAATTATTTTACGTGTACAAATAAAGTTTTCAAAATAAAAGATTATTCTACGCGTACCTCTTTGATGACGTTTGAATAGTATTGACATCAATCGAGCAGTGCTCGTCGGAGTACCACCTCTACTGGTGATCCACGCTAAGCTCTCGTCTGAACGATTTCGGAAGTCATGAGTCACGTCATCGTCTTCGGTACTAGCCGATGATTGATGACGATTGAATCGAGATTAATCTTACTCCGGAAATCATGCAACAATGTTTATCGCGATCATTCCGGGGCATTCTTACTATCACCGAGAATCATATTTTCGATGTAGTTTATGGTGACCAACAATTGACTGCCAATTTGGGACAAATTATCGAAACTTTTCGACAATGATAGAATAACCTCCGGAAGCTTCATAAATTCTTGATTATGGTAAATCCCGATACCAAAATAAGCTAGTGCCTTGTGACGGTTATTCAGGCAGTGATTTCATAAATCAATGGAAAAGAAAACAAAACAAACCGTTTCTCTTCCTCTCCCATACAGCCACAACCGAAACAAAACTCACACAAACAATCCCACAACTCTATTCCTTACAGCAACAACAGAAATAAGGGAGAAATCAGAGATCTTCTTAGTTAGCCTCCACCGCCAACCACCACAGCCAGGCATCGCCATTCGGCCACCGCAACCAGCCTCCCCGTCAGCCACCGTCGACAGGCGCCGCCACCCGGAATCGGGAGAAAACAGAGCATAGGCATTGTCCAATGGTGTTCGCGCAGAGGAGAAGGATCAACTAGGGTTTCCAGTCACTCCTCCTTCGCACGATCTCACGAGATGAAGGTTAGTGATCGTACATCTTAGCAACGAAAAGATACAACCAAGCTAGGGTTTCCATCACAAGGAATAAGCCGACACCGACTGCTTCGGGGTCGCGATCCTCTCCTCCCAATCGCGAGTCGAGCGGAGCAGGGTTCACCCGCTTGCGTTCCGGTGGCGCCCGCAGAGGAGGAGGCAAGCAGGCACGACACGGTTGGAAGGAAACCGCACCGCACAGGGAAGAAGTAGAGTCGCGATGGAGATGATATACAGTGGCACATGCGATTTATAAAAGAGGAGCTACAGTAGATTTAGGGATTAACCGATCGGCACAATTTAAGTGAACCAGACTCAATTGAACCGGTTGATATGGGTTGAACTGGATTGGTTCAGTTCAGACACATATTATCACAAACCAGATTTGTTTTGGTTCGCTTGGTTCACTAACCAAACAAACTTCGATTTGACCCAAATTAATTTTGTTCAATTCATCCTCACAAGATGAAACTCCTTATTGCACCCGTTCTGCCAAAACCTCTTCCATCGTGAACCAAACCAAGTTGGTTCAATTCAATTCAAAACTGAATCATTTGGTTCAGTAATCAAATGATCTCTGATTTAAACGAAATTAATTCGTTTATTTCGTCTTCGCAAGCTAAGTCCCATTATTTTGTCCATTGTCTGATCCAACCAAACTTTATTTCTCTCATTCTAAGAATCTAATTCTTAAACTCGTTTTAAGTCCTTTGGAGAACTTTTAGTGCGTGTGACCAATAGGTTTCCGATTTTGTTGGTCGTCCGTAATTAACCATTAATTATGAAACGATCATGAGTGACACCTAGTAGTACATCATGATCCCCAATTGATCGAAAAATCAACAATTGATTTCAGAACATCTTCAAGATCCTTCAGCAGCTACACTGAATCGTGTCTCGTTCCTTTCACCGTCTTATACCCGCTTGGTTCAGGATATGATATATGTGTCGGTCCCCACTAGGCTACTACGTCACACCTAGCCCAAGCTGCTTTTTGTCCTGTGGATTCAAGTTACTTGTACATATGTTCAAGAGTACCGTACTCTTAACATGTAATGCTTTGGCCAAAGACTTTTAGTAACAATCCAGACAAGTGGTCGTAGGGTATATGTCTCCTTTTTTAAGGAGCAGTGAATCCTCTGTGCGCTATTCAAACACCTTCGTGTTAAAACCGATGGAATCAAAATATCTTCACAATGGTATGATATTGTCCACTTTTGGCCTAAACTCTCATGACTTTGTTCTTGAGCTCTCCCCAAAAGGCCTCATTCCAATGGAGATACTTTCCATCCTTTTAACCCCATGATCTTTTCCATATACTTTAGATGTGGGACTATGTTTGCACCCTTACAACCCAATAATTCCCCCTCAAACAAAGGACCACAGGCCCCCCAACATCGTTTTGATGTCTGAATCCTCGACCCATCAGGACTTTTTGCCCCTCGATCCACCCGACCTACTATGACTTCCCACCTAGCCGCAGCTATGACTTTTTGCCCCTCGATCCACCCAACCTATTAGGACTTCCCACCTAGTCGCAACTAGGATTTTTTGCCCCTCGGTCCACCCACCCAATTCATCGCTGATTTATGACGAATCACCGATTCGTTGCCAAATTGGCAATGAATCGTGAATTCGTCGCCAAATTTATGATGAATTCATGATTCATCACTGATTTTGGGATGAATCGATGATTCGTCGTAAATCAGTGATGAATTGGGCGACGAAAGCATTTTCGTTGCTAAATTCATTGCTAATTTGTGATGAATTCATGATTCATCGCTGATTTTGGGATGAATCATAAATTTATCATAAATTAGCGACGAATTTGGCGACGAAAATACTTTTATCGCCAAATGCCTTAACTCATCCACTCGATCCCTTTGCCAAATCGACGACGAATCACGAATTGGTCGCCAATTTGGCGACGAATTCATGATTCATCGGCATTTGGTGACGAATTTAGCGACAAAAATTTATCATCGTAATTTTCACAACTAAACTTTTTGCATCACTAATTTCATTGTAAACTTGCGACAAAAGTATATTTCGTCGCAAAATTCATCCCAAATTTGTGACAAAAATAATTCGTCATAAAATTTCGTTGCTAATACCCTATATTTTTATAGTGATCGTATGACCGGGGTGCCTTGTGACAGATGGTGAACCTTTAATCGGACTTTCCGAGGAAGTTCTTAGATTACAATGAATCTTTATGAGAGATAACTAATGGTTATTGATTGTTAGGGAGAGGTCCTTAATTGGATACCCGGTGACTGGGGGTAGGACACTTGTAGTATGCTGGAGTGCCCGGTGATAGCGGGAGTGCTATAATCAGGCTATCTGTGGTCATCTCGAACTAACAATCGTAACATTAGAAGATTATTGATTTATTCCGAGGAAACCTGACGAGGACTAATTGGATATTTTGGTTAGAATCTCTACAAATGTATGAATATTGAGGAATGGTAAGGATTCCATAGTCAATCAAACATAATCTCAAGGAATTTGAAATCCTAGGATCGTTTTTCCAAATCCTGTTACTAGTTGATTTACTTCGATTGAGGTTTAGGTGCTCAACTACACTCTCACTTTCCCCAATCTCAATTGAATTAGTGATTCGTCGCCGATTTGGCGACGAATTCGTGATTCGTTGCCAACTTTGGCAAAGGGATCGAGTGGATGAGTTAGGGCATTTTACGACGAAAGCATTTTCGTTGCCAAATTCGTCGCTAATTTACGATGAATTCACGATTCATCGTTGATTTTGGGATGAATCGTAAATTCATCACAAATTAGCGACGAATTTACCGACGAAAATACTTTCGTCGCCAAATGCCCTAACTCATCCACTCGATCCCTTTGCCAAATCGGTGATGAATCACGAATTCGTCGCCAAATTGACGATGAACCGTGAATTTGTCACCAATTTTCATCGCCAATTTCGTTGCAAACTTGCGACAAAAGTATATTTCATCGTAAAATTCATCCCAAATTTGCGACGAAAATAATTTGTCACAAAATTTTGTTGCTAATACCATATAGTTTTGTAGTGATCGTATGACCGGGGTGCCTTATGACAGAAGGTGAATCTTTAATCAGACTTTCTGAGGAAGTTCTTAGATTACAATGAATCTTTGTGAGAGATAGCTAATGGTTATTGATTGTTAGGGAAAGGTCCTTAATTGGATACCCGGTGACTGCGGGTAGGAGACTAGTAGTATGCTGGTGTACCCGGTGATAGCGGGAGAGCTATAATCAGGCTATCTATGGTCATCTCGAACTAACAATCGTAAGATTAGAAGATTATTGATTTATTCCAAGGAAACCTGACGAGGTCTAATTGGATATTTTGGTTAGAATCTCTACAAATATATGAATATTGAGGAATGGTAAGGAGTCCATAGTCAATCAAACATAATCTCGAGGAATCTGAAATCCTAGAATCGTTTTTCTAAATCCTGTTACTAGTTGATTTACTTCGATTGAGGTTTAGGTGATCAACTACACTCTCACTTTCCCCAGTCTCAACCAAATTACTTGATCTCTCCACTCTTCTTGTGATTTTTTAGTGATAGATTTCTTAGTCCCTGCGGTTCGATATCTTTTATTATTTAACGACATTCCGTATACTTGCGGAGTTTACATTATGAAGAAAGAGGGTTGCCACGTCTTTTGGGTTGTGCCACGAGGTACGACCGTGTGGCGTAAGACCAAACTCAATGATAAGTCTTATTCCTTTTTTCTATCTCAGATTTAGGATTTAGATGTATTATTTTCATTCTTCTTTATGTTGTATCCCCTCTGTCATGGAGTAGAACCTTAGATTTTAAGATGTAGGAGGAATCGAGGTGTATATGGATGATTGTATCTATGGATTTGTAATTTACCATGTTCTATGATATATTTATGCATTGCTTTGTAGATTTGTGTCTTATACTTGTTTGATGATATGTTTATGAATGGTATGATTCCATAGGGATGAGGGTAAGTTATAGTTTACGGAAATCTTCGGATCGTATGACCGGGGTACCTTGTGGCAGAAGGTGAACCTTTAATCAAATTTTTCGAGGAGATCTTTAGACTACAATGAATCTTTATGAGAGATAGCTAACAGTTATTGATTGCTAGGAAGAGATCCTTAATTGGGTACTGATGACAGAGGGTAGGACACTAGTAGTATTTCTGGAGTGCCCGATGACAACTAGAGAGCTATAGAACCAGGCTATCTGGGTGTCATGTCACATTAGTAATTGTAACATTAGAGGATTCATGATTAAATTCCGACGAAACTTTACTAGGTTTAATTGGATATTTTGGTTAGGATCTCTGCAGTTGTGTAATCATTGAGGAATGATAAGGAATCCATGATTAATCAACCATAATCTTGAAGAATCCGAAGTCCTATGATCGTTTTCTCAATCCTTTCACTTAGTTGGTTTTTCTTCGATCGAGGTTTAGGAGCTTGATTTCACTCTCACTTCCCCCATCACAATCCAAATTACGTGAACCCTCGACTTTTCTTGTGTTAGTTTAGTGATCGATTCCATGGTCCCTGTGGTTCGATATCTTTTTCTTACCTGACGATGGCCGTATACTTGTGGACCTATCAATCGACAACAAAGTTTCATCTATAGGTGAGGGCCTTTGTCCTCCCCTCGTAGCATGAGTTGTAGGTATCGGAGGTGGCTGGGTCGGAGCGTTACGCAGGGCCGCTTCTATGGCCTGTTGAACGATTTGATGAAGCTCATTCTGTGTCATTTGTTGGTGCAGG
>NC_133868.1:937066-974735 GCF_044706935.1 Curcuma longa | reverse complement strand
TATGCTTATCAATTCCTCGATTAGGAACAATATCAATACATTCATAATTGCATATGTAAAGATACTCACTAGTTGTGATCTAATCATAAATTCTCTCATGCTATGAATCTTATTATGAACATTCAGTATTTGAGTTTAAGATCCAATCAAACACATAAAAAATGTGCACTCAAAGAGTGAATTGTTATTTATCTAATAAATAGTATAACCGTAAGGCGATTGACTTAGGACACCTCTCTAATATAACTTGCTTAGTTTAATTTTATGCTTAAATTAGAATATTTAGTTAGAAAAAAAGGTCAACCCAACCTCGACAACCTAACATTGGAAGGGATTGGGATGATAATAGATTAGGGAAGCTGGGTTGAAGCATGCCGAGGTTGAATCATATGTATCTTATCTAGTACACTCGGTCTAGTAGAATTAGCTAAAGCTACCCTAGTTTAATATAAGCTAGTTAGATGAGAGACTAATTAATAAAAATAGGTGAGATGGATTTAGGACTTAATGTGAAACTAATTAATCTAATTTATTTAATTAATCAATTTAACTAAATTAAAATTTAATTAATCTAAGTAACTTAATTAATTTAATTTAATCACTTAACCCTAAATAAATTAATTAATCTAGTTTAATTAACCCTAAATAAATTTAATAAATCTAATCTAATAAATTAATCCATAACTAAATAATTAAATAATCTCACACTTAAATTCAAATGAAAATATTAAATGAGTAAGTCCTAGTTAATCTAACTTAGACGAAATTAATTAAGCAATTAACATCAACATAATCTATTCAAAATCTAATTAACTAACTTAATTAAAATTCAAGTAAAAGTTAAGTAATCTTAAATTAATTCTAACTTATTAAATCATAATTATACTAAATTTAACCAAAAACATAAAAAACATAATTGAAACTTAATTAAACCAAATTCAAACAAATCAAAATTCAAAAATAGGTGCCCGTAGCTAAGTACAGGCGCCCCACTTCATTGAAATCTAGGCGCTCGGATCCAATCCATGCACCCCGTGTTGCTTCACCTCTGGACATGATTTTGCCAAGGCCTCCATGGTTTTTCTTTTAAACCAAAGCGCTTGGATCCAATCCAAACACCACGATTTTACCAACTCCATGGAAGGTGTTTGTATCAGGCACCAAGCCTCCAGCTTCAAGCACCCCCAATAACTTGTTTGAGCTGTCTTTGTTCTATGATTTTGACAACTCCATGGAAGGTGTTTGTATTAGGCACTAAGCCTCCAACTTCAAGCGCCCCCAATAGCTTGTTCAAGCTGTTTTTGTTAGTATTTTTTCTCTAGGTATTCGTTGCTTAACATTTGGCCACCTTACCCCACTAGAACTTCCTTGTCCGCCAAGAAACTTATCCTCAACCTTCTTGGATACATGCCTAACATCCAACTTTCTTAGTTGGACTTCACTTCTACCAAGAATTTTATCCTCTACCTTCTTAGACTTCTGTGTCTAACATTAAGTCTCCCTAACCTACTAGAGATTTCAACTATAGTATACCTAGCAAGCAACCTACATTTGTACTCTTGATACACAATATGAGATCACAAGTAATACCCAATTTAAATATGGTCCAAATATTAAAACTCATGTAATGTCACAGACTTGGGGCATGATTACAAGAACATTTCACAGGTGATGTGCGTAGGATACATAGTCATTTCTTATACTTTATCTGCACATCTTCATGCTTTTCATGCTTTATCTTATGTATGTTACACCCTTATCTGTGCATTTGGCATCGTATTCTTTATTTCCTATTTCGGAGGACTGCTTGTGTGTTTGCGTGTTTCAGGACGGAAAACGGAGCAAAACAGGCGAAACGGAGCACATATTGAAGATAAGGCAAGACAGGGCCGTGCCTCATAGGCACGGCCGTGTCTATCATCCTCCAGAGGGCGTGTTTACTTCACACGGGCGTGTCTCTAACCAGGGAACCAACAAGCTTGAGTCGTGCCCCATAGGCACGCCCGTGCCTTCCTCCTGCAGCAGCCAAAGACATGGTCATGTCCCTGAGACACGGCCGTGTCTCCCACCAGAGCAGCCCCTGCCTTCGGCCGTGTCCCAGAGACACGGGCGTGTCCTCCACAAAGTCATGCCAAGGCATGGCCGTGTCCCTTAGACACGGCCGTGTCATCCAACAGAGAAGCGCCAGCCTCAGCCCGTGCCTCACAGGCACGGGCGTGTCTCCCAGCCGAGTGAAGATCTGCTTTGGCCGTGCCTCACAGGCACGGTCGTGCCTCAGGACAAACTCTACTACACTTCCGTGCCTAACAAGCACGGCCGTGCCTCCACAGCAGCTGGGCGACCACTTCAGGCCGTGTCTCCCAGACACGGCCGTGTGACGGGGGCGTGCCTGGCTGATTTTTAGGGTGTTTTGTGGGGGCCTATAAATAGACCCCCCTTAAGGGCCCTAGAAAAGGGGGGAGAGATCTTGGAGAGCCACCGGAGCGTGCTAGAGCCACCGACGCCTCATTCCGGAGCCAGATTCGACGATCCGTTCATCCGTCCGGATACTCTATCACATCTACATCTCACCTTCGAGGAGACTGCAGTCCGGAGAAGAAGGAGACCCTTGATAAGTCCTTTTGCTTGCTTTCCTCTAGGATTCTTGTATTAGGATGCATTATTTACCTTCTTCTTTGAGTTGTAATCTCCCCGATATGGAGTAGTCCTCCAGATTCTAGGATTAGGAAGAATCGGGGTTATTGGATGATTGTAAACTTGGGATTTGTTAATCTACCATGTTCTATGATATTATTAGGCAATTGCTTTGTGGATTTATGCTCTATACTTGTTTGATGATATGCTTGTGAATAGTATGAATCCATGAGGGTAGAGATTATTCAGAATTTGAGGAATTCTTAGGATCGTACACCCGGGACGCCTCGTGACAGGAGGAGAGTCTTAACCGGACTTTCCGAAGGATTGTTCAAGCTATGGATAATGTTTATGAGGGATAACTAACGGTTGCCTAGTGTTGGGGAGAGGTCTCTATTGGGATACCCTGTGACAGGGGGTAGGAATCTAGTAGTATTCTGGGGCGCCTGCGTGACACAGGAATGCCTTGAACCAGGCTATCTAGAATCATCTCAAACCAACCTAAGTAACATTAGAACACCAATGATTTATTCCGAGGAAGCCTGACGAGGTCTAATTGGATAATTTGGTTAACATCCCTACAATTGTGTAATAATTGAGGAATGGTAGAGGATCCAAGTCAATCAATCAATACCCCAAGGAATCCGAAGTCCTAGAGTTGCTTCCCATACATTGTCACAGTCGATTCCTTTCTTCGAACTAAGGTTTAAGTACTTTAGAACACTCCCATCTCCCCCACACCAAACTCATGCTCAGTTTTCTCTCCACTCTTATTGTGCTAGGATAATAATTAATTCCACGGTCCCTGTGGATTCGATATCTTTTATTACTTGGCGACATTCCGTATACTTGCGGAACATCGCCAACATAGCAAGAACATATTGGGTCACATGCACTATAAGTTTCTCTGAAAGATTTAAAATAAGTTTAAGAATTAAATTCTTAGAACGAGAGAAATAAAGTCTGATTGGACTGGACAAAGGGCAAAGATGATGGTTTCATCTTATAAAGATAAAATGAACCAAATTAGTTTTGTTCTAATAGAAAAGATTTTTGCATATCGAAAGTGATAATGGGCTTCGTCTTATGAAGATGAAATGAGTCTAATTGGTTTGGTTCTGATTGGAGGTGTTTTGGTTATTAAACCAAATAATTTGGTGTTTGAACCAAGTTGGAGCAACTTGGTTTAGTTTAACTTAAGTTAATCGGCATATGGGTTTTGGGTATTGAGCGAGTTTTGGATTGGATCCAGATCTAATAAAATGTTATATATGATATAATAGAAATGAATGGTTAAGGTTAAACTCTAATGGTTAGGATTAATCACAACTATTCAAATCTTATAGCTCTTACACTTGGTTTGCTACATTAATCGATTAGGTTTGCTATAGTAAATCCTAGAAAATGAACCCGATTTGGCTTCTCCCATTTTCTTCCGATCGACCGCCGTGTGAGAAGAAGATAAGTAGGAATCACAATTAAAACCTCTGGCCGCCTCCTTTGAAGTCTCACGATTGAGAATCCCTAGCCGCAGCCTTCTTCCCATGTGAGAGAACTCGAGAGTGCATTTTTTTCTCTCTCATCTCGACGTCACCCGATCGGGTTTTCCTCTCCCTCACCGACATCTCCATAGCGAAGGTTGTCTACGGCATGAAGCAAAGAAAATCGCGATTTTCTGTTAGTGTCACCAACTTGGAGCTTATCGCCAATCGCATGAGTGAAGTGGTCGCGATTTTTCACGGGTCCCAGATTGAAATCCCTAATCGAGCACTACCACTCCACTACAGCGTTCATTCTCGAGCATCGCCTCTTTTGCCGAGAGTCACATTCCAATCGCTGGGGCTCTTGCGAAGATCCTCTTATGCGCCATCGGCCTTCCTCCGAGCAGCCTCCTCCCGATCGGCCTTTCCCTTTGCACCGTTAATGGGAGCCATGGTGAAGGACCACTGGAATCTTACGCTGGTGGTTGGTGACTTCTTGCGCCACTGATCAAGGTTATGGTGAAAGGGCCGCTAGCGTTGGATGCGGGTGGTGAGTGCTTTCTTGCTCTTCCTGATCGAAGTTGTGGTGAAGGACCATCGGCGTTGGACGCCAGTGGTTGATGCCTTCTCTATTGTTGATTGGAGTTTCAAGTGGAGAGGTTTACATCCAGCTACTGCCAGCCATGGAGAATTCTCCGTCATCAGAAACTATTTTCAACCACCGGAGAAGGTGGGTGTAGCTGTCGGAGCATTGGGTTGCTATTGGGATTTGTTGTCGAAAGCTTGTGAAGCTGCTAGAGAACTTTCCATCTTCGTTTAAAAGGGTTCCGGCCATTTGCCCTTCATCGGCAGTTAAAAGTTGACTATCAAAAACTACACCAAAAATACGATTGCAGTGATAGTCAGAAAGCCCTAGAAAACTTATCGCGACAAGTGTTGTTGCATGTTTTCGATGTTAAGTTTTTCTCTCGTATCAACCATTGCCAATCATCGACTAGTACCGAAGATGGTAATGCGACTTGTGGCTTCAAAAGTCATCCAGATAAGAGTTTAGCATGGATCACCAGTAGAGGTGAAGCTTTGATAGAGCCGCTCGATTGATTTCAATCCCATTCCACGGCATCCGTCAGGTAGATGAAGGGTTGTCATTTTTCAAAATTAAAAATTTATTTATTTATCAAATCCCTAATTATCGCTTAACTAGTACAATAGGGGCCTGGGTCATCTCTCATGGACTCAATGATGGAAGTTATCCTAGACATTTGGTGCGGAGTTTTATTTCTTGACTTTATTCATTCCTATTTACAAACTCCATTTATTGATAATTAATTCCTACAATTACCAAAGAATGTTAAGTCCAATTAATTATAAAGTACAATCTAACCTACATTACAAACACACATCATTCATACAATACAAAGTACAACATCACATAAATCAAAAATCCAACAATTTATTATATAAATTTTATTTATTAACACAAATTCAATATATAATATGAAATCCATTCATTCAACATATACAAACACACAACGTAAATTCTATTTGTACCAAATGCACAAACATACAATGTAAATTCCACATCATACATCATACTACAATTACAACATACATCTATATTCAACATCATTTTATTCAATCATCATAACATCCCAATCAATTCATTGATATCAGAAGTTATACAACAACATAGTTCAACATACAACATGAAATATAAATCCTACATACACAATTTCATACTACACAACTGGTACATTCAAAGCAACTTGAACATGCTCAACAAACATTCACTACAACATACATACAACGTGATTTGTTCATGAACATTAATCACATTCACAATGATTCCAACACATATATTACAATATCATGCAACTGGTTACATCATGATTCCAAAATCACTACAAAACAACATTATGTACCATGTTTCATCACTACAAGATTTCAACAACAAGAAGAAACTTCATTAACACACCTCAACAAACACATGATCATTCTAATTCCATATCAACCCAATAACATGTTCATTTAATCTTGTTTCAATTACCACAAGCATACAAACAACCAACCAACAATTCCAGTACCCGTAAGATCCACAACTTAGTTAAGAATAAATTCAGCATAGATAAAAACATGGATGGAAGCTATCAAAACTTAACACATTAGTATACACATCAACATAGGTGAGAGCTTTCACAACCTAACACAACTAAATCCTGCATTCCATTTATTCAACAACTATACATTCCATTTATTCAACAACTATACATTAACTATAAGTAAACTCACAAACAATTCTTATTCATTGCATCAATAGGTTGTCTAACAAGAACCAAAATAAGAATTTGGGGGTTTTGATTGATTGAAATTAGCAGCTAATAGAACTAAAGGAAACAAACAAAGCTAAGTTAGTTAGGGTTAGGGTTTTCCTTCCCTTTCGATTAAGAACAGAGTAGAACAGAGCAGAATGGTGGAGGTTAATGGATGATCCCGGATCAGCGCAGAACAGCGCACCAGCACCATTTTGATCGAATCACACCAACAGGAAATGGAGGACATCGCCGGAATTGGCCAATTCCGGAGAGCTCAAGTCAGAGAAGACCAAGATCGATAGCCACTAAGCCTCATTCCTGCTGCAAACCACAAACAGGGATTATAATCAATGGAAACCCTTACCTCGTGTCCTCGGTGGATGATGCGGTCAGAATTTAGCTCGGCATCCCGTGCCGAACTCTGATGGATGTGAATGGACAGTGAGTTCCTCCGGAGTGAACCACCCACGGCGACTAATGGACCGAAGGGGTAAAGAGGAGCAAGCGTCGGAGCGAACCACCCACGATGACTCCCCTGCGGATGCATCGATGCTCATCGATCTTCGTGGACATCGACCGCAGCTCTGTGGCTAATCGGAGAGGAAGAAGGAGCGGTGGAGGGCTGTGGATGGGCGAAGGATGGAAGTGATGGAGAGATGGGAACTCGGTAAGGAAGAAGAAGAGGTGCGATTGAGAAGCTACAATAACCCTAATCTCGGCCAAGCCCCCTTACGCGTGAACCAGAATCAGCCTTTTAACCTATGGTAGCTGCTGAACCATGTAATTGAACTGGCTTGATTGAAAATAAATCGGGCTGAACATTTAATTGGGTCGGTCTGAGTGGGCCTTGATTTGGGCTAAATTTTATGGCTTAGGCCGGGCTAATCTGAATCGAAATGGGTTGGATTAAATGAGCCAGTTTAATTTAAATGGACCGGGCTGATCTGTTTGAAATCAATTTGAACTGGTTCAAATCCAATTTGAGCCCAACTCGAATCAGGATTGATTTTCTTCCAAATTGGACCTACAAATATTGTTATCTTCATCCTAATTTCTTGCAAAATAAAATATAATAAATTAATATTCATAAATATCTCAAATTAATAAGAAAATAGAATGATGACTAAAAATTAATCTAAGATATAGAAATACGATAAAAACTCAATTTATGATATGAAATGTGATCAAACCAGTCTAATATAACCCTAATTAAACCTGTCAAAATGCTACTTATTAGTATGCCTAGAATCATTATTATTCTATAAAATTTTAATTTTCAGTTATGTCTTGTACCGATTATATCCTGCATACGTGTGTTGTGAGTGTTGTAATAATTAGTTGTAATTATTTATTTTTTCTTTCGTAGTGCACATTTGTAAAACGTGTAAACACGAGCAACGCACTGCAGCCAGACCAAACAGTGGTATTAGAGCCTGATTATGTAAGGCATACACGTAAAATTATTTTGTGTGTCGTAGTTAGTCATAGATCTAATTAGAAAGATATTATAATTTAATTTAAAAAAATTTCTAATTAGTTAAGGAGATTTCAGTATTAGAAAAATTATTTCCTAATTAATTAGATTTTCTTAATTAAAAATGTTATTTTTTAAAATAAAATATGTGATTAGATTTAAAAATTATTTCCTAATCTAATTAAAGGATTATGATTTGTAAAATTAGATTCTTAATCATATTTTATTATCAGATAAGATTTACGACAACTATGGCTGGATGTAGTCATGATTAGTTGCATTAATTATGTCATGTCATGTCATTTGTCATGATTAGTTACATTAATTATACATGTCATTTATTGTCATGTCATATAGATAATTTGATTATTTACATAAAAAGAGGATGAGACCTGAAAATCCCTTATAAAATTATTAAAGTTAACACCTTCCGCTAATATGGTTAGAATCAGAGTTTGATTTCTTGTTTGGGTTGTTGGACTCTCTCCAAGCTCAACTTGAAATTAAATATGTTTGAACCATCAAGATATGATCTCATGATTAGCGGGCTGACTTTAACTTGAAACGTTGATTTGTTGGACTCTCTCCAAGGTCAATGTAGATAGAAGTGAAGTTGGGTGTTATACATATGATGTATACATGTTAATGTGTTAACAACCTGATGTTTATGTGAACATTCAATTAGTTGATAGCATAATATGATAGTTATGTATACGTGATACATAATCAGTATATGATACCTACCACTATAGCTAAGAATGACTTATTGGACTCTCTCCAAGGTTGTTCTTATCTATAATGGATATCAACCCATTTGGAGAGAACCTACTATCTCCTGAACTCAAAGTAAGGGCTCTTGAATTCGTAAAATAAATGAGATCAATTAATGTATGTAAATTATTTACAAATACATTGCAAATCATCTCTCATATATGCTCGATTGTATTTCTAGGCTTAATTGATTACATATGATAGTTTTAAATTTGTGCATTATTTTGGACACTAACAAGTTGACTGACCCTAACTTCTTAGACTGGTATAGGAATTTGAGAATTATTCTCAAATTTGAAATTGCAAGTTTTATCTTGAGTCCGTGAAGGGAAAGTAGGCATGTGATGCCTCATCCACTTTAGGTATTTTCATAATTGAATGTTATATTATTTCCTTAGACACTTGGGTATTGGATACTTAGTGTGACTCTCATATATGTGATGACATATAGAGCCTAAGGAATAGTAGAAGACTTATCTTAGAGTTGAAAATTATTACTATATTTCTATTTTGATAAAGAATACTATTTCTATTTCTTGTTTAAATAGAAAAGGTTCTATTTGATTTTTAGTAACAATTGTTGTTACATAACTTTGAATGAAGTTCTTTATGGAACTGGAATATTAAGTAATGGTATCTACGTGTTAGATATTTCCAACGAAATATTCAATATCGAAACAAGCAACAAGCGTGCTTGAAAGGATGATCAGTTAACCTCCTACTCATGACATTGTCATCTTGACCATATAAGCAAGAAATACATGTCCAAACTCCAAAGGGTTGGTAGTTTGGAATCATTTGAATTAGATTCATTTGATACATGTGAATCATGCTTTAATGGCAAGATGACTAAGTTACCTTTTACTGGAAAGGGTGAACTAGTGGGAGAGTTTCTTGACCTTGTATATATTGATGTATATGGTCTAATGTCAACTCAAGCATGAGGAGGTTATAGCTACTTCATTATCTTTATCGATGATCATTCACGATTTGGGTATATATATTTAATAAAATACAAATCTGAGGCTTTTGAAAAGTTCAAAGAATTTAGAAATAAAGTAGAGAAATAACTTGACAAGAGTATTAAGATACTTCAATCGATCGAGATGATGAATACTTAAGTCAAGAGTTTTAGGATTATCTGAGAGACAATGGAATATTATCTCAGTGGACTCCGTCGTATACACCCGAGCATAATGGTGTATCTGAGAGACGAAACTGAACCTTATTGGACATGGTGAGGTCAATAATAAATCATGCAAGTCTTCCTAGATCCTTTTTTGGGCAACGCATTTGAGACAACTATTTACTTGTTAAATAGAGTCCCGACTAAGATAGTCTCTACTACTCCATACGAGATATGGAATAGTAAAATCTCACTTATCTTACTTGAAGATATGGGGTTGTCCTACTTATGTAAAGAGGACTGTATCAGATAAGCTAGAAGTTAAATATAAATGTATATTTATTGGATACCCTAAGGAAACGAGAGGTTACCAATTCTATTCTCCTGTGGAACAAAAGTGTTTATTTCAAGGCATATTATATTCCTAGAGAAATAGTTTCTCTTGTAGAAAATAGTGGAAGTAAAATTAAACTTAGTAAAGTTCAAGAGACTTAAATAGATATTGATGAGACACCTAATCAAGAGCCATAACCGATTACTCATAGTGATGAATCATTGCCTGAATCTATAGAAACACAACCTCTTCATAGATCCAGTAGGACACGTAACATTCCTGAGAGATATGAATTTCTCGTAAGTGAATCGAATGACGTGTTACTCATTGAGGATGAGGAAACTATTAATTATGAAGAAATTCTGAAAAGTTCAAAAGGGGATAAATCGTTAACAACCATAAAGTCAAAAATAGATTTTATGAAAACCAAGTTTAGAACTTGGTGGAATATCCATTTTGATGAGGCAATCAAAAAGTTTGATTTCTCACAAAATCTGATGAACCCTTTGTGTATAAGGAGGTTAGTGGGAGTGTGATCATATTTCTATTATTATATGTTGATGACATATTAATGATAGGAAATGATATGTCTATTCTATAGTTAGTCAAACTATGGTCGGTCAATTCTCCATGAAAGACATGAGAGGAGCAACCTATATCCCTGAAATTAAGATCTATAGAGATAAATCGAAGAGGTAGCTTGATCTTTCACAGTCTACATATATAGACAAGATGTTAAAGCGGTTTAGCATGCGTGAATCCAAGAAAAGTTACATACCCATCAGTATAGGATTCACCTTTCAAAGTCTATGTGTCCATGGACAAAAGATAGGAGGATTTACATGAGTAAGATTTCTTATAATTCAACAATAGGATCTATCATATATACTATAATATGTACGAGGCACGATGTATCATATATTCTGAGTGTCACAAGTAGATACTGATTAGATCCAGGAATGGATCATAGGGCGGTTGTCAAGATAATCTTTATGTACTTGTGAAGGACTAAGGATGTGTTCTTGGTATATGGAGATGGTGATATGGTTACACACGAGTATACTGATGCCAGCTACTAGACAAAAAAGGATGATTCCAAATCATAGTCTAGGTATATATTTACTTTAAATTGTGGCATAATAATTTGGAAGAGTTTCAAATGAGACACCATTACAGCTTGTGAAGCAGTTTGGATCAAGAAGTTCATCACTGAACTTAGAGTGGTTCTAACATTTGTTGAAGCATTCCCTATGTACTATGACAACAATTGAGCCATCGCGCAGGCGATAGAAGCTAGGTCTCAGCATTGATCCAAACATGTGATTCAACATTATCATCAGACAGATCATTAGTAGAAGAGAAATACAAATCGAAAAAATTTCCATCGAAAGAAACCTTGCGGATTCTTTAATCTCTACCTCAAAGTAAATTTGAGGAACACATAGAGGCGCATGGTATTGGATACTATGGTGGTTGGCCTTAGGCCAAGTGGGAGTTTGTTATATTTGAGAGATGTCCTAAGACAATCGCTTATGGTTATATTATTTATTGGATAAATAGTAATTCACTATTTGAGTACACATTCTCTATGTGTTTGATTGGATCTTAAACTCATTTACTAAATGTCCGCAATACGATTCATAGCATGAGAGAATTTATGATTGGATCACAACTAGTGAGCATCTCTATGTGTGTAATTATGAATGTATTGAAATTATCCCTAGTCAATGAATTAATGAGCACAAACATCATCGATAATATTGAGACTAGTACGTTTTAAACTCCTTGGTTTACCAAGCAGCTGTTCATGCTGGCTGGAGACATTGGATGTTGAGAGTTAAACATGGATGCTAGTTAAAGGTAACTAGTTCATTAGAGTGACCTACCATGAGATTTCATATGATTCTATACATATGCCAATGAAGATCTCAGTGCAGCTTAAGTACGAGTTTCCTTTGACTTGCGATATTTAAGTCACCATGGTCATGGAGGCTTATACTTTGACATCTTAAGCAAGCATCTCTAAGAAGGTGTGGACCCGAGACACTACAAAAAAAATGTCAATTTTACGACGAAAATTAGGGATGAAAATTTTTCATCGCAAATCTACAACGAAATTTACGACGAAACTTTAGATTTCGTCGCTATTTTACAACGAATTTGGCGATGAAATAATATTTATTGTAAATTTTGCAACATATAAAATTCGTTGGAAAAGTCGTTACAAAATAATTTTTGTCACAAAATTTATCGCAAATTTACGATGAAAAAATATTCTGTCGTAAATTTGCGACGAAATAGATATTCGTCGAAACTTTAGCGCCAATTCCCCAAATTTTGGCTATGAAACACAGTTTTGTCGCCAATTCTGTTGTCGCCAAATTAATCCAAAATAGCCATTTCTAAATTACCTATTCGATAAAATTTAGCGACGAAACCCAGTTTCGTCGCCAATTTGACGACGAATTGGTTTGTTTCGTCGCCAAATTGACGATGAACTTGAAATTCATCACCAATCGCCAAATTTCCCAAATAACCCTGGATCTGCCGATCTTTGTTCCTTCTCATGTTTTCACTTCCTTCCTTCTCACGTTTTCACTTCCCGCAGCATGCCTTCGCCATCGCTAATCTCCGCCGTCGCCGCTTCTGTTGGATCTCTCCAAGTTTTCCTCGCGTCTCTGGCTAGGTAAGCTCCTCCCTAACTGCGTCTCTATCTCTCCTGGGCTTTGCCGAATGATTACCGATGAGTAGGAAGGAAGGCAACAAGAGGCGATCCGTGGACGACGACGTCGCGGTGGAAGCGAGAAGCATTGTAGTCCATCAGAAGGTGCCCTAAAGTTTCGATCTTTGGATGCCAGGTAGTCTTTGCCAGCTTCTTCTAGCTTCGTCTAGTGGTTTCGCTGGTTTTCGTTGCTCGTGGCATGGGTGTGGCGATTGGATCTGCTAATTTCAATCTAGCCTGGAGCAACCCTCCTTCGATTGCACTGTGGATTGGATTTTGGATTTTATTGTCGTCTCTTCTGGAAAAATGGGGGTTTTGGGTGGATTGTTTGCTCCCCGGACTTAGATCATGATATATTGTTCTTCTTTTTTGAGATTTTCAAGTGTTTCCTTGCGGAGTACTTTCCTTGTCTCTGTGATTTTTGATGAATTTTCTGCTTAATTAGTTCCTTTCTAGTATATTTTCTTTAAGTATGAAGATGTTATCTGATTCTAAATGTTGAATGGACTTCCCCCCCCCCCCCCCCCCCTTAGTTTTCGTATGAAGGGATAAGGCTCCGAGTGTTAACTACTTTGATGGATCCTTTAAGATCCATTCTGCTCTTAGGATTTCTATTTCCATCGAATGCAATTTGGGATGAAGGTGCTTCTATTAGAGAAAGTCTATCTAGTAAATGTTCTAGGTAATGACCTTAACAGATACTGAGCTAATTTTTTTTATTTACTTTATCCATTCTATGCAAAGTTATACCAATCTACCATCTTTGTATCCTTAACAATATTATGTGAATTTGATTTCAATCTTAGATCATTGGATAGCTTATAATGCACTAGGTCAATCCAATAAATATCTTTGTCAAAAATTGTTTCTATGTTACTAACAAACTTAAAGTCTTCAGCTATAACTTCCTATTACTTTTGCTCTGTTGGCATATTCATTAATCATTGCACATTCTCCTGGTCAACTCTAAATCTAGTACTTGCATTGATTTAACTTGATTAAAATCGTAAAGAAAGTAAAGCATCTTAGTAGAAAAACCTTGACACAAAGATAAATTTGCTTCCATGTCACCGGGTTAATGTTGGTTTAGGTTATGGAAACTACTTTCCTTGTGCCCGGATAAGGTTGTATATCATTCATCCTTCTGGACACCAGACTAGCTTGTGCTTTGGACATGGTCTTCCACACAAAGTTACCCTTTAGGAAAGCTAGTGTGTTTATTCATTGTTATTGTTTATGTTGTAGTAAATTCAAGTTTTGGTTTATTGTATTATGTGAAGAACTTGTGTTATCGGCATTCTAATCAAGCTTATTAACACTTTATATACTTTATACATTTTTTTATTAAGGGGGTTGCCTTGCTGCTTAACAAGCAAAGAACTATTATATTTTCCAATTTGTGGTAGGCCTATATCATCCATGTGATCCAAAATATCCTCTAGAGAGAAGTGGTTGCCATTCTGCATTCCATTCCCATTTACTACAGTCATTGCACTGAGTCATCTGGCCACCTTCCTCTTCATACACTTATTTATCTATTTTCTGTTCCTCTGTTTACCTCCAAAACATGTCATCAATTCATTAATAAAAGATTTTGAGCGACCAATCATGTCATTTATTCATTATGGAAATCATTTTTACAAAGTTCCATCCAGGTCATGTTACAAGATTACATGAATGGATTCAAAAAAAAAAAAATCCTCATTACTTAGGGCCATAGTTGGCTCAGTTTGCATTTGGGATGAAGGTGTCTGCCTTCCTCTCAAATGCAGGATTTGTGAAGCAAAATCAGAGAAAGAGATAAGTCTTTACATATTTAGTTTATATGTTTTATTTTTATTTTTAAAAATAATACTTTTTCTTTATTTGTTTTCTTATACAGGACGAGAAAAGATATTAATGGAGAAGGAAGCAGAGTCTCCGAAGGGCAAAGAATGATTTAGTTGTATCTTTTTCTCGTCTTTAGACTTCTTTATAGTACTTGTATCATTTGATATGGATTTTTATTATGACTGAATGTTGTGGATTATATTTTATATCATGTTGATTGATTTGGTATCATGTAGTGGAGTTGATTAGCTGTTATATGAACATGTTATCATGTAGTGGATTGAAATGGTTGTATAAACATTTTATATGTTATATGATTTGATATTTTTGTATTTGTGGTGGAATGAATATTGTGTTGAATGAATGTGGTGGAATGAATGTGGTTGTTTATTATGTTTGTATAAATAGGTTGAATGTAAAATTTGAATCGATCCGATCGGATCGTTATGTATCTATGGGATAACCTATAAATGAGTAGGATAGGGATGAAAATATCCAAATTTTGCGACGAATTTAGATTTTGACAAGTGGTCGCAAGGTATACGTCTCCTTTTCCAAAGAGCAGTGAATTCTTTATGGGTTATTCAAACACTTTCGAATACTTTGACTTATGCCCAATTATCTCAAGTCCACACCTATTCGGAAATGCTTACTTAAGATGTCAAAGTATAAGCCTCCATGACCAAGGTGACTTGAATGCCGCAAGTCAAAGAAAACTTACACTTAAGCTGCACTGAGATCTTCATTGACATATGAATAGAACCATATGAAGTCTCAAGCAGGTCACTCCAATGAATTGGTTACCTTTAACCAACATCCACATTTAACTCTCAACATCCAATGTCTCCAGCAGTGAGATCAACTGCTTGGCTAACCAAGGAGTTCAAAATGTGTTAGTCTCGACAGAATCGATGACGTTCGTGCTCATCAATTCCTCGACTAGGGATAATTTCAATACATTCATAATTACACATGTAGAGATGCTCACGAGTTATGATCCAATCACAAATTCTCTCATGCTATGAATCGTACTACAGACATTCAGTATTTAATTTAAGATCCAATCAAACACATATAGAATGTGCACTTAAATAGTGAATTACTATTTATCTAATAAATAGTATAACCGTAAGGCGATTGCCTTAGGACACATCTCCAATCTAACACGCAGACCACGCTTTAATTGCGTTTGCCACGTTCTTCTCACCAACGGACGTGGGATCACGAGAAGCCGACAGAATCGGGCCACCGCGAGAAGCTTTCTTCTCACGCGCGCGTGCAAGCAAGCGGGGGCCGAGCGAAAGGAAGAACTGCAAGAAAAAACCAGACCAAAATTTAAAAAAAAATAAATTGATTTGATCTAAATTTTAGTGTTTACTGTAGTAAATCATTCTGGTTAATGTACTAAATCAGATCGGGTACTATAGCAAACCAGGTTTAATGGGTTTTACGGTTTGAATGGTTGTAATTGATCCTGACCATTAGGGTTTAATGCCAACTATTCATTCTTTTCGATATCATATCTTATACAACATCTTATTGGATTCCTAACCAGAATCCATGTACCGATTAACTTGAGTTTGGTTCAAACCAAACAAAATTGGTTCAATTTAGTTCAAAACTAAATCATTTGATGTAATAACTAACAACCTCTAATTTAACCCAAATTAATTTTGTTCATTTCGTCTTCACAAGATGAAGCCCCTCATCACTTTTGATTTGCCAAAATATCTTCCATCATGAACCAAACCAATTTGGTTTATTTTATTTTCGTAAGATGAAATCCATCAACCTCAAGGATGCATTCTCTTCCTCAAGTTTTGCAACTTATAAAGAGGCTTTTTCTTGAGTCTCACATGTATGAGATTAGAATGCACCTCCTCTTATAGACTTAATATCCTCTTGAAGTCCCTTTACCTTGTTTTTGGATCTAGCAGGGGAGTTTGTTAAGCATGGTATTGTCTGAAATAATTTATCAATTTTTGGAGAGTTTGCCTGATCGTCACGGGATGATGATGCTTCCTCATAGAAGTCTCCTCACTTAATTGAGTTGGTTCCTCCTCACTTGAATCAACAACTCCATCGTTTATGGCCATAACTCCATGTGAAGCTCTTCAACTGATGACTCTGACTCGATGATTCATCCCACATAGCTTAGGCCACTAAGACTTCCTTTTTTCTTTCTTGTGTCCTCCTCCTCTCTTTTCTTGAGCTCCAGACACATTTTGTATTGTCCTTCCTATTACACTCAAAATAAACAACACTAGGCTTAAACTTTGTACCTCTTGATTTTGACTTCTTGGAACTCAAAACATATATTTCATGTCCTTAGTGTTGAAGTTCTCGTTCTTTCACATCATCCTCTTGATGAAGTGCACCACCACACTAGTCAGAAGATCACCTTCATTTTCTTACTCTTGCTTGGACTTGGTAGATGATTCCTTCTTCTCTTTCTCCTTTCCTATAATTACAGCTATATCTTTCTCTTTGGAGACCACATTAGCTTATTCATAGAGTTCAAAGTGACAAAATAAATCATCAAGATTAACTAAGGAAAGATCCCTTAATACTGTGGACATCTACCATGATTGATCAGAAAATAATCCTAATAAAAACTTTAAGTGCATACCTTACAATATCTAGATTTTCAATTTTTTCCCCAGTGACCACAAAGTAGTTCTACTATAGCCATCTATATGCTCCTAAGAGTTTATTCATGCACCCTTTTAAAGGGAAAACCATAGAATTAAGTGCACCCTTTCAATAAAATACCTAGGTTGATTAACACATCACTAGAACTTAATATGTGATCAGTCAATTTAACAACAATCTTATGATTTCACTAATAGTTTCAAAGGATCCAATTAAGCTGGACTATGTTTAACCGAGAATTTATCTACATAATTAAAAGAATCATGAAGACTCCGATCTAATCAAGCTTGAACTTTCCGGACTTGAATGTGGTGTGTTGACTCTCGTCTCCAGATTGAGTGCACTCCACTCTGAACCAGTGTGACATCTTCTCCATCCTTCAATTGCCCATGACTCTGCCCCATCAAATTTAAAACATGTAGTTTCAAACAAAAATTAACAAAGAAAGAGATTAAATTAACGAAGTCATTAGCAATACCAAGAGGACATTAAGGGCTCTGGAGAAGGTCTCTTCTGCATCAGCAGAGAACTGCATATATATAGGCATCACCCCGTGATAAAGTGTTAACCGCTTCTTTATTTTTTCCCTGCCAAACATTCCACAAGACCAAACGAGTTTTGGGAACTTTTCAACAGACTTCACATTTTAAAATTGCAGATCGAGAATTCCAAAATATGTAAGTCTTGACTATTATAATGCTCATATTTCTAGAGTAGATTAACAAGTCTTAGTATAATCATATTGAGGAGGCATCAATAGATCCACAATAAAACACTAGAAGTCAAGAGTGCTCATTAGTGGATGCAAACCTAGTTGCAAGTGTGATAATGGATTAATTTGAATGATTGATCAATTTATTTTGTTGGGCAATTTTAAATCCCAAACCCTGTATGATCATAATATTTGAACTAGAAATTAAAGTCTCCTAGCCTTTTTATCATGAACAGATGTAGAAATATATTATTCTTTAAATTTTAGTGAACTACAACTTCATCTAGTGTCTACATTTTAATTATTTCTCTAAATCTGTAATTTAGCTTAGTCCGCTTACTGATTAGTGAATGCAAATATAGTTGAGTAAGGTCGATAATGGCTCAGAAGTATAGCCATGGAACCAGTTTGCGTGAAAACAATGAGAGCTGTGCCAAGAGTGTTTGCCATTGTTGTGGCATGTGAAGCAAACATAGCACTCATTTGGCTTTGAGAAAACTCCATCCCATCCATGACCTGAAAAAACATACAGTTTTCTAAAAGCATAATGGTTTAAGATAAGCATGAAATGTAAACAGAAGAAGGCCCAGTATTGACTTAAGCATTTGATACCATAGCAAAAGTAGCAGGAACTTGGTGCACCATACTGGTTGATTCAGTCTTTAGTGCCACAGTATGCATTACTTTAACAGCTTTCACTGGATAGCTTAGGAAAATTAAGCAAGTAACCAGTTAAGCATAAGATTAATGGTCAAATGGCTTCGCTAGAAAACCTAGAAGCACATTCAGAAAAGTTACTTTGAATTTTCATTATGTAAGACATTTCTAAAGCTGATAATGTCGCCCTGCTGATTTAGAAATAACGTAGCACTTCAACCAAGAGTGATTTGATATTTATACAACCTTGTGAGAGGTGAAAAATTACAAATCACCATCCTTTTAGATTGTAATTTGGAAACCACAGTTGCAGGTTGACTCAATCACTGAGGTGACTGAAACTATTGTCCAAGTGGTACCAAACACAGTACTTAAATCACAATTAGGCAATTCTAGAATTGTTTTGTTTAATTCACTTGTACTAAAACACCGACGCTGGAATTATCAACCCGATTAGTGATAATGTGTATATGCTATCATATTCAAGCCTCTTTAAGGCTATTGTTAAAGTAACTCTTTGTGAAAAAGGTTCATGAGATTGGTACAAAAACGGATTCATAAAGTAGAATTGTCAAGCCAAAAACAAAATATAAATACAACTTACTTCCCATGTGCAGTTTCACCAGATAGCATTATTGCATCTGCACCTTCTCGAACAGCAATTGCTATGTCCGAAACTTCTGCTCTAGTTGGCGTTGGATGATTTATCATACTCTCTAACATATTTGTGGCTACAATCACTGGCTTCTCCATACTCCTACACTTTCTGATTATCTCCTCCTGAAAATAAAAATTAAGCACCTCAACTTTAACAAAGCCCATGAATAATGAGGATAGATATGTATTACATTTACAAAATGTAAGAACTGAACTTATAATAATTCAACAAATGCCATGTTTCTGATAATAATGACAGTGAAATATGATGCTTATTTTATAATGAAAAACTAACTGAACACTGATAAAACAACTACATGATAGAAACAATACCAGTAAAAGTTAACAAAATCATCCAATTCAGCTCTATATTTCAATGATATTTTATTTATATTAGGTTTAAAATAATATTGTATTTTATTTCATCTTAACTATTTCTAGCACACTTATTCCATTGTTAAGTTGACTAATGAACTATCTCTTTATGAATTGCTTCAGATGCAATTAATATCATTTGATTTTGCAATTGCTAAACATCCACACTATTATAGAACTTAAAAGAATGGGGTGAACTAAACAACTATAAAGGACATTTAAAAAAAAAAAGGCTCTATCAGGGAACTTGAGTCCTTTCATTTTTTGGGTACTATTAGAATGATTGTGTTTGTAGGGTGTGCTTTAATGCAATATCAAAGTTTAAAGTTTTGTTCCGAACTGCGGTCTTGATCCATTGTTGGAACGAAGCTATTTTTGTGTCGTACAAAGCATTAATAGTTATCAAGTCAGCACCAAAGAAAAACAAAGAATTCCCTTCACTGAGCCCCCTTTGTTGTCAAACCCTAGTAGCATGAAGGCAAAGGAAGCAGTGGAGAGGAGGAATAAGGAAGAGAAACATATTTGGAATTTCATGGGAATCATCACTGTGGAAATCTCCCCATAAATTGTTACTAGAAGCCTCTGTCAAAGGTCCCAAGTTTGCTTTGTCTGAATCCGTGCTGACATCTCAATGCAAGAGTGGAAAAACATGCCTCCCCGTTATGAGAGTTTAAACCATGGATTCATCAATGTCAACATGGACAAGTTTCTCATGTCTACACTTGATAGCAAGATTATATTTATTCTCTAAAGTTGCATATTTGGTATCTCCAAATTAAAATAAGAATTTGTGATGAATGGAAGTCCGCCTATTATGCACAAGATCAAATTTACTAATATTTAGTTATAGGCTTTGGACATTCAAAAGCTCTAAGCACGATGATGATCAAGACCTACGATCCTTTACAGGGAGTTCTTAATACTCTGGTCTGATATCCTGATGTATATCAGTGCATATTGTGAGACACGGTAACACTCGTACCATTGACAACTTGTCTTCGAAATCCTTTAAATAAAAAAGTTATATATCAATGTCAAGAAATAATCTAGTCCAAAAGGTAAGTTATCTCCCCCCCCCCCCCCCCCCCCCCCCCCCCTCTTTCTTGAGTTCATTATTTATACACCATCCTGACCAAATAAGAATTAAGGATTGCCATGAATCCATCTCAATTCAAGAACCATGAGAGAAAATTTATATAATAATAGTTTTATTTTAAGATATTAACATACAATCTTAAAAAATAATTTTATTGGATTAAGTCTACCTCTACCCTTATAGAAGATAAAAAAGGATGATAAGGCAATGTTCTCATATACCATGACATTTCAAACATTTTGATGTAGGGATATGGTGCACCACAAGATAACAATGGTCCTTGATTGAGTTCTTTAGAACTCACTGGTGATGTTGCATAGAAAATGATGAAAATTCACACAAAGATTTAGTACCACTTAAGGTAGCATGAGGATAAACAAATCAGTAACTAGAATCACCAAAGAGAATTTTATTTTCTCAAATGATGTTCTACCATTGGATAATTGAATAAATTCCTTTCCAAGATTCCAATCTAAACAAATTAAAGAAAAAAATTAAAATATAAAATAAGAACAACCCAATGTAAATTTAACTACCAAAACTATACTTCACTCTAAAATAAAATGATTACTAGTTTAAAGTCTTCCTTAAAACCTTATTCTCCTATAGAGGACTTAACACAAAGCTAAAGTATGGTGGTCTAACATACTACTTATGGAAGCTTGCCACTTGTTACTCAAAAATCTATGGAAATATGGTAGGAATGTTATCATGATGATTACAAGAATACTTATACTTTTATTAAAAAAGAGTGAAAGTCATCTTAGGTCCTTCCAAACTTAATAAGTGATTTCAAAGCTTTTGAAGGGTAGTTGCTTTCTGTTAAAACCTTAATTTAATAAAAATTCAAAAGTTCTAGAAATGCTTTTACTCTTAACAAGTCTTCTTTTGGTCTTCCTTTTCCTTATTTAATGTGTGTATTTGTCATAATTTCACATTCCTTAACTGAAATATTTATTGATCATCTGAGTACATATCTTGAGCATCTTAAATGTGTCTCTCGGAGTTTTCCTTCAATAAACACAACCTTGTTGTTCTCTTTAATATTCTTATTTCTTATCTTGTCCATCCTCATATATTTGTACATCCACCTTAACATTTTTATCTCTGCAATTTTCATCTTCTGTGTGCTCGAGTCATAGCCTAACATTCCACTGCATATGATCTAACTGCCTTTTTGTAAAACTTCCCTATAAGTTTTAAAGTTGTTTTATGATCATAAAGAACACCTAATGTTCTCTTCCATTTTAACCATCTTCCTTGCATTCTATATAAGACATCTCTCAACTCCAACATTTTGTAAAAACAATCATTAATAGTTAAAGCTCTCAGTCATAGGTAACTTATCATCTCGTATTTTAATAATTGTGTTACTACATCTAATATTGCTAAATTTAAATTACATTTATTATCTTTACTCTACTAAGTCTAAAAATTTTCATATCACTTTTAGTATTTCCCGTCAAGATTCGACCTTAACATTTACTCTTTCATGTGTGTCATCATTAAAACCATATCATCTACAAACAATATGCAACATAGTAACATATCTTAGATGTATCCAGTGAGTTTATCCATATTTTTTTATTTTTAATAAAATCAAAAAATAATAAATAAATAAATAAATAAAATATATTCCTAAATTGGATCCTTGTATCAAGGGATTTTCATGACTAATTTCCTTTTCCTATAAAATCAGACTAATTTCCTTTTGCCTTTTGCTATAAAATCAGAAACTACCCTAAAATAATTGTTAGCTTTTCAACACTCCCCCTCAAGCCCCTCATGAATAAATATCATCCATTCCCATCTTGGTTACAATTATTGAGAAGTCATGCCCATTAAGTCTCTTTGTAGGCATATAGAAAGTACAAATCAACTTGTTGTCTAACTTCTCCTTTATAAAGTATCTATCAATCCTGATATGCTTTGTCTTGTCATGTTGTACTGAGCGATATTGGTGGCTAACTTATTGTCACAATATAGTTTCATAGGCTCCTCCCACTTTATCTTGAAATCTTTAAGGATAATCTACAACCATAGTAGCTCACACACACCTTGAGCCATAGTCCTGAACTATGCTTCTACACTTGACTGAGCTACTACATTTTGTTTCTTACTCCTCCACGTAATCAAATTACCATCTAAGAACGTGCAGTAACCTTTGGCAAAACATCTATTAGCCAGAGATCCTGCATTAGTTGTATCAACGTAAGCTTCAATAATTAACCCCTCACCTTTCTTTCCTAGATTAGCTTTTAGATAATGGAGCATCCGTTTTGCAACATGTAGATGAACTTCTTTAGGTTGTGCATGAATGACTTACCACACTCACGGTATAGACGATGTTTGTCCGAATATGTGCTAAATATATTAGCTTCCTAACTAATTTCTGGAAACCTTCCTTGCCTACTAAATTATCATCATTCGGCTCTCCAAGTTTATGATGGGAATCAATTGAAATTGAAGCAAGTTTACAGATTAATTTATCAAGACCACATACTTTTGTTGGTAAATGAAGATACCTTATCGAGACCGATCTACTTCTATCCCAAGAAAGTGTTTCAAGCTCCCTGTCTTTGATCTCAAAATCCTTTGCCAAATAACTTTTCAAGGCCTCTTTTCATTTCTTATCGTTCACAGTAGCAATTATGTCATCAACAAACACTATAAGAGCAGTAACTCCTAGTAATTCCCCCTTGAAGGAATGTGTTTGATGAATAATGTATGGCCAGCATTGAGAAACACCTTTGTAAACCTTTCGAACCATAGGGACTCCGTATAATGCCTTTTTCAGTTTGCAAACCTTTCTGCCTTTTATCCTCCTCCAAAGCCCAGTGGAATCTCCACATCTTAACCACCAGTGCAAATGTCTCTTAATAGTTTGCTCTATAGGTTTGTGTGTAGCCCTTAGACACCAACATCACCTTGTATCTCTCTAGAGACCTATGTAATTTGTATTCACGGCAAATACCCATTTGCATCCCACTGTTCTTTTATTTTGTGGCAGCTCCATGATGGAGTCAAAGATGGAGAACAAGTTGTGGCCCAATAAACAAAGGATGGAGATCAAGCTGAGGCTATGGAAGAAAAGGAGCATTCCACTCTAGATCTTCTTGATGATCCATTACATATCAATGGAGGTTCAATTATAAGGGTTAATGCTAAAAAGATGAAGGAAGCATTTAATGAGCTAATTGAATATGTTAAGTACAAAGAGCAAGTTAGGCGGCTTAGTCAACTTAATTTAAGTCTTAGATGAGCTTAATTAGCCACTTAAGATCCATTTCTATATAGTAGGGACAATTATCATGTGTAGGTTCAATTTTAACCTTTATTTGGATTGTAATAGTGACATAAACCCAAACTAACTATGTAGTTTACCTAAGCCTTTTCTAAATAGGCTTCCTTTTAGCCTTTTATGATTTTTAGGTCATCCTATAGCTATAAATAAAGGGTGGCAGCCACACATGTAACTTTTGCTTGCTTTTCAATCCAAAGTATAGTGAGGCTCTCATATGTTGGTTCTCTTTAATTTAGAATTTATCAAGGCAATCCCTTATGGTGTTCTTAGACTTATCAACTTAAATTCCAAAGTTGACGTCTTCTACCTTTTATACCTCAGGCTCGTACTTCATTAAGCATTAGATCTAGGTTTTTATCATCTATCTTATCCATTTAGACTTTTCTTGTTTCTTCTAATAATTTATTGTGGGTTCATGAGACATATTTCTCTTTGGATTCACATCACTCCATCTCTACTTTCATAGCCCCTTTCCATTTCTCTTTAATTTAGAAGTTATCAAGGCAATCCCTTGTGGCGTTCTTAGATTTATCAATGTAAATTCCAAGATTGTGGTGTATTCCACCTTCTATACCTTAGGTTCGTGCTTCGTTAAGCATTGGGTCAAGGTTTTATCATTCATCTTATTGATTTAGACTTAATTCTTTTGACAGTTTGTTGTGGGTTCATGAGACATACTTCTCAATCCCTTGTGATATTCTTAGACTTAACAACCTAAATCCCAAGATTGTGGAGTCTTTTACCTTCTATACCTCAGGTTCATACTTCATTAAACATTGGATCTAGGTTTTTATCATCCATCTTATCAATTTAGACTTGCCTTATTTCTTCTAACAATTTGTTGTGGGTTCATGAGATATACTTCTCTTTGGGTTCACATCACTCCAACTCTATCTTATAGCTTCTCTTCACTTCTCTTTAATTTAGAACTTATTAAGGCAATCCCTTGTGGCGTTCTTAGACTTATCAACATAAATCCTAAGGTTATGGTGTCTTCTACCTTCTATACATCAAGTTGTGTTTCTTTAAGCATTAGATCAAGGTTTTTATCAGTCATCTTATCGATTTAGACTTTCCTTGTTTCTTTTGACAATTTGTTATGGATTCATGAGACATACTTCTCTCTAAGTTCTCTAAGTTCACATCACTCCATTCTACTCTTATAGCTTCTCTCCACTTCTCATCAGACAAAGTCTCATATAAGGTATTAGGAATTGGGATGATGTTTAAATTTGCTAAGAAACTTTTATGAGATGAAGAAAATCACTTATTTGACCAATAGATATCTTGGATGTTTAATGCACACTCTTGTCCCTTTTTTAAGGCAAAAGGTAAATTATAACTTGATGAAATAGAAGAGAAAATTGGGTTGTGCATACCTCATTTTGAAAAGTAGAATTTAACTTTTGGACTTGCACACGATCAAGTTTTTGTGGGGACAATTCAGGTTGTAGGGATGGCTCTTGTGAAGATGATTTGGACCAAAATGAGTAAGGTTGTGAGATGGGTAGGTCAAGGAGTAGATCTTCTGCCTTATTTTTGTCAATAGAGCCAAACTACCCTTGAAGATAAGGTTGAGAGATAAATGATTCACCTTCCCCAAAAGTGACATCAGCAAAGATATAAAATTTTCGTGTAGATAGGCAATAACACTTGTAGCCTTTCTATGTTAGAGAATAGTCAACAAATACAATATTGATTGCTCGTAGATCTAATTTATCTTTGTTGTGACCAGACACATGAACAAAAATAGAATAACCAAAGACTCAAGGAGTGAGATTATTTGTGGTTCGAATATTAGGATAAAACTAAAAGAGGAGTTGTATAGAAGTTTGATTGCCTAAGACTTGAAAGGGTAGTCAATTTATAATGTCAGTTGTAGTAAAGACAACTTCCTCCCTGTATGATTTTGGAATTTGGTATTGGAAGAGCAAAGCACAAATTTTGACAAGTGACTATTTTTCCTCTCAGCAACCTCATTTTGTTGAAGAGTATATCTAGGATGACTCATGAACTATCCCTTCTTGTAGAAAATATAGTGAAAGAAATTAGTTAAAATAATCCTTGCCATTATCAAACCGAACCTTTTTTACTTCGACACTAAATTGGTTATATATCATGGTAATCAAGTTTGAAAGGATAGTGGCCACATCATATTTATGTTTGAAAAGGAAAATCCATGAGACTCTAGTGCAATCATCAATGAAGAAATAACCCACTAAGCTCCTGTAACATTGAGAATTCTAGAGGGGCCCCATACATCAATGTAAATCAAATAAAAAAGTAAAAAACTTCTATCATTGCTCATTGGAAAGGAACCCCCTTTTTTATTTGGCAAATTCACATACCTCATAATAAAAATCTTCAAATTTAACACTCTTAAACAAGGAAAGGTGCATTGTTTTTAAAATATAAATAAAGGATGACCAAGACGGAAATATTAACCACAAATGAGATCATTATATGAAACAGAAAAATAAGACTCTGAGAAAACATGCTTGAAAGTAGTTGAGTATATGGCTGATGCATTAAGATAGTAGACGCCACCAAGTCCAATCCTCTTTTTGAAAGTTGATTGTGAAATACACAGTAAGAGGGATAAAACAAGATATTATGGTTCATATCATTGGTTAGTTTGTGAATAGACAAGAGACTAGTGGGCAATTTTGGAAGATGTACATGTTTTAATAACAAGGACGGACTCAACTGAATGTAATCAACACCAGCCTCCGTGGTAACATAACCATTAGCAACAATAAGTTTTCTATTACTAGGACAAGGTGAATATATTGTAAAATGGATTGAGGAATGTGTCCGTGATCTGTGGCTCCTAATCAATAACCCAAGAGTCTTGTATAGATATCAATGATAAAGGCACTTACCAGAGAATGCTAATGAAAAAGAGTGATCAAATTGCTCCAATGACCCCAATAAACTTCGAGCTTCTCAATCTCAATCTGATTAAAGTAGTTAGGAGTAGTTTCTCTAGGAGGTTAGGGATCGAGTTTTGTGGAGTGGTTTTTATAGAGTAGACATAATGAGTTTGTAGCTGAATTTTTTTATCACCCTGTTGACCATATTCTTGTCTTAAAATAGGGGTTTTCGATGTAATTTCCAACACTAATCTTTGGTATGTCTTGACTTCTTATATTAGGTGCACTAAAGATTATCTCAAGAGTCCCTTTGGGATGTTTCCTTTATTTAGGTTAGTGTTCTATTGTGCAACTATGCCAGATTCTTCAGTTGTCATTGGTTTTAGCATAATGTTTCTCTAACTCTCAGCCCAAATCAAGACGATAACCTCATTCAATGATGGGACATCTTCCTTGCTAAGAATCTGAATCCGAACCTTGTCACGCATTTTAGGTCAACCAAAAAATCATACACTTGATCTTTCTCAATAAATTTCTTCAAGATTACGGCATCCTCGGGCACTTTGTTTTAAAGGATCTGATAATGGTTGAGTTCTTGCCATAAATTTTATAGCATATTTGTATATTCTATTACTATTTTGTTGCCCTGTTTTGCAGCGATGATCTTTACTTTGACTCCATACATGCAAGCAGCATTTTTCACCTCTGAGTATGTTTGATAAAGGGTATCATAGATATCTTTTGCAGATGTGAGAAACATACATGTATCACTAATTTTTGGTGTCATTGAACTCCATAACTAGGACATAGTCATGGAATCCTCTTTATCTCAGGCATCAAAATTCAAATCACCTTGTTTTGGTCCTATGCCGAGAAGATGTCAAATTTTTTTCTTTACCTTTTAGGTAGGTATGGACTAGCTAAGACTATTTTTAAATAGTTTTGACCATTGAGTCTAAAAAAGTGGTGGATATTATGCAATTTCCTAGCTAGAAGATGAGTTCTTTTCGCTCCTTCATCAGATTGAGGAGGGTAGTTTGTTTCTACAATCTTAGGCATCGCAAACTATGAAAAAGGTACCAACTAAGAAGGCTAATACAATAGGAAGAAGGAAAAAAAATGGATGCTTGCAATGAAGGCCAATAATAAATCAGCAATGAAGCCCAGAAAAAAAAGTAAATCTTAGAGGCACAAAACACTAAAGCTTTGATACCATGACAAGAAAAGTGGAATGAATTTCACTCTTACTTTTTCATTATGCACAATAATAAGTATATATACATTGATTATATAAGGAAACAAAATAATAGAAAAAATTAAAATTAAAATATTTTATTCCTAAACTGAATCTTTGTATCAAGGGATTTCCACGACTAATTTTCCTTCTCCTACAAAATTAGAAACCAAAAATAGTTGTCAGTTTTCCAATAGTAAATAAGGGAGAACTATGTAGTCAAGCAAAACAGAAGCATGGGATAAGGTTGAGGAAGCAAGCAAAGGCGCAATGTTGGACTTTGATACCATTGGGTGTGGTAAGACCTAGGTTGTGTGCCCTAATTGATGATCATACAAGACTTGATATAGTTAAAGCATAAATTTATGTGTTTCAGCCAATGATCTAAACAAGTTACATGCCTCCATCGGCTATCACAAAAAGGAGTAGAAATTTTCAAAAAAAAAAAAGAAAGAAAATTATTCCCTAAAAGTATATATAAATTTTTTGAACAAAATAAAATATATGAAAAAATATCTATCATGAACTGATTTATTCTATTGAACAGATGTATTTTTAGAAGGCTATATTTTTTTTAACTGCATCAACATCATATCAGGAGGAAAAAAAACACAATTATGAAAATCACAAACAATGGATATCAGCATCACTTAAAAGAATCTCCCTCTTCATAATTCATAGTTCATGATAAGAACTATCACATCTTTAGGATGTAGAAAGAATTAATTGCCCCACAAATCACTCTCTGAAATGACATCAAATTGATGTTCAAGTTGAAATTTGTAAAATCTGGGATCTGTGTTTTCTGATAAGTCAGTTCACAGTTATGTTGCCAAGGATGGTTACTTCCATTAGAAAACAAGTGGTGCAAAGACCTAAAGTAAAAAAACCTAATTTCAAAAGAAAAATAGTATATTAGATTCAAATATTAAGCTTTTAGAAACAGCATTCACTCATACAAAGAACAGCCAAAGTAAAACTAAATATGTTTGCAGCTTAATATTCACCTGCAATAAGGGAACATCCTCAATAGGAAGTTCAGCACCAAGGTCTCCACGAGCCACCATTGCCTACACATATTTTGATAAGTATTGTCATACAACTAGAAAACAAAAGTATTGACATATAACACGCAAGAGATAAAACCATGTCTCTGCCATCACTTTGGGAAAAAAAATTTAAAAAATACTTCACTCAGTTCCAGTATAAAATGGTATAGGTATGTATTTAAATGACCAATAAATATCCTACTTAAGTTGAGAAACCATAATAAATACGCACATTGATCGAAGAAGACGGAGACCAAAGAAGACTTAGTTAATAATAATAAAATAAGATAAAATTCACTTAAGTATAGATGAAGATATTATAGGAGATCAAGCCCAATGACATCGAAGGATCCATGTAGCCAACCCTACTTAATGGGTTAAACACTTAGTTGTTGTTATATTGATAATTATTTTCAAATTACATGTTATTTCCTTTGTTAAATTTTTTCTATATTCTCTTTTTTCTATGCTAAGATTAAAAATTAATTTAGTGTTTCTAGAAATTAATGATAATGCTAAAGAATATCTCTCTTATACTTTTCAATCATCCTTATCATATTTTTCTTATACTTTTCTATCACACATCAAATATTATCATTCTTAACTTATACTCCTACCTTAACACATCATATTTAGTATAGTACAAAGGAAGAATCCACATTTAATTGGGACCACTCATTTTAATCATATACATTTTCCTTCTAAGGTCAATTCTTATGTAATCTTATAAATTGCATGTCAGCCTCCACACTCCATATTCAGACTTCCATCAAAGTTTTTTCTTACGATGTTATATGTTTTCCTCCACCATGGGTATTTGTATATGCTTTGTCCATCTAGTGATCTAGTGTGTATCCTAACAAGATAAGTTATTATATAATCTACGACAATTTCCCAAACCACGTACTTGATTTTGCGTATTACTCAAAACACGTATCTCATTTTTAGATTGACCAAATCAAGTATCCCTTCCCATTCTCTTTCCCATAATACCCTCCTCTTCTTTTTTACTGTTCATCCAGGAAAAAAAACTTCGAGCCACTTTATTTTTTTCCCAAAAAAAAACCTAATCTCCTCCTTCGTCTCCGTTGAAGAGTTCGCTTCTGGGTCACTGCTCTCAATATATTGTTTACATTGTTATTTGAGAGCATGGATATATTCAAGAACATTATACCAGTACATATATCTTCGTTTAAAATCATTCCGAATTCTCTAAGTCCATCAATCACTTTGGATGAAACTAACTGATGGACCTTCATTGTTCAAAAGATCAAAACTTTGATATCTTTGGAAAAATCAAGTCCAAGGAACGTATTTGTGGTGTCGTTGGTGAGTATGATCGTCGTGATCCTTATAATATATTTTTGACATCATTTATAATACATGAATCGAGTTGAAAAAAATCGCAGCTCTCAATATAATGTATCGCAATGGTGTTTAACAATATGAGTGTGATAAGGAGACTGAGCCAAATATATAAGAGTTTGCTTAGAGTGATTTTAGACATCTCTAGGTCCATCAACTACTTTTAGGACGAAATCGGCTGATGGACCTAGGACATTGTAAAAATCAGAAATTTAATTTTGTCTATCATATGAGAGTCCTATAAACTTATTTGTGATATCGGATAGGGAGAATCATCGTCATTTAATTTACAATGAGGCTCCAACATCATTTCTTAAGGCGGGAACGAGTTTAGAAAAAATGATCGGTTATAGTGTTTGATGACATGAGTGTAATAAGAAAATTGAGCCGAGCACATAGGATTTTGTTTGGAGTGATTTGGACATCTCTAGGTCCATCAACCACTTTTGGGACGAAATAGACTAATGGACTTGGGACATTCTAAAAATTAGAAATTTAATTTTGTATGACGTAGGGGAATTCCATGAACTCATTTGTAGTGTTAGATAGTAAGTATCATCGTCTTCCCATTTACAATGAACTTACTATAAAAAGAAACTGGGTGACAGTTTAGTTGTAGCAGCTACAGTTTCATAGCTGCTACAATATAAATGCTAATTTTTAAATTTTGAAAGGCCTTAACTTTTGACTAAAATTGAACTACGAGATGCACAATATATCAAATCGAAGCTCGTTCAGAGATCTTCGATTTGATATATTGTGCGTTCCATAGTTCAACCTGAGTCAAAAGTTATAGCCTCTTAAAGTTTGGGATTTAATATTCACATTGTAGCAGCTACGAAACCGTAGCTACTACAATTGTGTGGCAGCTCAATTATAACAACTACGGTTTCGTAGTTATTACATCGTCAATGTTAAATCCTAAACTTTGAAAGACTATAACTTTTTACTCAGGTTGAACTACGAGATGAACAATATATCCAATTGAAGCTCTCTGACTCGAGTCAAAAGTTATAATTTCTCAAAGTTTAAGATTTAGCATTTACGTTGTAACAGCTACGAAACTATAGCTGTTACAATTGTGTAGTAGCTACAAAACCGTAGCTGCTACAACTGCATAGTAACTCAGTTGTAGCAAATCGATTTTGTAACTACTATAACATGAATGTTAAATTTTAAACTTTGAAAGGTCTTAACTTTTGACTAGGGTTGAACCACGAGACGCACAACATATCAAATCGAAGCTCGTTTAAAGATCTTCTATTTGATATATTGTGTGTTCCGTGGTTCAACCCAAGTCAAAAGTTATAGCATCTCAAAGTTTAGGGTTTAATATTAGCTACTACAACGTGAATGTTAAATGCTAAACTTTGAGAGGCTATAACTTTTGACACGGGTTAAACCATGAGACGTACAATATATCAAATAGAAGATCTCTGAAGAAGCTTCGATTTGATATATGTACGTCCCGTGGTTCAACTCGAGTTAAAAGTTAAGGTCTCTTAAAGTTTAAGATTTAACATTCATGTTGTAGGTAAAGGGCGGCGAGTTTGTTAGTTAACTGCATAGCCAATTCAAGGAAATCTTAAACGACATTTATGTACTAGGTGGACAAGTTGATAATCACAACTTAATTAGATACGCCCTAAAAGCTTTTCCAAAAACAACCCTATGAGCGTCAATGGTGGATACCTATAAAGTATCTAAAGACCTGCCCAAAATTATTAGATGAATTTTTCTATAATTTTGAACTGCATGAACAGACCAATCTAAACCAAAAGGAAAAGACGATAGAAACCTAAGCTTAAGCTTAAATTCAAGCCTAAGGAAGAAATCGAATCCGGATCATCGATTAATGAAGATGACCTACTTCAGAAGTCGCGAATCTAGGTCAAACGGATGATCCGACGAAAGAGATTCTCTAAGAAGTTTATGAGAAATGATTTAGCCAATGTTCGATGTTTTGAATGCAACAATAAAGGACACTTCAAAACAGATTGTCCACTTCTAAATGATAACGAGGACAACAAAAAGATAGAAAGATAAAGAAAAAGACACTCAAGACAATCTGGGATGAGTCTTCCTCCGAATCTGAGTCAGACTCAGATCAGAGTTAACCTATTAACCTTAGTAGTCACTCAAAAAGCATACAAATTTGAATTTGACTCTGACCTTGAATTAGCCTCCAAGTCTAGTCAAAGTAGTGACTCTCAGATAGAGTCGACCAGTAAGAAAACAAACTCAATTATCAAAAAATGTTATCTCACTATATCATACTTAACTTTAGCTAAGTACAAATCATAAGTCAAATATTTACTTAAAGAAGTCATAGACCTCAAGGAAAAGACTCTTCTAACTCATCAAGTAAAGTTAGTCAAGTTGGAACCTCAACTCAAGTCTTAAAACTTCAAGGAAGAGATTCTAACTTGAAAAACCAAGTTAATAAGCTTGAGTCAGCACTAAGTAAGTTCACATCTGGGTCCAAACATTTGAATATGATGCTTGATACTAGACGCACTGCTTACAATAAGACTAGACTTGGATATAGCTCAAATCAAAATCATGTCTCTTACTTATCCTTAGTTAACCGAAATATTAAAAGTAAGATGACTTGGGTTCCAAAGTCATACCTAGTTAACCAAGTAGGAAATCAAAATTTTTAGGTATCTAAACAATATATTTATATAATTAATACTAATGTTTGCAATTTTAACTCAAATAGTAAACTAAAGTGTGTTTGACCTCCCAAGTAGGGGAGCTAATTTTTTAGTTATTAGACAAGGAATGATTTCAAAACTTTTAATATCTTTGAAAAATATTTATTGTATACTTAGTCCAGGTATTAATTTTAGAATGCATGCACCTATAGATTTATGTAGTTAGCATTTCATAAAGTACCTTAAGTATAATTTATTTGTGTATTGAGAAACATAGAAAGATGTGAGATACATAGTGTAAGAGTCTGAACTCCAAATGCTTATATCAGTGTATCAATATGAATCTGCACTAAAAACATAAATACTGATCAAATTAAGCAAATCCCCAGATTGACAGTAAATATTTCATAAATATGAAGCTGAAAACTTTTACTTGACTTGACCAACAAGTTGAAGGATTCTATAATTTTGATAGATAGTCTGAAATAAAGTTGGACATTATTGGTTATAAATATTCGTTATTTTTTATAGACTTTTTCTAGAATAGGCCCTATAACTCTTAACTATAAATAGGGCCTTATATCGTGTAATTGGAATAAGATTCTTTTGCTATTTTAGATAACATGGTATCAGAGCAATTAGGTTAGGTTTTCGCGCCGACTTTTCCTCGCGCTCGCCTTCGCCTTCGCCTGGTGCGTTCGCTTCTTTTGCTTTCCCGTTTCTCGCCTTTGTTTCCTCTGCCGCTTCGATTGGCCGCCACAACTGCTGCAGAGGCGAACACGATCGCGCGCCCCGTTCTCTGCTTCTTCCCCGCAAGCCCGACGCCGCGATACCTCCACGCGATCGAGCGTCCACGGCGGAAAATTAGGGTTGATCAGGCCTTTTTAAAGGGCTGATCGGCTGCTCTGTTCGTCTTCCCCACAGAAGCGCCGCTGTCTAGCCCCCTTCGCGTGAGGTCGGTGCCGGATAGCGCCGCTGTTCACCCCCTCGCGTGAGATCTGTGCCGGATTTGAGGGTTGTCATCACTGATCGCTGGCCGCCGTGCGTGGAGAAGGAAGAAGCTGCCGCGCCTCTCTGTTCTTCTTCTCGAGTGCTCACCGAACCTCCTGTTTCCCATCTGCGCAACCAGGACGCTAGATTCCACCAGAAAGCTCACCGAAGCTCCTGTTTTCCATCCGTCCAACATGCCTTCATCCGGATCTCATCACAGCAAGCTTCACAACATCCCCTCCACATCAAACCTTTGATCTGTGAGTTCTTGGGATTTCCCAACTTCATTTTGATCTGGACAGGTTCATTATTTATCCGGACAACTCCTTCGAATTTGGAATTCTACTTCGTCACACAGCATGAAGGTAAATTTCTTTCTCTGTGAGTTTGGTCAATTGCTTCAGCTGCCGGAACACCTTCATCGGGCTCGGAAAGTTCCACCTCCGCCCCGGCTTCCTCTTCGCCTCCTCTTCCGGAACGCCCCAGCCGCGCATGGAAGAACGCCCCACCGCCACCGTCCTGGATCGGAACATACCTGGCGGCGGCGGATCCTTCTTGCCCTCCTCAGCCGACCTTGAGAACGGCCAGAAGAAGGTCCATCCCCTTCCTCCGCCCCGCGCCCTCGAGGTAGGTGATGGATCGTCGCCCTCCGCCGCAACGGCCGCCACTGATCGCGACCGGACGAGAGGGATCCCGACCGATCGGGACCGCTGAAAGGCCGGCTCTCTGGCGATGAGCCGGGAGACGGTCCCCACCTGCCCCAAACCTGCGTCTTCTCCGGCGATCCATCGGCAAGATCTGGAGGATCCAGAGGAGGAGGAAGCGGAGGAGGAAGGGGAGGCGAAGCAGCCGCACGGGCGGAGGCTCGCGCAGTCAGGGCAGAGGCGCAGGAGGCGATCTCGGAGGCAAGCAGCGCAGACTCCGCCGGGAGACTGCATCGGGTGTTTCCAGCACCTCCACCCAGTCTTGTCCTCCTCCTCCTCCACCACCACCACCACCGCCTTCCCCTTCTTCTCCGCCGGCTCGATCTTTATAACTTCCTCCTCAGCGTCCTCATCCGCCCTCCACCACGGCAACGCCTCCACCGGAGCGGATCCCCGATCGCCTCTCATCCTCCCTCGGCTCCGCTCCGCTACCAGATGGCCCAGATCCACTTCCTCACTCGACGGCTAAGTTTCTGGTAAGCAGTTGAACCAGTATTCATACACACAAGAGGAAGGTGGGACGCAGAAACAAAATGCCCTCGATCTTGAGACTATTCACGATTATGCCATCATGGAAACATCAGCTCAGGCGTCCGGGGCCGCGCCTGTTTCCACCGCTCCGTGTTCTCTGGCGGCGTGGGCCAACGTCGGCTGGGCGCGATGCGGCGATGGCCCACCAATCGGACGGACAAGATTGCCTTATACGATGACGAAGGCGAAATGATGAGCACGCGAGCGTACGAGACGTACGCGGACGGTGTTGACGTAGCTGACCACGCCACGCACTGTTTGCCAAGTCCTCCACGCCATCTTTGCCACGTATTAAAAAAAAGGTGCGTCTAAAAGTATTTTATTTTCTTATTATTATTATTATTTCCTTTAAATTCTGTGGAAGTATGATATCGAGTCACTCCTTAATTAGTTCGATCGTTATCACAAGTATAAAACAAAACTAAATACTAAACTACAAACCGCACCTTTCTCAAAGAATTTTTTTTTAACAACATTAATAATAATAATAATAATAATAATTTTTATGCTCGTTTGAACAAATTCCTACTACGTCTTTCCAAATTCAACATCCTCTTTTAAGGTCAAAGTAATAAATCCAAAATCAATCTGAAACGGCGCTGAAGTCTAAAAAGTTCATCTTGAACCCGTAAAAAAGTAGCATACATGTTCTCACTATATTCAACAGATATGTTTACTTTTTGACCGTAAATAAAAAGGCCTTTTGATTCAATCAATCCCAATTCAATGAGAATTACGCATGCATGGACTGGCTGTAATACCTCCTCCGAGCTCTTAATATAAACCAAGCTCAACTAACTTGGCTGAAACATTATTCAAACAAACTAGAGACAATTATATTATTCATGGCACGTGCCGTTTGGTAGTCAAATCTTTGCATCACATGATGCCTTGAGCCTTAATTAACTACTCATTATTAATAATTGAATTGGTTCGGCGCATCAAATGTGTTGGCGCACGTGAATGCCATGTGTTGCAATTCAACAGCGAAGTTTAGTAGTTAACCAATAATAGAATTATTATTAAGACACTAAAAATATCATGCCTTAAATGGATTTTAGTAAAAAAATATCATCATTTGAGAAAAATGTTTAAGTAAATCCATCCCTAGTAAATCCATCCCTTATAGTAAATATGAAATTTGCAAAAGGGTGTTTTTATAATACACTAACACTTTAAAAATAAATAAATTAAAAGGGTGGTGAAATTTTAGCTGACTCAAAAGGACTATGAGCCATCAACTTATACGTGTATTTTTGTGCATATCAGAGGAACAGACTGGTCGATACGTCACCATGTGCCAGATAACATGGCTATCCGGGCATTCAATTGCAGTGCGTGCAGAACGGCACAGCAAAAGCGTGACGTACGTGAGCGTGTGTGCAGCGAGATGAATGAACAGATCGCCACTCGAGACAATTTGACAAATTTTAAAAGTTTGTAGTATTATGGATTTTAAAAAAAAAAACATAAAAACAAAATAGAATGGAAAATGAAAGTAAAATTGAGGAGGTTGATGCAATAATTCAGCATAAATATGCAAATAAATAATTTAGGAGAAAGCATTGAGAATTGTTTTTTTTAATAGAAAATGGTTGGGTTGAGAATTGGGGTGGAGATATTGTTGGCTACCATCCTGTTGTCCTCGACCGTTGAAACGGGGTGAGTAATGATTGGTCTGTATAAACAAAGAGTCCTTCTGGCCGAGTGCGGGGAAGTAATCTCAGAGTCGATCCAACCACTAAGAAGCCTAATAACAGTTAACGCGGTAAAATTCAGCAAACACAATAGCCATAAATCATAATATAAAGGATCAATGCAAGTAAACGTGTACGAGGTGGGACTAAAAATTCATGCTTTTGATTTTTACCGAGAACTATTGAGGGAGAGTGAGAACTGCATAATGTTTATATTACGCGTCGTTGGACAAATAAAATAAAATTTTCAAAACCCTACTTTTTATTTTTTTCAGAGAAAATATAAATATTTTAAAGGCCTTTTTTTTTTATTTTTATCTAAATTTTAATATTAAAATAAATCAACAAAAAAAAAGTAAAAAAAATGATCGGTTTGAATTGGGCTGAATTTCAAAGGAGACCTATCTTTATTATTAGTTTTTTCAAAGAAAA
>NC_133868.1:931391-936966 GCF_044706935.1 Curcuma longa | reverse complement strand
ATCAAAAATGCTCTAACCCCATCTGAGGCAGAAATAATTGACTGAAGATTTGGAATCGAGTCAGCACTTTCTATTTTTGGGATCACATGTATGTCAGTATTCTGTCCTATAGACAAAGAACAGAGAAAAGAATGAATTATTGCATTTAAAAAATTTTATTGAAAAACAACCTTGCCAAAGGAAGAATCAGATTTTACTTTTAAGGTAGTCTTTAAGCTCATGTATCACTTTAGCATCCTTAACAAATGAAACTGCATAAAAATCAACTTCATTGTCCACCCCAAATTTGATGTCCTCCCAATCCTTGTCTACAGAAAAACAGAAATAGTAAACTTTATTAATTGGAACGGATATGCCTAGAAGCATGAAAAGACAATCAAAATGAACCTGTAATTGATGGAAGTGTAGCACTTTTTCCCCTCACATTCAGATGACATCTTGACTTCAATTCTCCACCATCTATTACTTGGCATTTAACAGTGTCAAGAGTTTTTGACAATACAGCTAATGACATCATTCCCCCTGAAAAAATGAAATTGAGTTTGCACATCATACCTTAGTTATCAAATGTAGTCATATATTATTGTTCTGCAAGATCCACTTCTACGTGGAGGAAAAAGGTCACAACACTTATCTAAGTAGCCAGAATCAGAAGAGAGATGACAAAAATTTTGCCTCCATGAATCATTTAAATAATGCATATCAGCTCGAGAAACTCTTTTTTAGTGTTAAAAATGTTGGAGCATTTGCAAAAACACCTTGATTGTCTATCTAATATGAACTCACCATCAACCAAAAGAATGTCGCCAACTTCAACATCATTCACAAAACCATCATAATTGACACTAACAGTATCTTCCAAACTAACTCCTCTTTTGATAGTAAAGTTGAAGTCCTGACCCTCCTCGAGTAAGATTGGTTGGCTCACATCTCCACTTCTGACCTCAGGACCCTATATTCATCAAAGTAGTAGATAAGGTGAAAAATTTAATTGCTGGCATCATATATCAAGGCCATAGTCAAAGGCTGATCTGGGTGAATGCAAACACTAGTTAATTAAAAGAGAATTCCTATTAAAATCCGTGTTTGTGCATTAGTAAGAGAATATTAACAAAGGAAGTTCTCCTTTTCTAGGACAACAGGTTTGCAGTAGAACAATTGTATAGAAGTACAGAGTTCCATAAATCATAAAATTCTGCAACCTCATGTTGTTCATCCATATCTTGACAAATGTAACTGCAGGTATTTTATTAGTACATATGCATCTGAAATAGAATTTTGCATAATATTAAAAGGATTGGTGATATTCATGCGAAAAACAAGCAACAGTGGCATAATATGGATGGACAGATATAAGCCATCACTTGATGGATAAAGCATGTTTCTTAAATAACCAATTTAATATTCATCTTTAATTATTTCTACAGATGCTATGAATTCATTTTACAATCCATGAAAAGTTGCATTAACTTACAAGTGACATTTATTAATTGCATGGTTAGCTCAGGCAGCATATAATTGAGCTTTGTGGACTTATGATCAGCTTGTGCAGAGGTTGCTTACTGACTTTGATGGTTATGCACAATTAAAGAGTGACAATGGCATAGGAGGCTAGAAGAAAGAAAATGGTTGGTTTGCATGCAAAACAGTTACAATAGTGCTAAGTGATAGTTTCCAATATGCGGATGTTAGTGTAGCAGGTGAATTTCACAAACAACGATGTACCTTCGTATCTAGCATTATGGAGATAACATTATCCTTTGACTGAGCATTATACTCCTTGACCAAATCAATGATCTTCTGATGTGATTCATGATCTCCATGAGACATATTGAGCCTTGCAACATTCATTCCTGCTTCTGCAAGTTTACATATCATGTCACGCGTATTGCATGCAGGTCCAATTGTGCAAACTATCTTTGTTTTACGTCGAGGATGGGAGGCAACCACTGTTTCCATCTCATTCAGTGTACCTGACTGAAGTTCATAAATTATAATAAAGTTAAAATTCTTTATGCAAAAGGTGATCACGAAACGCAAATCACCACGAAATTCACTACTAGCAAAGAAAAACAAAGGCGATATTCTCATTGTAAAAAAATATTCGGTTTGGTTTTTGAACAAAAGTGTAGAGAAAGAAAGTTCGCAAGTGAAAAACTCTTGTTCAGAATAATATGAAACCCAGAAATATCATCGGTTTAATTTTTCACCGCCGTCATTAATCAGCACTAGGCTGACTCCTTTGGCCCTAAAGAAAAGGAAGTAAATAATAAACTACGTGATCTTCCGTGTTTCAACAAAGCCGATTAAAGAGATAAGGGAGAAAGTAAGAACCGCCAAATTGATATGACCATTGTTGAAGCCAAACTCAACGGCTTGCTCGCCTCTCTCCGCCATTTTCATCGATTTCACCTCAAGTCTACGTGCCCGTCGAAAAGCATTTCCCCGTCGATGAAAATCCAGCCCAGCATGTTGTGGCAAGGCCATGGACGCGCGATTGGGCAGGATATACACCGATGCAGCGCCGATCTTGGTCGCCATCCCCATAGGCGACGGATTACTTCCCAGAAAAAACAAAGGAAAAGAAAGACCAAGGAATGGGAGATATTTATGGACTGAAGAGGATCGGATGACGCCTGCATCATGCTCGCGTTGTGGAATTGGAGCTCGGGCAAGTGCCTCAAAGTCACGAGTTCTAATCGCGCACTGTAGTGGTCCTCGCTCACCCGCCCTTTCTCGCCCGCGTCACCACACACGAAACCCCACAAATAAATATCGCAGAGAATAGGCCCCTTCTTCAATTAAAAAAAAATAGAATTAATCGTGAACATTATCTATAAAAAAATAAATTAAAAATTATAATTAATGATTATAAAAAATATATTATTTAAATTTCATCAACATCTAATTTTTACTCACCTCAATAAATCTATCTTATACAGAAAATAAACTCAAAATTAACATAAGGATTCAATCGATGAGATGGATCAATAATAATAAGTTTGGTTCGCCCCTGATTAATAATAATTTTTGAAACATTTAATGATCGAATCTTGATGAATTATCAAATAATTAATTAAATATTTATATCAATTAAAAGTAATAATAATAAATTTTCCTTCTCCGACTCAAAGACGTACAACAAATCACTCATCGTGCTTACCACTTGTGAAAATAAATAAATAAAATCAAATATCTACATTTGATACGTGACACTTTAAAAGCACATCTTTTTTTAATTTTATTTGCGAAATGGATGTTTGCCGGTGGCACTAACAAAGAATCAATATCCATGTTTGTCTAAGCATTAGAAAAAAAAAACGTTGATAGTCGGTTAGTTAATTAATTGAATTGAAAATGATAATGGAGTTTTCTTCACCTACTTAAATTTCTCTTCTCTTTCTTCCTCGGGTGATGGTTATCCTTCGACAAGTCTACTCTCGAAGTCCTATGAATCAAAGCACGTCAATCAAGAACAGACATTGTATAGCTCCACCGATGATCAAGTCAATGTTGGGTTGAAAGGAAGACTCATGTACACGAGAGTGAAACGGTTCGAAAGAGGAAGATGGAGAAGATTAATCTCCGTGAGTGAGAAAAAAATCATACCTACACCTACTTTCACGAAGAGTTATATAGCCGCGGAGTAAGAAGATCCATATAAACCATCACGCAAGCCTCTGAGCAGTTACGTGAACAACCACACAAGCAAAGAGTCATCCACCAACCAACCACACGTATAGCTATCAATTTGAGTTAGGTTCATCGTGCTGGCCCGCATCGTCAAATAATTTAGTCGGATTGAGTTAAAATTTTACTTATTTTAAGGTGAATTCAGATTGGTCGACCCACCTAGGCCCATAACCCACGTGGGTCGGCCCGTAGCCACTTGGGTTGACCCGTAGATTGAAAAAATTTATTTTTTCTTTAAAATTTAAAATTAAAATAGAAAATTCAATGGACTAATGAGTTTGACTCAGTCTAAACCGCAATTCAAGTTTAAAAATTTTAACTTTATCAATTTAAATCATAATCCAAATTTAAAATTTTTAAATTTTTTATTTTTTTTTTTTATTTTTTAATAGACCTGTGGGTTACCCACCTAACCCGCAACCCACCTTGAATTGGATTGAGTTGGAGATTTTTCAACCCGTAAAATTGGTGGGTCAGCCCACCCCGCCCCCCAGGGTTGGTCCATTTGACAGTTCTCCACACAAGCAAGCCTTCACACTAGAGGTGATAGATATTGGTCAATACCGCTGGTTCTGTCTGATCGTTAGTCCGATATCACTTTCCAATTGAGTAGCCTTGTTAGGGTCGGTTTGCATCAGAGACTATCAAAGATTAATGTCCGAGAGAGTCACTACAACAAATTTGACTTTCTGCAGTGCGCAATTAAGCTATCCGCAGCGCACATTGCATGCGGCATAACTCCATGCATGCTATTGAAAGTTATAATTCATCCGCAACGCACGGGGCGCGCGCTGTGGAAAGTTGCATCCGCAGCACGCGGGCGCGCACTACGGAAAGTTGCATCCGCAGCACGCGGACGCGCGCTGCGGATGTAATTTTCCACGCGCACGCCCCGCGCACTGCGGATAATTATATTTTTAAGATATAATATATCTATATACACAAATATAATATAAATACAAATAATATAACCTGCTCAAAGCTATAATATTTATAATTCAATACACAAATACCACATACAAATTAGAGCTCAAATAATGTGCATATATATCAGAGATAATCATCTACATTTAGTTAGATAAAACAATCCAAACAAAAATTCATCTTTACTACAAACAGTATATGATCAAATCTATATCAGTCAGACGAAACTATAAACATTGATGTCCAAGCGACTGTACTTCCTATTGCATCCTGAAGAAAAAACATCTCTTCGTTTGTTCAAATTAGCTCCACCTTCTCTATAAAGACTCTATCAATCCATACTTTCCAATAAGATCCACCAAGAGGAATGTGATGTACTTTTGCTTTTGGATCCGTGGATGTAATTCGACCTTCTGCAACAGCTCCATCAACAGACCAATGATATCTTCAGCGCTCACATTCTTTAGTTTTGACTATATAACAATAAAAAGTAATTAATGATCAAATAAATTTTTATAATAAAGCATGCTATAAATAATAAATAAAAGTATAATATTATATTAAGATAGTTACCTGAGCTGCAACATTGCTATCGCCACCAATATAATTTTCAATACCGCTACCAATGCCACCACTAGCAACTTAATTTTACAAACGAATTAGTTATTGTTAGTCTAATACAAAAGAAATAGGCCTTCTATAGGGAAAATAAATTAGCTAGTACAGCAGAAAATATTAGTTATTATGGTTTTTTGAACAGATACAGCTATGGATTTCCAAAGAAACATTAATAAGGAGAGAAAGCTGAATCATGTTTCCATTCAGAGTATTTGTAGCACAATCCTATAAGTTTTCATTCAAGAAACATATGATGATCACACAATTCCACTCTCCATTTTAACAATTCACCCTTTATCTTTCGTAATGTATCATCTTGCTGTAAAGTTAAGATATCTAA
>NC_133868.1:837710-931291 GCF_044706935.1 Curcuma longa | reverse complement strand
GTTGATATCCTAGAACTAGGTCTTTTCTTATCTTCATAAGTAGGAAGTGAGCTAGTATTTCTTGAATGAATTGAGACTTGGCTCGGTTTTAGGATCTCTTACACACTTATACCTAATCTAAGAGGTTGATACATCTCTGAAATTAGTCATGATTCATGAAACTTGCTTAGTACTAGTGTTTCCATGGTGATCTTCCATTGCATTTTGGTTACTGGACCAACTCAAGTCATGTAAGCTCTTTTGGAAAAATCTTACATCCTGAAAAAAAAAAAAAATGAAAATACCTCACTTGCAATAATGTATATACATTGCAAATAAAAAAATGATGAAAAGAATAAAAGGATGAAAAAAATAGTTTCGAGAGTGGAAACTTTTCATTTACCCCTTTGAGACCGAAAACGGTTACTGGGGAAATAAATGATTTGATTCTCTTGATCTTGAGGTAATCCTTTGACACCTTATGCAATGGAAGATATGAACCAAGCTTAGGACAGTGTCTAAAGCCGAGAACACTTAGGAACACAGTAGCATGACGATTTGACTTGAAGTAAGAATTTTGAGACCAATTAGATCAAGGTCACTTTTGCACCGAGCACGGAGAACTATTTCTAGGCCATGTTTTGATGATTTTGAGTATTGTGCTTACCATTGCTTTTGTTTGATAAGATTAGACCGATGTGTAAACTACTACTGTATCTTTTATCTGAATATAGACGCTAGGTTTTTACTTGAGGACAAGCAAAGGTTTAATTCTGGGGGTGTGATGTGCGTAGGACTTACACACGTCTTTTATGCTTTATTCGCTTATCTTTCTGAACTTCATGTTATTTCCTACGTATATTACATCCTTGATCTATGCATTCAGGCATTATTTCCTCTATTTCCTAGTTCGGAGGTCTGCTCGTGTTTTTGGTATTTTTGCAGGACGAAAACGGAGCAAATCAGGCAAAACGGAGATTTGATTGAAGACAAGGCTAGACAGGGTCGTGCTTCACAGGCACGACCGTGTCTAAGGGCTCCTGGGTCGTGCCTCAAGGGCACGGCCGTGCCTGCTTAACAGAACAGGGACATCAGGCAGGTCGTGCCTCCTCCTGGGCACAAGACATGGTAGTGCCTGCGCCACTTCCTCATGGCCGTGCCTCCCAAAGGCACGGTCGTGCCTGCCAAACAGAGCCACGCCGCCCCTGTGCCTCAAAGGCACGGCCGTGCCACCTCCACAGTGTCCAACTTTGTGGTCGTGCCCATATCATGCCTCCTCGTCTGTAGCAAACGCTGCACACATGGCCGTGTCTCCCAGACACGGCCGTGTGACGGGGGCGTGCCTGGCCGATATTCCCTAGGGTCATTTTGGGACAGCTATAAATAGCCCCCTTAAGAGCCCTAGGAAGAGGGGAGACTTTGGAGAGCAAAAGGAGTGTTCTAGAGCCACCGACGCCGCAATCTGAAGCAAGAATCGACGATCCGTTCATCCGTCCGGACTCTTCATCACCTCCATCCACCATTGACGCAGAAGTTGCAATCCGGAGAAGAAGACAACCCTTGATAAGTTTTATTCCTTGATTTCTCTTGGATAAAATGTATTCTTTACAATCTTCTTCGTGTTGTATTCTCTCCATCATGGAGTAGTCCTCCTGATTCTAGGATGTAGGAGGAATCGAGGATAATGGTTGATTGTAATTATGGATTTGTTAATTACCATGTTCTATGAAATGCATGTGCAGTTTTGCTTTATAGATTTATGCCTTGTGTTCAATTAATGATATGTTATTGGATGGTGTTGAATCTATAAGGATAGGGATGATTTGTGGTTTTGAGGATTCTTAGGATCGTATGCCCGGGGCGCCTCGTGACAGGAGGAAAGCCTTATAACCGGACCTTCCGAGGAATTCTTTAGGCTATGATGAGTCTTTATGAGGGATAACTAATGGTTATTGATTGTTAGGGAGAGGTCCTTAACCGGATACCCAGTGACAGAGGGTAGGACATCTAGTAGTATGCTGGGGCGCCTGAGTGACAGTGGGAAAGCCATAACCAGGCTATCTGGAGTCATCTCGAGCTAGCAATCGTAACACTAGAACATTATCGATTTATTCCGAGGAACCCTGACAAGGTATAATTGGATAATTTGGTTAGAATCCCTGCAAATGTGCATGTATTGAGGAATGGTAAAGAATCCATAGACAATCAATCATTGTTTCGAGGAATTCGAAGTCCTAGGATCGCCTTCCACACACTGTCACAGTCGATTTCTCTTTGATTGAGGATTAGGAGCACTAGCACTCTCTTTCACTTCCCCCACACAAACCCAAATCACATTATCTCTCCACTCTTCTTGTGTTAGTTTAGTGATTAATTCCACGATCCCTGTGGATTCGATCTTTTATTACTTGACGACACCCGTATACTTGCGGGAGCCTATCACAGCCCCATCTCCAGGACCTTCCCCAGGAGTCATGGAAGGTCCTTCGACCCGACAGTCCGTTACAGAGACACGAGAGTTGATAGTCCCTCTCGGTGATTCGTAAGTATTTTAAATTAATTATACTATCAATTATATCTTTATAATTATTTAACATCATTTATTTGATATTGTATTATAGTTTTATTGATTTTGTATGGGTTATTCACGGTATTAATCGAATCGTGAATAACCTTTGGCGAGGGGATTCCATGAGTTATACAAGCACTCCTGATTCTACCAAGGAGTTGTGGTGGAGTGAATTTAAGGTAAACTATTCATTTAATTATATATATATGATATTATTGTTTAATATATAATAAATTATTTATTTCTATTTTCAGCGGGCGTTTACTTGGGATCCTACTGATGAAGTCGAGATTAGATGCATTTTTAAGAAAAAATACGGTGATCACATCCGGCATGTCCTAAATCATGCAAAAATAAGGGGAAAAACTAGCTTGCATCAGCGATGAGAATTGGGTTCGAATTTCTCAGTTTTGGGAAACTGAAGAAAGTCGAAAGAGGAGTAACCAGAATAAGCTGAATCAAGCTTTTAATTCTGGTGCCTTATCTGCGACGTATGCAGGCGGCTCAATCAATATTGATGAGCATACCCGCAGATTGGTAATTTCTTTCAACTACTTCAATTTAAATTTATTTCATACTAATGTTTATTATTTCTAACAATGTTTGTTTAGGCTAAGGAAATGGGGTGAGATCCTGATTTTATTGATACTTTTACTCGCACTTTCCAAAAAAAAGATAAGAGTTGGAGCGGAGATCGAGCAAAAGCTATTAAGGTTTTAATATGTATCTAAATATTTTTGTGTTTAATATCTCAAATATTACAACATATTAATGTTTCTTTTGATAATACAGGATAAATATTCTGAGCTCGAGCTAGCACAGCGAGCTTCAAGTGCTAGCTCTGAAGGATCTGAGCCCTCAGTTGGCAATGATCTGAGTCTGTGGTTGGAGGCGAGTGGGGGATGCAAAGGTGGTGGAAGGATTTTGGGTATGGGTTCTTTGAGCAGAACCCACAGAGTTGCTGGTAGCTCTTCTATCACCTCCCCCGCTGTCACATCACAGATTCATAGTTTGACTGAGGAGGTAACCCACTTGAAAGGGTTATTAGAGCAAAGAGATCAGAAATGATACAAAGAGATAAGCAAATGAGACAAAGAGATAACAAAATTAAAAAATTACAAAGAAAACAAGACCTGATCTTGCAACATCTTCAGTTGCAATCCATTCCTGGTGACGACGACGACGACGATGACGATGGTGGTGGTTCTTCATGAGTTTTTTATGTATGATTTTTTATAATCATTATTTTATTTATTTAGCATTTTATTAGAACTGCAAGTTAATAATTTATATTTTTTTAATAATACTATTTATTTTTGTTTAAATAGGTTTTTTTTAAAAAAAAAGCAAAAAAAGAGGTAAGTCTTTACATATTAAGTTTATAGGTTTAAGTTTTAATTTTAAAAATGATACTTTCTTTTTATCATGTTTTCTAATGCAGGAGAAGAAAAGATAGTGACGGAAAAGGAAGTAGAGTCTCCGGAGAGCACAAACGACCATGATGATTCATTCTATCTTTTCTTCGTCTTCAGATTTGTTTACATCAGTACTTTGTATGGATTTACTGGATTGTTATGACTAGATGTTGGTTGGACTTGTAGACATGTGTACATGTCTATTGTGGATTTTTGTATGGATTGTATCATTTGCATACATTATGCATGCATAGACTATGGAAATTGATATGGATCTTTGTATGGATTGTATCTTTGTATGGATGTTGATATGGATAATTATATATATATATATATATTGTTGTTGTTTGTTATGGATTGTTTGTTATGGATTGTTGTTATGGATTGTTTGTTATGGATTGTTGTTATGGATGTTTATATGTTGTTATGGATGTTGATGTGTTTTATATCTTTGTATGTGACAGGTATGCTCATATGTATGTTATGAATCAATTCGATTGGATCGATATGTATTTGTATATACGGGATAATCATCAAATAAATAGAATATTGAAATTTTTTTTATTTTACGATGAATTTTGTGACGAAAATCATTTTCGTCGTAAATTGGCGATAAATTTTGCGACGAAAATAGTTTCGTTGCAATAATATCGTAAGTTACTATTTATCAGAATTTTGAGATGAAAACCAAAATTCATCGCTAAATTCGTCGCCAATTGGCGACGAACTTTGCGACGAATTTTGGTTTTCGTCGCGAAATTTTACGATGAAATTTGACTTTTCGTCGTAGAAATTGGCGACGATTTGATTGCGACGAATAAAAATTGGTCGTAAATTTTGTCGCAAACTGTTTTGTGATGAATTTTTTTTAAAAATTCAAAAATTCGTCGCAGATTGCTGATTTTTTTGTAGTGGGCCCTAGGAAGTAGAGAGGGAAGAAGTTAAAGGAGGAGAGGAGAACGCTCAAAACCAAGGAGGGGAGGAGGATGCTTTTGTGGCCGGCCCTAATTAAGAACCATGAGCATGATCTTTGTAGGATCGCTGGAACACGCTAGAGGGGGGGTGAATAGCGTGTTGCACGCTTTTCAATTTTCGCAAAACTACGAGCGCGTACGGAAGCGAATACAGAATACGATTGCGGAAACGTAAGAATAAAATGCAAGGTAAAGAAAAGACAATTTTGTTTTTACTTGGTTCACAGCGCAACGCTGCTACTCCAAGGCCCACAGTCCTTGACCGTTTCCTCTGGGCAATCTACTAAGTCACTTGCCCCTTTTCGGCAGCAAGTGTATCGAAAAAACTCAATACAAAAATCGATTACAAGCTCCGGAGTAATTGAAATACAATATTGACCAGTTACCAAACTTTTGCTTGCGCAGTCGCTCCCCGGAGGTAGATCTCGGCGTCTCGGTGTGAAATTGAGTAGCTTGGAGCAGGTGCAGCACCGACGTCGAAGATTGAGGGCTCGGGAGTCGCGAGAACGGAGTTCGGAGGCAATTAAGGTGTTGTACACGGCTGCTGGTCGCGACTGCCTTTTATAGTTGTCCTGAGTCGACTCAGATGCCCATCTGGGTCGACTCCAGCTGACGCGGCAGATAAATCTTTATCTCTTTCGCCCGTTATCCTTCCTGAGTCGACTCCGATTGACTTCTGGGTCGACTCCAGTCGCGGTGGCGTCAGCGGCGATAAGTTTTGACCCTGAGTCGACTCAAAACCTTACCTGAGTCGACTCCAGGCCGAGTTGGCGGAAAATCAACGCGCTGACTTCCGGATTCCAGCTGACTCGGCTGGAGTCGACTCCAGAACCCATCTGAGTCGACTCCAGACCCGAAAAGTCAGTTTTTCGTCCGGAGTTCACGTTCGTCTGATTTTTCCTTCCTGCAAAAGTTGTTAGCTAAAATAATATGCAAAGGATTAAGTTGGTTCACCGAACCAACTACGAGTCTTAACTTCGGATCTCCAGTGAGACCCTGGGTTAGACCGACGCCTAATGTTCTGCTCGGGAACACGTCCTCACCCACTCCCCTCGGGAGAATTTACATGATTGTCAACAGAGTCCTCCTGACTCGTTGGACTTGTGCTCGGCTCTGTCTTCGCCCCCCAGGATTTGTGCTGCAACTGATCCTCCTGATCAGCCCAGTCTTCCGCTGCAACTTGGTCCTCCTGACCAAGCCCAGACTTCTGCTGCAACTTGGTCCTCCTGACCAAGCCCAAACTTCTGCTACGGCGTGGTCCTCCTGACCAGCCCAGACTTCACCTGGTGCACTTTGACTCTGCCAAGACTTCATGCCTAGCATCACTAGGACTTAACCTGTGTCTCCTGTAAGCTTAGTTCAACTTGGTTAGCCAAACCACATACTTAACTTGATCCTAGTTCCATAATCAAAACTCTTGTTCGATCTGCTAGTGCTTCCTGCACTAACAATCTTTGCCTCTCCCTCTCCTCCCTTTTTATAGCTATGTCATCTTAGAAAATTTAGAAAAAATCTAATAAATATTTTTATTCAGATTTAGTTAGAAAAAATCTAATAAAATCTCTTGATAAGATTTTGTTAGTTTCTTCATAAATTTTCTTAACTAAATTTTGTTATTTTCTTAACAAAATCTCTTAATAAAATTTCGTTAATTTCTTAACAAAATTTCTTTATTAAGTTTTATTATTTTCTTAACAAAATTTCTATGAAAAAATCATAACAAAATTTTGTTTAGGATTTAGAAGAAATAGAATTCACAGAATTTTTTATAGGAAAAATTCTTAATAGAATTTCAGAAATTCTTAACAGAATTTCCTAACCGAAATTATTACAAAATTCTCTCAGGTGGATACGAGGCTTTATTCAGAGGCTACAGCAGGGACCTAGAGGAGGAATTGGTTTTGGCCTCCTGATGGGCTTGGGCTTCCTGTGTTCTCCCTGAACACCCAACTCAAGTCCATCAATAATAACCCTTTAGTACCTCACCAATCCCATATTATAATATGGGCTCCTTCTTATCACGAGTGCATTAATCTCCCTGTGTTTAAGATATCGTATGTCCGTTAATTAATTGAATTACTGACAACTTAATTAATTAACTTCTTATTCCGAGAGTAGTACCACTCAACTTTATTATCATGCGGAACTAAGTCCACTTGCAAGATTTACATGATAATCCTTATGAGCTCCTCAAGGGGACATCATCAGCCTAATTATTAGGGCACAGTTTCCTTCTATAATCAACAACACATCATATACATAGCATTATCTCCCAACTCATCGGGCCTTTTGATTTAACGAATAAATCTCACCCTTTGATGAATTAAAGAAATACATACTAAGTATATGTGCTTATTATTATATAGGGATTAAGAGCATGCACATCTATAATAACTGAGGTCTAGTTCGATTATATAGTCAGTATAAATCGAACGACCTCAAAATGGTCCTGCTCAATATACACAAAGTGTACTAGTGTAATTTAATAGTCAAGATAAACTAATACCAATTACACTACAACCACTCCAATGGTTTGTCCCTATCCATCTTGGTTGTGAGCTACTATTTATAATTTATAAGGAACTGATAACATGATCTTCTGTGTGTGACACCACACACCATGTTATCTACAATATAAATTAAGTGGACAACTGCATTATATAAAATGCAGACATTTGACTAATGTGATTCTCATTTCAAAATATTTAAAATAAGGATGTTCATAATAAAGCTAGGCTTATAGTATACATCCCAACACCTCCAACTAGGACTTTCCCTACCTTGCCTCCAATTAGGACTTTCCTTGCCTTGCCTCCAACTAAGACTTTCCCTGTCTAGCCTTAACTAGAACTTCTCCTTACTCAGTCTAACTGACTAGAACTTCTTGCTAATATTCTGATCAACCTTGACCTGACTAGATTTTACTCACATCCAAACATCAAGTCTTATTTGGATCAACCCTTGGTCAAACTGACCAGACCTAGTTATATTGTCAAACATCAAAATCCTAGGGACAGACTAGTGCTCTTGCACCAATAGGTACTAGGTTATGTAAGTGTCAATCAGACCTTTGTCCTTATATAGCCTAAGTTCAGTCTAAGTTCAAAAATTAATAAAAAAATAAAAAATAAGAAAAACAAGTTCATCTAGATAGAATGGTTTTTTTCTTTTCCTAGATCATGACCCTTGTTAGATCTGATTATATAATGAATCTGATCCTTGAGGATCTAGTATTGGTTCAGTCCAACTTGATTAATCAAGCTAACTTGGGAACCCATATTTGGACTCGTGGTTTGTCGGTTCAATTAACTAAAGACAGATAAGATTTATATCTTGATTTGCGTCTAAGCCTAGATCGGTTGTATATGGCCCTTTGAGTCTCAAGTATCATATCAAAATACTTGGAGTTTGAAGTGAACCTTTTCAGTGATCTTTTTAGATCCTCAACTTGAGTTTTCAGAATAGAATTTTTTTTCTCAAGTTGTTGGACTTGAATTCAAGTTCCACTCTAAACATTTCCAGTTGAGGAGCTAGGGTTAGTTTTCTCCTTAAGGAGTGTAACCTCCTTTTGGAGAGACTTACTCTAGACTGTAGACTTAGCAAGTTTATGAGACAAGAAATAGATTATAGAATATAATTTTTCAACTAAATTATTACTTACATCAGGGGTTGGGCCTTCTAAACTAGATATGGATTTGTGGCTTGACTAAGATTCAACTTCGGGTTCAGTGTCAGGTTCTGACTCAGTCTCAGCTAGTTGCTCTCATGCCGGTAAGGCTAGGAAACTTACATTTTCTTCCTCGTCTGAGTCTTCTGAGGAAGACGCATCCCATGTCGCCTTCAGCACCTCTTCTTCGGTTTCTTTTCCTTTTTCTATTTAGGATATTTTGATTTGAAATGCTCTTTCTCATTGTAGCCGTAGCATGTACTTCGACATTATTGATTGTGTTTTGACTTGATCCAACTTGCTTATTCTGGATTACTTTCCTAATCTCCAACTTTCTAAAGCCTTTCTTTTTCTTGAACATCTTCTGAACTAGGTTGACTAGTTTGGTGGCGACTTCGTCGTTGCTATTTGAATCCAACTCATATTCGGATTCAAGCTTGGGTTAATGCTTTGCTTTTTGCTCCTTCTTCTTTGTTTGACCTGTAAGAAGTGCAATACCTCTCTCGGCCAGATTGGTGTTAGTATGTTCATGGAGTTAGAATTCAGCAAAAAGTTTGTCTAGTTTGTGTTTTAAAAGGTCCTTGAAAACCTTATAAGTGTCATCCATTGATGCCTATAAAGTGTTCTGTGGGAATGCTTTCAAAGCGTACCTTATTATATCTCGGTTCTCCATTGGTTGTCCTATGACATGTAGACCGTTGAGTAGAGGTCTTGAATCCTCACGCATAGCCCACTTGCAAATTCTTCATCCTACATTTTAATGTTATCTAGTTTATTAAGTTGTAAGTCACACTACATGTAGACCTTGGTGTTCGAGGTCCCATCGTGCAACTGAATGAGCTTGTCCATAAGTCCTTTGCGCTTATGAAAGGACCCGTTATATTGAGCTCTTCCTTGGTGAGGTTGCATTGCAAGGTTTGTGTAGCTTCTGCGTCTGCCTTGATCTTGCATTTTGTGGCATTGTCCCACTTCTCACATGGTTGCGGGATACTGTCTGTGTCGATCAAGAGGATGAAGCCGATTTGGATCACTATCCACATTTCTACTTGAGTCTTCAAGTGGTACTTCATTCTTCCCTTCCAGTACATGAAATCCTCACTGGAGAATAGAGGAGGTATGACGGTGTTGCAGTCTTCTTGATGGGCCATCGCAAAGAAAATCTTGCACAACAATAAACGACAAGAATATTTCAAGACTTGGTCTTGAATTAGTAATGTGAAAAAAAATTAAAATAAAAAAACTATAAAGCGATAGAAAACTTACTCAATTAGTGGTTGCATTAATTTCAAGCACCCCTCGCTCTGATACCAATTATAGGGTCGAAAGTGAGAGCTAAAGGAGAGTTGAATAACATGTTTGTCGCTTTTGCAGTGAAAGATTTAGTAATAAACAAAAATGGACAAGTTTGATTTTACTTGGTTCATAGTCACTGGCTGATACTCTAAGGCTCACAGTCCTTGACCGCTTATGTTGGACAATCCACTATAAAGCTCTTTCTCTTTCGAGAAAGAGTCTCATCTTTATATAAGGACGTAGGATCAGTAAACTTTTACCGTCCTAGTAATTTAAGTACAGAAATAGACAAGAGTAAAAGTAAATTTTACCGACACAATGAATTTTCTATGGGATGCGAATGTTGGTGCAGCGTTCTGATGTTGTGATAGCATATCGAGATTGTCGCCATGGACTGCGTATGAATTTGTGCTTTAGGTTTCCCCTCATAGCTTCTTTTATAGACTAGTCTAGTCACTTGGAACTCCTTTGGGCACTCCACATCATCTTGTCAATCTGCTCTCAACACTAACTTAGCATTTCCAAGTGCCTAGAATGCTGACATGGAGGTTGCCGAGTCAGCTTTGACTCCACCACGCTTTATTCATTTTCGAGCACCTAGAGTCGTCCTGGCACCTGGAAGCTAAGGTGTCGCCGACTACTTTTGGCTCACCACCTCATCCATCTCGCTGGCCAGATCAGCTGACATCTGAGTGGCTGGATCCCTTCTGCACGCCTAGACCATCCAGTCGCTCGGATCCATAGGGGTGCCTGAAACTCAAAATTTTGATTTCTCAATTTCCTGGATCACAGAGTTAGTGCAAAATATATATAATAGGAAATTGATAGTTTACCAACTATTTGATTTGACTTTTAGGTTTTCAGTGAAATCCTAGATTGGACCGACGCCTACTGTTCCCTTCCAGGGAAGGCATCCTCACCTACTCCTCTGAGGAGAGATTACCTCTGCCAACCATCCGGTGCTCCAGACCTGGTTGGACATTTGCTCAGCATATGATCCTCGGCCCTTAGGACTCCTCCAATGTCCGATTCTCGCTGACCCATCAATCCACTAGACGTTTGATCCACTAATCCGCCTAGACTTCCTGTCTAGTACTTTGATCTATCAAGTCTTCCTGTCTAGTCCTCCAGACTAAGACTTCCTTGCCAAGTCCTCCAGACTAAGACTTCGTTGCCCAACCGCAACTAAGACTTTCCTTATGCTACCTGCATACTCATTTCCACTCGTTAGTACACACCACAAGCTTAACTTGAACCCTTTGCCATGATTAAAATATCGATTGGATTATCTGGTGCTCCCTGCACCAACAACCTCTTCCTCACCAAAATTGTAAACTCCTTCCTTCTTCCTCCAACCACCTTCCCTTCTCTCAAAACCTAGGCCTCTCAAACCCTCTTCTCTTCCTTTCTTCCTTCTTCTCTTCCAAAGCAAGCTTCTTTTCTTCCCTCTTCCACTCCAAAGAGCTCAACCCTTCTTCAAGCAATCCTCTCCTCTTCAAACCCTAAGAGAAGAAACTTTCTTATCCTCTTTTCCTTCTTAAAGCAAATCCCTCTCTTTCCCCTTCTAAACCCTCTCTAAGCAACCCTAGTTTTCCCCTCTTCCACCTCGAGAGAGCTAATCTCTCTTCTTCCTCAAGACTTTTTCTTGTTTTTCCTTGTGTAGGTGCACAATGGCCTCAAAGCGTCCACGCAAAGAAATCTGAAGCTCGAGGGCAAAGGGGAAGGACACATCTTTTGGAAGGCGTAACAATTCTAATTCTTTCGGCATTATTTTTTGTGACAATGCTGAGATGCTTGCTAGAATGAAAAATTGTTAAACTATATATATATATATATATATATATATATATATATATATATATATATAACCATGTTCTAAATGCTCTAGGACTTAGGGATGACATTTACTAGATGTTAGAGCAAGTATGTTGGTCCGCTTTCATGAATATGAAATTTCCTACTTACATTAGACCTACCCTTGAATTTTTGAGTTCTATCAAAGTCAATATCTTGAATGTGGAAGGATCTAATGTAGGCCACATCTCGTTCCATTTGTTTAACACGAAACATAGACTTGACCTTGACAATTTAATTCAATTTTTTAGTTACCATTTGGTGGGGATAAGAGGGAACCCAATAATTTTTTATTTAATCAATTTTGGTTTGGCCTTACTAATGACCACAATTTTGATGCATCTAGAGCCAAAGTCTCTTACCTCCATAACCCTTGTTTCCACTATCTCCAATGAGTTAGTCTCACACTATCTTTGATCGCGAAGATAGTGATGGTGTGGTCCATCGTAGTGAGTTGATATTTTGTGGGCTATGTTGGAAACTATTCATTTAAATACAGGTTCACACTTTGTGAGACACCTCGCTATGGTCGATAAGGCCTCGACAAGGAATATCATCATAGGCGGACATATAGGAAACCACGAGTAGCACCAGGATTGACATGGAATCTTATGTAGCTATTTGTATGATTGTGAGGAATAGAGATTGCTATAGCCTTGTCCTTAAGGATCAACATCCACACCCCCTCTCTAATCTCGAGCGTACCATTGTCCAAGTCTGTGCCAACTGGAGCCTCCCTTCTGCTCCTTCTCTTGAATCCATTGCCATGCCCATCTATGCGGGCCAACTCTTCTCGACCCTCTTCCTCTTTTACGGGATCTTCTATATGTTATTCATAGGATTATCTTTTGGAGATCTCCACATCTTTTGATGTCATTAGAGCTAAGCAAGCTATAAGCAACTCCAATTGATGCAGGCATTGTACAACTGGCATCTATCACAAGGTTACTTCCCTCCTTTTTCACCTCTCTCTCAGTAGAATTTCTTTTCATTGAGAACAATATTTATTTCAAGTCTGGAGGGGGTGATTTAGTTAGTTTTTGGTTAGTTTAGTTAGTTCTGGTTAGTTTAGTTTATTTTACTACTTCCTTAGGTTTAGTTTTGCTTTAATCATCATTTTTGTTATGTTCACGTCCATCGTGCATCTATTTCCTTGTTTCTTATAGCATGACATTAACATGATTAACTTAATATTTTTATGAAAATATGTTTATATTCTTAGCGATCTATTTTCTTATATATGTATTAGTATGGCATGAACGTTGTTGAGTTAGAGAGTTTTATTATTGACCTTCTTATTTAGTATCTTTCTTACACATAAAACTTAATTTTGAGAGTTGAAATATCCGAGAATAGTTATTATTCATTACATTGGATTAGTACTTTAGTTTTCTAAGAGACCCCATTGCATTTTGATTATTGAAGAAACACTTAAGTTATAAAACTCATAGAAAAAGAAGAAAAATTTTAGTTTTTGAAAATTAAAAAAAAAAGAATTATATTTTGACAGTGAGTATAAGTAATTAGGTACCCCTTTGAGATTTAGTGATTACTGGAGAAATACCGATTAAGTGCTTGATAAGTGGCTATTTGACGGGATTAATAAGGGTTATATTGGATTATTTTGAGCATATTTTATGTCACAAATTGGGTTTTCAGTATATTTCTTTAACTTGGATTAATTTCATGTCTTCATTCAATTTCTTATTAATTTGAGATAATTTATAAATATTAATTTATGGTATTATTTTGTAGGAAATTAGAATGAAAACAATAATTTTTGGATAATTACAATCAAGCTCAATTGTAAATAATTGAAATTGGGCTAAAGAAATCAAGTCAGAAAGCCCACAAATAGACCCATTTGGAGAAAATCAAGTTTGGGTTGGATCTAATTCAATTCAAGTTCGAATGATTTGGTTTAGGCCCAATCTGACTCAACCCGATTCAAACCGTCAAACCATCCGGTCCGGTTAATTGGGTTCAACGGTTCAGCACAGGTTAAAAGCCAAAGTTGGTTCAGCCGCAACGGTGGGCTCGGCCGTGATTAGGGATTACTGTAGCTTCTCAATCGCAGCTTCTTCTTCCTCGTTGAGTTCTTGTCGCCTTCATCCTGCCCTCCATCGCCTCCATTCTTCCTCTCCGATCAGCAACAGAGTGGCGACCAGCGTCCACGAAGGTCGACGAGCGCCGACGCAACTGTAGGGGGCTCGCCATGGGTGGTTTGCTTCGGCGCTTGCTCCTCTTTACCCCTCCGGTCGTACTTCAGTCGCTGTGGTGGTTCGCTCCGACGATGGTAGCCGGCAGTACCCCATACAACAGTGAGCTCTGTCGTGGGTGGTTCACTCCGACGGAACTCCTTGTCCATCCACATCCACCAGAATCCAGCACGGGATGCGAGGCTGAGTTCTGACCATCTCTTGAGGGCACAAGGTAAGGTTTCAGTCAATTTCTAATCCCTGTCTGTGGATTGCAGCAAGAATTTAGCGATTAGCGACGACTGGACTCGTGTCTTCCCCGACTTGAACTTGCCAGAATTGGCCAGTTTTGGCGAGGTCTACTGCTCCCAATTAGTGTGACTCAACTGGAGTGGTGCCGATTACTTCGTTCTGTGTCGATTGGGGAAGAAACCCTATTTCTTTAAACCATACTTCTGTGCTAATTTCTTACTCTCTGTTATTCTCTATTCTATTCCGAATACAACATGAAAAACCACCTATTTTCTTTCCTTGATTGTTGATTCAAGTCAATTGTGATAGAATAAATTGTTAGTAGTCGATTGAATCAAAGAAACCCTATTTAATTGATTGCTTCTGTTATTTGTGTGTTGAGTTGCTAGCAACCTGATTGTTGAATTTGATGTATGAATTGTTGGATTTGAATGGAATGATTTGGGATTAAATGTTGATCTTGGAAGGTATGTTTTATGGAAATGTTAGCTGATATTGTGATTTGGTAGTGTTTGTGATTCAGAGGCCTATGGATTGTGTCGTTAATGTTTATAAATGATAGTAAGTTGTATGCTTAAGCTGTGGAATAAAGTATGATGTGGAATCAGTGTTGTTATATGTTGTATGTGCATGATGTAGAATTTGTATTGTATGTTAAACTTGTGAGATTGTATGGAATAGAGTTATGGAATGCATGTGTATAGATTTTTTTCTTGAATTAAACTAACCATGTTAAGGTGTATGTAAATTTGGATGAATGTAATGTGTGCCATGTTCTTGCTTGAATTAATAAGTTGATAATGTATCATATTATGTCTTCTAATGTTTAAATAATTCATGTTTAGTTGTGTATGGTTTGTGGAGTAACTTGTAAATTTATGGAATTTATTGTATGTTAATGTATATAGGACTGTTGATTGAATGTACCATATGTTTTAAGAGTTATTTATGATTAATATTCTTTTGATAAATTATAGGATTTAATTGTCAATAAATGGGTATTGTAGATAGTTAGGAATGAATAAGGATGATCAACAAATAAAAAATCCTGTACCATGTGTCTAGGGTAAATTTCCATCATTGAGTCCATGAGAGACGACACAGACCTCTGTTATATTACCTGAGCGATAATTAGAGATTTGATTAATTATAAATTTTAATTTTGAAGGGCGTGAGTGACAAATAAAAGAAAATAAATAAATAAAATAAAACAACAAACACACCCCATTAGTGCCTCTTTAAGATCTAGTGGTTACTGAGAAAATATTATTAGCTGACCTCAATATCGAGTGCTCATTTGAGACTTTATGTGGATAATGCAAAGCATTAGAGGGGACGATCCTTATGTGTGACAAGTAAATATTATTAGATTTGTTCTTGAATTAAACTAACCATGTTAAGGTGTATGTAAATTTGGATAATTGTAGTGTGTGCCATATTCTTGCTTGAATTAATAAGTTGATAATGTATCGTGTTATGTCTGCTAATGTTTAAATAATTCATGTTTAGTTGTGTATGGTTTGTGGAGTAACTTGTAAATTTATGGAACTTGTTGTGTGTTAATGTATATAGGACTGTTGATTGAATGTATCATAGGTTTTAAGAGTTATTTATGATTAATATTCTTTTGATAAATTATAGGATGTAATTGTCAATAAATAGGTCTTGTTATAATCAACAACACACCATATACATAGTATTACTTCCCAACTCATCGGGTCTTTTGATCTAATGAGATAAATCTCACCCTTTGATGAATCAAAGAAATATATGCTAAGTATATGTGCTTGTTATTATATCAGGATTAAGAGTATGCACTTCCATGATAACTGAGGTCTAGTTCGATTATATAGTCAGTATAAATCGAATGACCTCAATATGATCCTGCTCAATACACACAAAGTATACTCGTGTAATTTTATAGTTAAGATAAACTAATACTAAATTACACTATAACCGTTCCAATGGTTTGTCCCTATCCATCTCGGTTGTGAGCAACTTTTTATAATTTATAAGGAACCGATAACATGATCTTCTGTGTGGCACCATGATAACCCTAGATTAGATGTCACGATTAGGGTTCAAATTGATTTAAATTATCGAAAACCCATGATGAATTCAAATAAATGAAGTATAGGGGCCTCGAGTCGTATTTTTCCAAGGGCTAGTAGCAAATTGCTTAATTTGAGCTTTTCGTGTCGTTCTTTTTGGGTTTTCAAATATAAATGGGGGTTTTGACGTTTTCGAATGAAATGTAACTCAAAATTAGCAAATAAATGAAAAATGCAATTCACTAATCTAAAGATTGAAACCCTAAGGCAAGCTAAACCCTAATGCAAGCTAAATGAACTCAAATTGATTATAAATCAGAAATCGAAATGGGATTAAAGGTGTGCAAAAACTAAACTAAATAAGAAAATAAATTCTAATGAAACCAATTTAGATTGAAATAATTAAGCTAACTAATCAAATGCACTTAAACAAAAGGGGAAGGCTTAGCACGTCAGCTTATACTCAACAGTGCCAAAATGGCACGGAACAGTGCAAGTCGGCAAGAAATGGCAAGAAGGTTTCAACTATCAGAAACTGATCAGAAAATCGAAATTGAAGCTAAACAAAACTAGATCAAACAAAAACAAACTTAACTAACATAGGAATTAACAACACGGAAGCAATTCAAGGGTTTAGATAACAACCGGTTACTGAAAATGCAAGAAAAAATAACAAAATGCAGGAAACTGAAGAACAGAAATCAGAAAACATCCACAGATTCCTTTCCCCTTGTTTCTCCTCAACTCGGTGTCAATCAAGCCGATGAATCCACAATGTGGCTTCAATAACTCCTTCGGAAGCTCGAAATTGGTCGTCGTGTGGTTTTCTCGCTGCCGGCTCCACAAAATCCCGAAGAAACCCTCTCCGGAACAAAACAGAGCCTTGGACGAAGCTATTTGGAGCTGCAAAACTGGGATTCTCTCCTCCTCCTTGCACTGATGAGATTGCTGGATTCTTGGACCTGTTCCGTGATCTTCAGAGAACCCCTCGTCGACGCACAGCTTCGGATCGTCCAGCAAATCGCCGGAACAAGAAGGAACAGAGGAGACGACGCCGGAGAAACCCTCGCCGGCGCAGCGCCTTCCCGCTGCCAGATTTCACTCAACGAACCAGATTTGGACTTCTCAAGGACCAAGGATTGCAACGGAATTGGATTGGGTGGATGGAGCTGGCCTGGTTGCTACGGTGGTGGGCAGGGGAAGTGTTGCGGGACGATGAACAGTGGCGCAGCCACTGTTCATTCCCGAAAACTTTAGCTTTTATACCTTTGATTAACCCATTAATCTCAGCCGTCCGATTTTGATTCAACGGTGGAGCTGATCTAGGGCTCTAGGGCTTCTAGGGTTCCAAAAAATTGCTGAAATTTTGATCAGGCTCGATCCGAAGTCATATCCTCCATGTTAGCTCGATCAATTTGACAATTTTGACTTGAGTTGACCACGGTTTAGCTTGAGTTGGGTCCGGTTCGAGCCCTAAAATCAATAAAAATCAAATTAATACCAAAAATTGCCATAAAATCATGAAAATTAGAATCAAACCTCAGATTATGCAATATATGACAATTAAGATCAAATCGATTCATTTCATAATTTATTTTCATGTAAAAACCCAAAATGAATCGATTAAAAATGCATAAAACCCTAGCTTATCACACCACACACCATGTTATCTACAATATAAATTAAATGGACAACTGTATTTGACTAAAATATAGACATTTGACTAAATGTGATTCTCATTAAATTATTGATGTTTATACAAAAGCTTAGGCTTACAGTATACATCCCTACACTGTTTAGATCAACCCTTGATCAAACTGACCAGACCTAGGTGTATTGTCAAACATTGAAACTCTGTGAACAGACTAGTGCTTCTTGCACCAATACTTTGTCCCCTTGCTTTACAACCTTACGACAAGACTAGAGTGTGGAGCCCCGAGTCACAATATGCCTTACGACGGGCATAGAACACCAAGCCCTAAGCTCGTGATATAACCTTATGACAGACATGAAGCACTAAGCCCCGAGGTTGCGATATAGCCTTATGACATACATGGAACATTGATCCCCGAGCTCTTTCTCAACATAGCCTTACAACAGGCACGGAGCATCGAGCTTGTAATATAGCCTTACGATAGGCACGGAGCACAAAACCCTATGCTTGTGACATAGCCTTATGATAGGCACGGAGCATCGAGTCCTGAGCTCGTGACATAGCCTTACAACAGGCTTGGAGCACCGAGTCCTAGAGCTTGCGACATAACCTTACGATAGGCATGGAGCACTCGAGCATCGAGCTCACGATATAGCCTTACAATAGACACGAAGCACTGAACTCCGAGCTCACGACATAGCCTTACAACAATCATGGAGCACCAAGCCTCGAGCTCGCGATATAGCCTTACGATAGGTATCGAAGCATCGAGCTCCTAGCTCGTGACATAGCCTTACGACAAGCATAGAGCAATGAGCCCCAAGCTCACAACATAGTCTTACGATAGGCGCGGAACCCCGAGCCTCGAGCCCCGAGCCCCGAGCTCGTAGCTTAGCCTTACGATAGACACGAAGCACCAAGCCCCGAGCTCATGACATAGCCTTATGATAGGCACGGAGCATTAAGCCTCAAGTTCGCAACATAGTCTTATGATAGGCACGAAGCACTGAGTCCCGACTCGTGACTAGTGACATAGCCTTACGACAGGCATGGAACATCGAGCCCCGACCTCGCGACATAGCCTTATGACAAGCATGGAGCACCGAACCCCGAGCTCATGATATAGCCTTATAACAGGCTTAGAGCACCGAGCCTTGAGCTTGTGACATAGCCTTACGACATGCAAGGAGCACCGAGCCCGAGCCCGAGCCCTGAGCCTTGAGCCTTGAGCCCTGAGCCCGAGCCTCTAGACCTGAGCCCTGAGCTCGAGATATAGCCTTACGATAAAGTAAGGAGCATCGAGCTCCGAGCTCCAAGCTCGCGACATAGCCTTATGAGAAGCACAGAACACCGAGCTTTGAGCTCGCGACATAGCCTTACGATAGGCATAGAGCATCAAGCTCGCGACATAGCTGTACGATAGGCACGGAGCATCGAGTTCCGAGCTCGCAACACAGCCTTATGATAGGCACGGAGCTCGCGACAGACACGGAGCACCAAGCTCGCGACATAGTCTTACGATAGGCACGGAGCATCGTGTTAGATTTGAGAGGTGTCCTAAGGCAATCGCCTTATGGTTATACTATTTATTGGATAAATAGCAACTCACTATTTGAGTATACATTCCATATGTGTTTGATAGGATCTTAAACTCAAATACTGAATGTCCGTAATACGATTCATAGCATGAGAGAATTTGTAATTGGATCACAACTAGTGAGCATCTCTACATGTGCAATTATGAATGTATTGGAATTATCCCTAGTCGAGGAATTGATGAGCATGGACGTCATCAATTCTATCGAGACTAGCACGTTTAGACTCCTTGATTAACTAAGCAGCCGATCTCACTGTTGGAGACATTGGATGTTGAGAGTTAAATGTGGATGCTAGTTAAAGGTAACTAGTTCATTGGAGTGACCTACCTTGAGACTTCATATGATTTTATGCAAATAGATATATGTCAACGAAGATCTCAGTGCAGTTTAAGTGTGAGTTTCCTTTGACTTGCGATATTCAAGTTACCTTGGTCATGAAGGCTTATACTTTGACATCTTAAGCAAGCATCTCTGAGGAGGTGTGGATCCGAGATGATTAGTTATAAGTCGAAGTACTCGAAGGTGTTTGAATAGCCCACACAGGATTCACCGCTCCTTGAAAAAGGAGACGTATACCCTACAGCCACTTGTCAGAATTGTTACTAAAAGTCTTTGGCCAAAATATCACATGTTAAGAGTATGAGACTCTTGGACACATATGCAAGTAACTTGAATCCACAGGACAAAAAAGCTAGCTTGGGCTAGGTGTGACGTAGTCAGCCTAGTGGGGACCGACATATATGCCATGTTCTGAACCAAGCGGGTATAAGACGGTGAAAGGAACGAGGCACGTTTAATTATAGCTGCTGAAAGGTTTAGAATTGTTCTGGAGTCAATCGTTAATTTTTTGGTCAATTGGGGATCATGATGTACTACTAGGTGCCACTCATGATCGTTCCATAATTAATGGTTAATTACGGACGACCAACATAATCGGGAACCTATTGGGTCACACGCACTACAAGTTCTCCGAAGGACTTAAAACGAGTTTGAGAATTAGATTCTCAGAATGAGATAAATAAAGTCTAGTTGGACTGGATAGAGAATAATATGATGGAATTCGTCTTATGAAGACGAAATGAATGAAATTGATTTCGTTCAAAACAGAGTTCGTTTGGTTAGTGAACCAACTGATTCGATTTTGAATCAAAATTAAACTAACTTGGTTTAGTTCATGATGGAAGATATTTTGACAAAACAGAAGCAGATGAGGAGCTTCGTCTTGTAAAGACGAAGTGAATAAAACTAGTTTGGATCAAATCGAAGGTCGTTTGGTTAATGAACCAAGCGATTTAATTTTGAACCAAAATAAATTCGGTTCGCTACAATATTGGTTTGATACAGTAACCATGGTTAAATCTGGTTCAATGCAAGCCGGTTTAGTCAACCCAAATCGTCGTGTGATTTTGCCCTAAACATAATCACGATTATAAGGGTACTGTAGCTTCTCAAAATTGGGTAAGTTGTGATTTTTGCTTCCTCCTCACGCCGTGCACGCCGCTCTCCTCGTCTCTCTCGCCGACCACCTCTTCTCTTTCGCGTGCTTCCTATCCTGAGTTCGACGACCACACCAGGGCAGAAGGAGTTCGCCACTGGCCACTGGCTGCTCGCGATTGGAGACTTCGATAGCCGCCTTCTTCTTCTTCCTCTGCCCTAATCACAAGCCACGTCTTCTCGGCAAGCAGGGCAGCACCGCATGGCTCTCTCCAACAAGTGCGCCATCTTCTTCCATGGGTGGATGACCGTGAGCAGGGTAGTGGTCTCAAAAACCCTATGCTGGCCGCCTCCCTTCTCCTTCGTGCTATCGAAGCAGTGACGAACTGCGAGCGTCGCTGGATTTGTGAGCCACCATCGCCGGTCGGAGGAGCCCGAGCGTCATCCGCCGATGGGAGAATAGGGAGCTGTTTGCTGAATTGGAATATGGAGCCATTTGTTGGATTACTCTGTTTTTGGCAGCATGGGAGAGAAGAGAAGATGTTGCCTGTGCCACCTTTGTTTTGGTTGTGTGGGAGAAGAGTCGGATCATATTAGGTTTGCTGTCGGAATACTGTGTAGTCGTCGGAATTATTTTTGATTATTGGATAGATTATCCGGACATTGCCAATCAATTTCGACCATCTGACGACCATCCTCCATCTTTCTGGGAGTTTGTGAAGCGATCGAGAAATAATTCCATCAACGTCGGAAAGGTTCCAACAATTTGTCCTGTATCGACAATCAATGGTTGACCACCAAAATTACACTGGGAATACGATTTTCGATGATAGTTAGAAAGTCCTGGAACGATCGCCCAAACGTTGTTGCATGGTTTCCGGAATAAGGCTTCTCTCGAATCGATTGTTATCGATCATCATCTAGTACTGAGGATGATGACATGACTCGTGGCTTTCGAAGCCGTCCAGACGAGAGTTTGGCGTGGATCACTAGTAGAGGCGGGACTTCGACAATGATCGCTCGATTGATGCTAACACCGCTCAACGTCATCATCCGCGAGGCACACATTTTGAATAATTTACTATTTTAAAAATTTTAATTTTTTGCTATGCCTTGTATATGTTATTTCCTATTTTATCATGCGTGTGTTGTGATAATAATTAGCTTAATTATCTGTATATTTCCGTTGCGCACGTTTGCAAAATGTGTAAACACGCGCATTGCACCGGGACGGATCCCTTCATATTGAGTCTGACCTTGCAACATAGCCTTACTACATGCACGGAGCATCGAGCCCCAAGCTCGTGACATAGCCTTACGATAAGCATGGAGCACCGAGCTCCTAGCTCGCGATATAACCTTACGACTGACATAGAACATCGAACTCCAAACCCCGAGCTTGTGACATAGCTTTACTATAGGCATAGAGCACCGAGTCTCAAGCTCGTGACATAGCCTTATGAAAGGCATAGAGCACCGAGCCTCAAGCTCGCGACATAGTCTTACGATAGACATGGAGCACCGAGCCCCGAGCTCACAATAGCTTTATGACAGACACGGCCTTGAGCCGCGAGCTTGCCACATAGCCTTACAACAGGCACGGAGCACGAAGCCCCAAGCTTGCAACATAGCCTTCGACAAGCATGGAACACCGAGACTTGAGCTAGAAACTTAGCCTTACGACAAGCACGGAGCATTGATCCCTAGCTCATGACATAGCCTTACGATAGACACACAACTGTAGGATCGTTGAGAGCGCTAGAGTGGGGTGAGTGAATAGCGCTATCGGTAACGTTTTTGAATTTCATAAAATACCCATGAATTCGTGCAATCAGAGTTGTAAATGTAGCGGAAAGAACACAATGGAAAACACATAGGGATTTTACTTGATTCACAGTCACAGGCTGCTACTCCAAGGCCCTCGATCTGTTGATCGTTTACATTGGACAATCAACTAAATAACTCCCCTCTTATGAGAAGGAGTTAACGATTACAAAAGATAGGAATGATAATAAAGTTACCGTCGTTAGAAATGAAGTACAGAATCGGTTAGTTTTTACTGAAGTGAAGTGAATGCAGACTTCTGGTATAGCACTTCAGCGTTACGATGACGTTCCTAGTTATTGCTTCGCGTGCAGATGGTCGTTGGTTGTCTCTAAATTGATTCATTGAGGGGTCTTCCTTGAAGCTCTTTTATTGGGCTTTTCGGCCACCTGGATCCCTTTCCAAGCGCCTCCATGCTGTCCACCGAACCACCATTAGCGTTGCTGACTCGGCATATCCAGGCGCCTGTATCTCTTTCCAGGCGCCTCTATGCTGACGTGGAGGTTCCGGATGAACCTTTGACTCTGCGATGCTTATCCAGATCCAGGCACTTGGAACCCTTCCGGGCGCTTGGAAGTTGAGGTGTCCCGACCACTGGGACTCTGCTACCTCATTGCTTCGCTGGCCCGACCTATTGACGTCCGAGTGCCTAGAACCTATCCAGGCGCCTGGAGTCCGATCGCCTAGATCCAATAAGGGGGTCTGGAACAAAATTTTTGGCCTCTCCTTTCCTACCTTACAAGTTAGCACAAAACAAAAGTAATTGGAAAAGATTAAATAGTTTTGCAACTATTTTGATCTTAAATTTGGATTTCCAATGGAATCCTGGGTTAGACCACGCCTACTGTTCCCACATGGGGAACGAGCCTTTACCCACTCCACTAGGGAGAATTTATGTGTTTGCCAACTAAGTCCTCCAACCTTGTTGGACTTTCTGCTTAGCTTCGATCCTCGACCCCCAGAATTTCCTATTAGACATCTAGTTTGCTCGACCTGCCTAGACTTCCACTGTCAGACATCTGGTCTACCTGACTTGCTTGGACTTTCATGCCAGCCATCTAGTCTACCCGACCTGCCTTGACTTTCACCTAGTGCACTTGATCTGCCAAGACTTCTACCTAGTCCTTCAGACCAGGACTTCCGCTGTCTAGCCTTCAGCTAGGACTTCCGTTGCCTAATTCCCATTAGGACTTACTTGTGCCTAGCCTCAACTAGGACTTGCTTGTGCTCTCTGCACACTTAGATCAGCTCATTAGTAATAATCACACACTTAACTTCAACCTCTTGCCATTATTAAAATTAAGGTTCGATCATCTGGTGCTCCCTGCATCAACAATCTCTCCCTTTTGATTATGACAACCTAAGTTTGAAGTTAAGAAAAAATATTTTGCTAAAAGACAATTAACTCATGCATAAAATAAAGTATGTTAATGCAGCATGATTTCCTTAACTCCCCCTGTTTCCAGGACTCTTCCTGAATTTGGACTTTGAGTAAAAAAAAATTCTTTTGTAATCTATACTCTCCCCCTGAACTTGATATAGTTTGGTTTTAATCAACTTGATACAAAACCATTTAAGTCCTTTGTAATTTTTGAAAACAAAAAAATATTTTTAAAATTTGAAAATTGAAATATTTCCTTGTATCTCTCCCCCTTTGACATAATCAAAATAATATATATATTTAGGTGTGAGTCCCAGCATGTTCAAAAATACTTAGTAAAAAAATATTATCTATGGGCACGTGTCCAACTTAGGTTTCAGCTGACTACCAAGGGATAGTAGTTTAACTCAGTAAGTCAAGTTTAAGTGTATCATACTAAGTAGGAACATTTAACTTAATCAATAAATTGTGTTTATAGCTCAAGTTTTAGTTCGATGCACTGACTTAGACATTCTGAACTTAGACTAGAATCCTATGCATCTCACACCATTTTAGATTTCACAATACACAAACAAGTTATCTAGTGTGTTTTGTGAGATGCTTAACCTAGATCTATAGGTTCATGATTTCTAGGGGAGAAATCTAGACTAAGGCTCAAAACATTCTTTCTTTACCTTTGAAATTCAAATTTTGAGACTAAGTTTTTTTAAAATAGATTTTTGAAAATAGTTTTAAAAAACTAAGTCATAATAGATTTTAAAATATGAGATTTTGTAAATGAAAAATAATTTTATCTTATTCTACCAAGCATAACTCAAATTAAAATAATTTAGCAAGAAAAAAAATACTAATAATACTAAAATAGCAATTGTCAACTACAAATATAAGTCAATTGAATAAATAAGAGTCAACTAAGATCAGTAGTTAGATCTACTGGGGAGGTGGATGAGAATGACCCATGTTCCAAGATCTAAACATGTCCAGCAACTCAGAGTGCCTAGCCTTTTTCTCCTCTCCCTAACTAATGACTGACTCGCCAAGATGATCAACTGACTTCTCAAGTCTGGTAATTCGTTGATCCAGGGTGATAGGAGGTGGTGGTGGAGGATGCTGGAGAAGCTCAATTAGGTTAATATCATCGTCCTCCTCCTCTTCGACGGTTGCGGCACGCTGACGCTGAGGTGGAAGCCCCCGTCTCCAAGATAAGATCCCATCCTCATCTATGTGGATCCCAGCTAATGAAAAACTTCTAAGACCTAACATGTCATACTCGCTAGCTCTTTTGACTTCACCTGCGGTGATGTCAAATCCAAGTGATGTTAGGAGTGATGTCAAAATGTGACAGTAGGGCATATGTACTCTCTTGTTGGTGGTAACACTAAATGAAAAAATAATGACATGAAAAATATGCAGACTAATATCTATGTCTAATCTATAAATTAATACATATAAAAGAAAAGAATGGAATGGTTGCATCATCGCGATGTCCCTGGTAGTCAGGGGTAAAATGCATGTCACTAAGACCCTGTACAGGATATAATCCTGTACTCTGAGTTTAACTGAAGGAAACTGGGTCATTGTAGGGATCCTGCCCTCTCTAAAAAAGTATGCATGAAGATTATCTATGGTGATGTGTGAATAGGAATCCCCAAAAGGTCCATCCCTAGATGGGTAGCAAGCAAATGAATATGATAAATGACGTAGTCCTAAGTGCTCTCTAATGACGGTGGGTGAAATGGTGAGATCCCTCTCTGCAACTCAGGAGGAATAGGTCAGATCATCAATATGAACTATATTATTGTACAGCTCGGTACATAGACTTGTGTTAACCGGGCTGACATAATAAATTAGTCGTTGAAGGTCGTAATGTTCTACAACCTCCTTGGATGGTATACATGAGCTTATAAAAAATGTCCTACATATATATCTAGCATGCAAGGGTAAGAATGATAATGATGCAAATCTAAATCTATGTTCCTCAGTAGAGAACCTGAGGTCTATTCTAGGAGTCCTAGAGGGGCCATCATCAGCGGTCTTCCTTTTAATCCTATTGCATAAAATAAAATTTAAGACATGAATTTAATTATTGTAGAGTTGGTTTTGGGGTTTTACCTAGGCATTTTTTACGATGAACCAAGAACTGATGACCTATATGCTTGCCGACGGCGCGAGAAAGAGAGATTTTGGAAGTTAGGATGATTTTAGTGTGGTAAAAAGGTGTGGGCCTCGGTTGTTTTTATAACGTGCTTCCAAGCACCTGGAAACGTATCGGGGCGCTTGGATTTCGGGGTGTCTGGATGTTCATTACAAGCACCTGGATCCTAAAACCAGGAGCGCCTACGAAACTTGTGGGTTGGTTTCGATTTTTTCATTCAGGGCACCTGGATTTCCATATCCAGACACCTGGACCGATTTTTTAGTGACCGAGTTTTTAGGATTTTGATTAAAATTTAGAATTGGTTTATTAAAATTTTGGAGTTAGTTATTAAGATTTAGAGTTGGTTAATTTATTAAAATTTAGAGTTTATTGATTTATTAAAATTCAGAGTATGTTTAAAATTTGATTTAGTTAATTTATTAAAATTTAGAGTTAGTTAATTTAAAAAATTTTAATTAAATTAATTTGGAAATTTTTAATTAAGTTAATTTGGTAAGATTTTAATTAAGTTAATTTGGTAAAATTTTAATTATCTAAATTCATCTCACTCATTTCTAGATGATCACACAGTTAATCCTATGAATTGTGTGAGATGATTTTTGAATTTTATCTTTAATTAAAGTGTTTGATTATTGTTATCTAGAATTTAATTAATCTTTGGTTAGATTCAAGTTTAACCTTTTGACTTACTAAACATGTATTTCAAGAATCAACGTCCAGGCGGTGGCGAGGCACAGGGACTTTCTTGGATATTAGAACAATGACCACATTCTAAAATAAAGCTGATTCAAGAAATTATATATTTAGCTAATCTAGGGATAAACTTTGATCTAACTAGTCTAGGATGTGGCAAGGTAGCTTTGGTTAGATCGATTTAGCTAAGCAGACCAAGTAAGGTACTTCTTACCCTACTTGACTGCCTAGACTAAGTTTCCCTAACGTACTATCCTCTCGCCCCATCCTGGTACTAAGTTGGGCAAGTGTTAATCAAACTTAAGCCTTAACCTAACCTAGATTGTTCTAAAACAAAAGAAAAAAATAAAAATAAAAGGAAACAGTTAAAGCAAACAACTTCGTCTAGAATGCAAGATTTTAGGTCCCCCTATATCATGACCCCTATTGGTTCGATCCAATTGGATTGATCAGTTTGGATTTGAAAACCCATGCTTAGACTCTCGATTTCTTAGGTCGATTTAGTAAAGTCATGTATGCTCTATGCTTAGCTTTGTGTCCAAGTCCAGATCGGTTGTATTCAACCCTTTGATTTTCAAGAATCATGTTAAGATACTTGGAGCCTGAGGTGAATTTTTCAAACGATCTTTTCAGATCGTCAACCTGAACTTTCAATTGGGAATTCTCTTCCTCAAGTTTGACTTGAGTTGAGTTCCCAACTTGAACAACTTCAGTTGGTGATCTGGAGTTGACTTTCTCCTTGAGGAGTGCTATCTCCTCTTGGAGCGATTCAACTTGGGCATTGGATTTGACTAATTTCTTTGACAAACTATAAGTAATTGAATATAATTTATCTACGCTTATAGTGGTTATGGGTCCTTCTGAAACGGATGCGGATCCATGGCTTGAACTTAAATCCCTATTGGATTCGTTGTTTGTTCTAGTTTGGTCTGTTCGAGCTGGAAGAGCAAGAAAACTCATGGTTGGTTCTTCTTCAAAATCTTTTGATGAAGATTCGTCCTACGTTGCTTTGAGTGCATTCTTCCTGGACTTGCACTCCTTCTTCTGGTTAGGACATTCTGACCTGAAATGGCCTTTTTCCTTGCACCCATAGCAAGTAAACTCCATTTTGCTGGTGGATGGTTTGTTAGAATTGGCTTTTTACACCACCTTCTTTACTTCTGATCTCTTTATACCACGCTTCTTCCGTAGCATCTTTCGAAGTGGATTGATTAGTTCGGTTGTAACTTCGTCATTACTTTCAGAATCTGATGATTCATCAGACTCTACTTTCGTCTGCTTTCTGGACCTCTTTTCCTTGGTTGGTCCTGCGATTAGAGCTATACCTTTCTCTTTCGTTATGACATTGGTTTGTTCATATAATTCAAACTCAGAAAATAGCTCATTGAGTTTTATTTTTGAAAGGTCATTGGAGACCTTGTAAGCATCCGCCATAGATGCTCACAATGTGTTCCTAAGGAACGCTTTTAGTGCGTACCTTATGACATTTCGATTTTCAACGGGTTGTCCAATCGCGTGCAGTCCATTCAGCAAGTCTTAAATTCATACGTGCAATTCGCTTGCTGATTCTCCTTCCATCATTTTGATATTGTATAATTTGTTGATGAGGAGATCTCATTTGCTGATTCTTCCTTAGTCAACCCACATTGTAATGTTTTGGTTGCCTTTGCATCTGCTTCAATTTTCTTTCTAGTGGCTGCATCCTATATCTCGCAAGTTTATGGTAGACCGTCATTATTAGTAGGGATTGTGAATCCCATTTAAATGGCAATCGACATGTCTACTTGTGTCTTTAGGTGGTATTCTATCCTACCTTTCAAATAGATGAAATCCTCCCCAAAGAACAAAGAAGGTCTTGCGGTATTGAATGTAGGATTGAAAAGTCAGGTTGATCGAATACTTGATGGTGGAAAGTCCAAGTGGGTCATGGAGGATCAGACACTTGGCACGAGATGAGAAATCCAAGTGGGTCATGGAGGACCAGACACTTGGCACGAGATTGAAAGTCCAAGTGGATCAAGGTTGATCAAACACTTGGTGATCGAAAGTCCAATAAGGAAGTTGGCAAGAGGAAAGTCCAAGTGGGTCGAGGTTGACCGGACACTTAGTGATATGAAGTTCTGGCTGGTCAATGTTGACTATATGCTAGGCAACGGGACGTCTTGATAGGTCAAGGACAACCGGATGTCATGCAAAGGAAGTTGGAAATGACATAGTAAACTTCCAAATGTCATAATTTTTGACTCGAATATTGGAACGGGACGATCTTTGGTGCAAAACGAAGCTCGTTCAGAGATGTATCTTTTTACTCAAATCAATTTTATTGATTATGTGTATCAGTCAACTGATTTGGATCAGAATCGAACAGAAGTAATCGACTCAACTGATCAGAGTTATCAGTTGACTGATCAGGATAATCAGTCGACTGATCAGATTAATCAGTCGACTGATGTTGTTTTAAAAGTGTACAAAAATGGATCAATTCGACTGATTGAAAAATCAGTCGACTGATTGAAAGATCAGTCGACTGTTTGGCAAATCAATTGATTGATATTTGAAAATTGACGAAATCAGAGGGTTATTATTATTATTATTATTATTATTATTTACATGGAATACTTATCTTGTTGGAATAATTCTATTATAAGCCAACCTTAATTGATTGGAGGATAGATAATGATTCTTCAATATATCTAATTAAAGATTATTTTATTATAATCAAATTTAAATACTTTTATTGAAATGAAAAATTAGCATGAGAATATTATAACCAAATTTATTGTGTGAAAAATACTAATCACTTAGAAGAGAAACATAGAATAAATCTATTAAAAATAGGCATCATTTATTTTATTAAAAAACATCTAAACATTCTTATGAATGCCACATCTAGTCCCGCATTGGAAGGAAATAATGGATGAAATTAGCTCCAATATGAATAAGAGTCTTGAGAATTTTAGGATAACATGATTGATTTATATTGAATTAGAGTTGTAAATATTAGGACATGTGCGAGCTACAGGGGGTGAATAATTAACTTCAATCACATCGATAGATTGTGAAATGAAAAACCTTAAACATACTTGATGCCACAAGCACAATATCAAGATTTTACTTGATTCATCATCTCCTAAGGTGATTACTCCAAGGTCTAGTCCTAGCGATATTCTACTATGTCTTCTCCTTCCAGAGGCAGAAAAATCTTTTATAAGTTGTTATTACAAAACACAACAAGAAATAACGATGCACATATAAATGAAAATGAAAATAATTTTACACAATGATCTTTGTTTGCTCTTTTGTTTCATTGGATTGCCTCTTGATGGTAGAAAATATAGTAACACTTAGTCTCCAAACCCTCAAGAATTGACTACGTACTTCAAAACATCTCAAAACCTTCTTTTATAGGATTGTTGTTCAAGGAGATTTCTACTTAGTAATCGACTGATGTTATCTATCAATCGATTGATCAACTGTAAATTCAAATGTTGCTCTGACTCGTCAACTCAATGACTCCCATCCATCTCAACATCAATCGATTGCCCATTATTATCAATCAATTGTTGCCTAATAAGTTGAATCTCGCAGTCGTGTTTTGAATATTCTATTCACTTGAACAATGACATCAGTTAATTAATATACTCCATTAGTCGATTGATTATTAATCAGTTGAGTTGAGCAATCGATTTTTCAACTCTCTATTTACTATATAACATCAATAGTCAGCTGATCGAACTTATCAACGACAATTAATGTAGCATATTACTATTCATAGTTAATGTAGCAAACCATATTTTCAAGGTTTAACATCCATTAGTCGATTGATACACTCTTTCAATCTATTGATACTCCTATTTCAGTTTTACCAAAGTTTAATTCTCGCATTGCTTAGTACCTTGTTGACCTCAACCTACTCGGACTTCCTTGCCTCGCATCCAATCAACCTTGACTTGTCAGGACTTCACCATTGCTTAGCATCCGATCAACCTTGATCTATTGGGACTTCATCATTGCATAGCATCTAATAAACCTCAACCTATTAGGATTTTTCGTTACCTAGTATCCGATCAACCTTGAACTGTTGGGATTTTATAGTTGCCTAGCATCTGATCAATCTTGATCTATCCAGACTTCACGACTCATGCCAACTCTATGTTGGATTTTCAATCATCAAGTGTTTGGTCAACCGTGACTCATTTAGACTTTCTTCTTATCAACTCCCTATTGAACTTCCAACCGTCAAGTGTTCAGTCAACCATGCCTCATTTAAACTTTTCATATCTTATCAAGTATCTATAGTCAACCTTGATCTACTTGACGTTTCACTCGACCAACTAATATATTGATCAAATATCAATACTCTAACTTGAATCAACTCAAGATTGGTCAACTTAATCAACCTAGTTAATTTATATGTAAACATGACTTATATGCATTGAATGTCTGACTGATCAAGATAAAAATTACTTAAGCAGACTTTTTAAAAATTTATTTATTTATAGAAATTTTTAATTTTAAAATAAATTTAGCTAATAAATAATTATTTTTCTTTTTATCTAATTAAATAGCTACGTAAACTCAAATAGATAAAAAAAATCATCATAAGTAATATTAATTAACGAAGAATCTTTCTTTTCACTATTTAAACAACAAAATAGAGATAAAAAACCATTAGTTTAGACACGATGTCAACAAGTATATACCGATTAACTAGTACTCTTGTTGAAATGGAAAATGAACATGATAAGAATTGTTTAATTATAAAAATTATTTTTTAATAATTTGAACATCTTATATTACAGGATCTTAATAATTTATGTATTATTACAAATTAATATATCCGATCTACACTTCAAACCTTTTTTATTATTCTCTCACGACTCAATTCTGTAGTATTATTTTATATGTGTGAGCGCGCGCACGCACACACTATATATAATCATATAATAAATCAGTATTCTCTCTCTTTCTAACGGTCGAGCCAAGCAACAAATCGAATATTTGAATGGCATTGCATACCATAGTCGAAATTGGCTTTATGCCATGAACTATTCAAAACGTAAAAAGATCTTTCCTTACAATCGAGCTATCTAATTATACCCTCTATTCTCTTGTTTGTTTTGGGTCATTGGCTTCTCTCTATATATATTATATTCTATATTATTTTCTTACCTTAAGATGATCAAATCATATTATGATACATTTTTTAAAAAATAAAGATTAATTTGTCATTACTTATCGTTGCTACTATTTTTCACTACATTTTTGATAAATTATCTCTTATAATTTATCAAAATCTCACTCGAGCCACTAAAGGATCTAATTGGATCCAATTAGATTAAGTTCCAATAAATTGATATATCAAAGGTCAATTTTATTTTATTAAAACAATCATAACATTTTTACAAATATCACATTCCCATGAATTATTATTACAAATTTACCATGAAGTACCAACTCGGTTACGTCCATCAAGACTCACTCCCAAGAATTATGAAGTAATTAAGGGAGGAGCAAGGGTGGGTGACAATGTGGGTCACAAATTGGGCAGACTGTTGCACACTCTTTCATTGTCCTATAACAATTAAAGTCTCCCTTTTTAGCTAAGCAACAATAACAAGGGTTGACATCAACACATGATCCCTTCTTGCAAAAAGTGAGCACTAATTTGCTTTGGTTCTTGTTCATTGTATCCAATTGATTTTCGGTAAACATTTGAGTCGCACGACCTATATATCACATGAGAAAAGATTAGAGTTAATGGTAAATGAATCAAACGTTCATATAAGTAAGTATGATGTTCGGTTTGATAAGAACTTATTTTTATTCATTCAATATAATAAAATCAGTTAAATGAACAAACTTAAACACACATAAACTAGTTAATATTCATTAATAAGGATTGTGAGTCATGTTCATCAATAAAGAAACTTTCAAAATGAATAAAAATTATAAAATTTTTAAATAATCAAATAAGCTTGAACTGAGAACTCAATAACATATAAATTATAAATCAAGTTCAAATCAAATTTGAATTGAGATAAAACTCGTAAAAAAGAATTAATAAGTCAAACTTGAATAATCATTTCAACGCCTTAATTCATTTTAAGTTCGACTTAATTTGACTCAATTACCTTATTAAACAAGTTTAAACATCATGAAGTTTGACTCAATTTGACTCGTTTACGGTCCTAGAAAACATAATAAGAATTCTAGAAACAATCATTTATCATGCTAATATTTACCTTGATTACACGGGCATGAGTCGATGAAAATGACCAATACTATGAGTAAGCTCAAGATCTTCATCATTGCTACGAATATGCTTTAGGAATGTTATAAAAGCCAAATTAAATTCATAGTAATTTATAGAGTTTCAAGTTGTAAAAATAGATAAATAAATTAATTAAAAATAGAAATGGTGCAACTAATAAAAAGTTGGCAAAACAAAACAGATTTTTTTAAAACTTTTTTTGGACTTTGAAAAGAGAGGATGCGCCTGAAGAAGAGGGGGCTGTAGGTGCCTGACTGCTGCTTCGTCGACCGCGTCACCACTGTAAAAAAAAAGTATTAGGAAACATATTAGAAAATCTAAAAGTATTTGCATAATGAAAAATATTAAAAACTTACCATGATGTCAAATCTATCAGATATGTGTCCAATCAAAATACACCACCAAGTTAGGAGAAATGATCTATAAGGGAAAAAGTAAAATTAAAATATTGTAAATCTATCTAGTAATCAAAAATTACATATTATGAATGGAAGTCTAGAATATTTGCATAGTTAACCTACTCTATTTAGAGAAACAACACACGTTAGATGTTATGATAAATCATTGACCTTGTCTTGAAGATAAGGCAAACCTGATTCTCTTCGAATGGGAATTGCTAGAGGTCCAGATATAATTGACAATTGTAGATAGGGTGAACATCTTCTTGCTGGAATTATTGTATTCTCTTAATTTTTCATATCATATAGATATGAATTTTCATGTAGGATCGGAAAACACGCTAGAGGGGGGGGGGGGGGGGTGAATAGCGTGTTGCACGCTTTTCAATTTTTTTGTAAATCACGAGTGCGAACGGAAGCGAGAAATAAACTCGAATGCGAAAGCGATTATAAGCAGAAAGAAACTAATGCGAAAAGTAAAGACTCGGTTGGTTTTTTACTTGGTTCACAGCCCAAGGCTGCTACTCCAAGGCCCACGGTCCTTGACCGTTTCCTTTGGGCAAATCCACTAAGGCACTTGCTCCCTAAGGCAGCAAGTGTATCGACAATTACAAAATCAAGAGTTTACAAAAAGTTCGGTTTAATGAAATTAACAATAATAAACTTTACCGACTTTTTGTTCGCGCAGTTGCTCCCCGGATGAAGATCTCGGCGTCTCGGTGTGATTTTGAGTTGCTTGGATCGAGTGCAGCACCGACGTCGAAGAACGGAAGCTCGGGAGTCGCGAGAACGGAGTTTGGATGCAAAAGAGTTGTTGTGTTCGGCTGCTGCTCGCGACCTCCTTTTATAAGCCCTCCTGAGTCGACTCAGATGCCTATCTGGGTCGACTCCAGCTTGCGTGGCAGATAAAGCTTTATCGTCTTCGCCCGTTATCCTCTCTGAGTCGACTCCGATTGCCATCTGGGTCGACTCCAGTCGCTGTGGCGTCAATGGCGATAACTTTTGACTCTGAGTCAGCCTGAGTCGACTCAAATCCTTACCTGAGTCGACTCCAGGCCGAGCTGGCGGAAAATCAACGCGCTGACTTCCGGATTTCGGCTGACTCTGCCTGAGTCGACTCCAGAACCCATCTGAGTCGACTCCAGGCCCGAAAAGTCAACTTTTTCATCCGGAGTTTGCGTTCGTTTGATTTTTCCTTCCTGCAAAAGATGTTAGCAAAATAACATGCAAAGGATAATTTTTAAGTCGGTTCTCGGAACCAACTACGAGTCTTAACTTCGGATCTCCAGTGAGATCCTGGGTTAGACCGACGCCTAATGTTCCCCTCGGGAACGCGTCCTCACCCACTCCCCTCGGGAGAATTTACCTGATTGCCAACCGAGTCCTCCTGACTCGTTGGACTTGTGCTTGGCTCTGTCTTCGCCCCCCAGGATTTGTGCTGCAACTGATCCTCCTGATCAGCCCAGTCTTCCGCTGCAACTTGGTCCTCCTGACCAAGCCCAGACTTCTGCTGCAACTTGGTCCTCCTGACCAAGCCCAGACTTCTGCTGCGGCGTGGTCCTCCTGACCAGCCCAGACTTCACCTGGTGCACTTGACTTTGCCAAGACTTCATGCCTAGCTTCCACTAGGACTTAACCTGTGTCTCCTGTAAGCTCAGTTCAACATCATTAGCACAATCACATACTTAACTTGATCCTAGTTCCATAATCAAAACCCTGGTTCGATTTGCTAGTGCTTCCTGCACCAACAATCTCCCCCTTTTTGATTATGGCAACTTAAGGTTTCAAGTTAAGTTAAAAATATAACTCACAAATATATTTGCATTAAAAAATGCAGCATAAGTAAAAAAAATGCAAAAAAATGCACTTGTGTTTTTCAATACTCCCCCTGAATCCAATGCTCCCCCTGAATCTAATATTCCCCCTTTTTCAAGGATTTTAATACTTCGTTTAAAAGTTTAAAAAATTTTGAACTTGTAAACTTGAACCTTTTCTATTCTCTCCCCCTTTGACATAATCAAAAATATGTGGTCTTTTGGGTAGAGTCCAAGCTTAACAAATAGGTAAAATAGATAGACAAAAAAAATTTTCCTTTGGGGCGTGTGTCCAACTTAGGTTTTAGCTAACTACTAGAAAGTAGTAGCTTGACCCAGTTAGCCAAGTTTAAGTGTATCATCCCAATTAAAAGATTATCTTTTTATTTTGGGACACTTAACTTGATCCATTTGAAATTAAAGTCTAAGCTTTTGGTTCGATGCACTGACTTAAAGCACCTTTTGCTTAGACTAGAGGCCTATACATCTCACACCATTCTAAGTTTGGCAATCAAAAATAAGGTATCTAGTGTGCTTTGTGAGATGTCCACCTAGATCTATAGGTACATGCTTTCTAGGGGGTTTGCTTCTAGTCTAAGGCTAAAACAGTTCTTTCCTTTATTTTTGAAAACAAATTTAAACAAAACTTAAAATTTTCAAAAATAAGTAGGGTTTTGAAAAGCCTTTGAAAAATATTTATAATAGATTTGAAATCATGAGTTTTGAAAAAGATAACTTCTTTTTCCTATTCTACCAAACATAATCCTAATTTTCTTCTAAGAGTACTGAATTCTGATTCAGGTAATGGTTTAGTGAAAATATCGGCTAAGTTGGATTTTGACTCGACGTAGTCGAGTACAATTTCTTCCTTAGCGACATGATCGCGTATGAAGTGATGTTTGACTTCTATATGTTTGGTCCGTGAATGGTGTACTGGGTTTTTGGTTAAGTTTATTGTACTTATATTGTCAATTAGAACCTTTGTATTTTTATATTCTAAGTTAAAATCTGTTAATGTGTGCATCATCCAAAGTAGTTGTGCAACACATTCACCTAGGGCAATGTATTCAGCTTCAGTTGTAGACAGTGCAACGCAATGTTGTTTTCTACTACACCAGCTAACTAGACATGGACCCAAGAACTGGCATCCACCGCTTGTACTTTTGCGGTCTAGTTTACATCCGGCATAATCTGAGTCTGAATAACCAACTAGGTCAAAATTGTTATTCCTAGGGTACCACATTCCTACAGTTAAGGTTCCTTTGATATATCTTAATATTCGCTTAACTGCGGTTAAGTGTGACTCTTTAGCGTTTGCTTGATATCTAGCACACATACCTACTGCAAATAATATATCTGGTCGACTTGCAGTTAGGTAGAGTAGACTTCCAATTATACTCCTATAATATTTTAAGTCTACTTGTTTACCACTTGGGTCACTATCTATATTACAATTTGTTGCAATTGGTGTGTTTATTTCTTTTGAATGTTCCATTCCAAACTTGAATATTAGGTCTTTAGCGTATTTGCTTTGATATATATAATTTTCATCTTTAGTTTGTTTGATTTGAAGTCCTAGGAAGAAATGAAGTTCACCTACCCAACTCATTTCAAATTCTTTTTTCATTAAATTTATAAATTCTTTTAAGTATTTTGAGTTGGTTGATCCAAAGATTATATCATCGACGTAAATTTGGGCTATAAAGAAATCTTTTTCTATGTTTTTTTTCCGAAGGCAACGGATCCCAAGTCTTTGAACTTGAGTTTGGTGAATTTTGATTTATCTCCAGTCATATGCCTGGAGCAACCGCTGTCCAACATCCAGTTATCCAGTTTCTTGTGTTCCTACAATTGAGAAACACTTAGTTGGATTTTGTGGATATTAGGTTTAGAGTAAGTTTTTTAAGTTATTTAATATTTGAAGTTTGTTAAGGTTATTTATTTTGAAAAAATTTTAATTAATTTTAAAGTTATTTTAATTTTTAAAAATTTATTTAATTAATTTTAAAGTTATTTTTAAAAAATTGTTTAATTAATTTTAAAGTTATTTTAATTTTAAAAAATTATTTAATTAATTTTAAAGTTATTTTAATTTTAAAAAATTGTTTAATTAATTTTAAAGTTATTTTTAATTTTAAAAAATTATTTAATTAATTTTAAAGTTATTTTAATTTTAAAAAATTATTTAATTAATTTTAAAGTTATTTTAATTTTAAAAAATTGTTGGGTTATTTCTGTTTATTACCTATTCATCTCACCCAGTCTAAGTGGTCAATCAGTTAACCTATGGGTTAATTGTGAGATGATTTTGATTTTATCTTTGTTTATTGTGAGAAGGTATCTATACTTGATCAATTTTGAGTTAGATTCAGGTTTAACATTCAATCAATTAAGTACACATTTTAAGAATTGATTTCCAGGCCGTGGCGAGGCACAGAGGCCTTCTTGGTTATCGGAGCAACGACCACTTTCTAGATAAAATCAATTCAGGAAATTATGGACTTAACTAATTTATTGAGAAACCTTGGTCTAACTAGTCTAGGATGTGGCGAGGTAGCTTCGGTCAGTTCGGTTCGACTCAGTGAATCAAGTCAGGTACTAGGTTGGCAAGAATTGATCAGGTAGTTGGTCCTTAAACTAGCCTAATTTCTAATGCAGAAAAGTAAATCTAAGTTATACAAGAAATCAAGCAATGCGTTTTGGTTCCCCCGGGATCGTGTCCCTTGATTGGTTGAACCAAGTGGACCTGATCCTTGGGAATCAAAAATTGGTTCGGTCCGACTGGGTTAACCAGTCGGGACTTCGGAACCCACGCTCGGACTCGTGTTCGGTTTCTACGTGTAAGTGCAATGAATGATCTATTTTTAGCCGCATACCCGATGCCCGATCGCACTACAAAAATATAGCTGTTTAGCAACGAAAATTTGTGACAAATAATATTCGTCGCCAATTTGGGACAGCTTCTGCGACAAAAATAGAATTTGTTGCAAATTTGTAACTGTAACACCCGTAATTTTCCTATGATAATTCCTGGATATTTATGAATGATAGCATAGTCATGAGGTCTTTAGTAGAGATACCTAAAGAGGACTCATACTAGAAGGTTAGAATTCTAAATAGACAAAGGTAGGGTAAGCCCTAAAGGGGTCTATAGGTTAATGTTTTATGAGGGCTTTGCCAAAAGAAAAAGGGGAAAAGAAAAAGAAAGAAAAAAAAAGAAGAGGTGCCAAGGATTTGAACCTTGGACCTCATGCATGGTGGCAACCCAAATGAAGCATGAGTTAGCCATAAGTGCTAGCAAGTAATTGTTAAGGAAATGATAGAGGAAAGGTAGTTGTATGTTAAGGTATGTGTGAAACCACCGAAGGAAAGGAAGGGGCGCAGGTGAACGTTACAGCTGCTTTATTACACCTTAATGCTACCTTAATGCTAGTAAATATACCTACGTTACTGTCCAAGGTGGATATAAGTAAAGGTTTTTCTTCTCCTCTCGATTGTTTTTGCTTGGTTGATGGAGGGGCTGGTTGTCGCCGAGGGTTTGGAGCTGAAGGAGTCTTTCTTCCTGGTTGACAGAAGGTTTTTCTTCTTGTTAAGCACTAGCACTGTAAGTATCCCCTCACTGCAACATAATAGCAACGATTGTATCGGTTTTATGTTTAAGCTGTTTGATTCTGTTTGATTCGTAGTTTAACATGTAATAATCTTATGTTTGTATGAATTAGAGTTTACAGCATGTTTTGTATGAATTAGAGGTTACAGCATATTTTAAACTCATATGATGTTAGGATGAGTAGGAACTTGATGTTCTCAGATGATGTATGGACTTTAGGGTATCAGCATGTTTAAGTTTCGACAAAGTGAGGGTTTAAAAGATATACTTGTAGCCATATGTTCCATACTGGTTAAGTTAATGATAAGGAGTTAATCGATCTGTTGATCGATTAAGACAGCTTGTAATCGATCATTTGATCGATTATAAGGATGTGTAATCGATCACTGGATCGATTATTAGGTTTAAAGAGAAACGGAGTTACGTAAACTGATCGATCACTCGATCGATTAAGGGCCGTAATCGATCTTCTGATCGATTACCAAACTCTCTGATTAAAACCTATTATAAGTAATCGATCAGTTGATCGATTAACAATGAACGTAATCGATCACTGGATCGATTACAAGCTTAAGAGGAGGATTTACAATATTTGATCGATCCACTGATCGATCAAGACCTGTAATCGATCCTCTGATCGATTACATTGCTCAACTACAAGTAATCGATTCCTTAATCGATTACAGAAGGTTCTGTAGAAAAGAAATGACTTCTAATCGATCGTTCGATCGATTCCAAGGATATCTAATCGATCATCTGATCGATTAAGCTTTCTGGATTGGTCTGTTTAAGGTGTTAAACTTCATGTTACATGCTGATAGGATTCAGCCAAACTTAGATTAGGGCTTAAATGATAATCTGAAGGTAACCAGTGATATCAAAGTTATGTTTAAGGTTAGAAACCTAAAACTTAGATAGGTTAAGCTTTACCTGAACATAACCGAAAATATCAAATGGAATGAAATGATATATCATGGTTTAGAATCTTACGAAGGTTCGGTCGCCTTAAGGGAAGATTAGGGTTTGATCGAATTAGAATGATGTTAACCGTAAGGTTATGTCTTATCTCAAGCAAGGATATAAAATGAAATTATGATATGATATAGCATGCTATATGAAAGGAAATGAGAAGGATGCATGAATGTTCGTTATGTTATGATAATGAAATGAAAGGAACATTCATGATGAAAATGAAAAGAAAGCATGTATATCATTACTTTACTTTAATGCATGGCTGGTACCCGACTTCCAAGGTTGTCGTTAAAGAAATTCAGGTGACTAATTCCAAGGTTTTGGGCCTGGTAAGACCCTCTTAGGCTGGCGGCTAGCTACCCCAGTGACTATTAGGGAGCGCGCTTTGGTACCCAGCTAGGGATCCTGAACAATGATGATGATGAGTATATTGATCTATTATGATAATAAGTTTTTAAAAGACATTTCCATCATTTGTATGTCATGTTTTAATGCTATGGATGGAAGTATATTTATACATTTATGTGAATGTTATGCATATGAAAATGCTATGCTTATGTCAATACTATGCTTATGAAAATGACATGTTTATATGTTTTAAGTAATGCTAATGTATAGCATGTTCTATGTCAAGGCTATGTTTATTGATACAGTTGGTTTTGTGAGTAGGAAAGGAGCTTACTAAGCATTCGTGCTTATAGTCTTACTTTCTTATGTTGCAGATCCATTTAGCAGTCACTGATAGCGTTCCGCAAGTATACGGAATGTCGTCAAGTAATAAAAAGATCGAATCCACAGGGACCGTGGAATTACTTACTAGTTCTAGCACAAAAAGGTGGAGAGAATATTGAGCATGAGTTGTGTGGGGGAGATGGGAGTGTTCTAAAGTACTTTATCCTAGAATTCAGAGAAAGGGATCGACTGTGACACTTGTGGTGAAACGATCCTAGGACTTCAGACTCCTTAGAGTATGGATTGATTGACTTGGATCCTCTACCTTTCCTCAATAATTGTTCAATTGTAGGGATGTTAACCAATTTATCCAATTCAACCTCGTCAGGTATCCTCGAAATAATGCATTGGTGTTCTTACGTCACTCGTTGTCGGTTTGAAATGGTTCTAGAAGCCCGGTTCAAGGCATTCCCATGTCACTCAGGCGCCCCGGAGTACTAAAAGAACCCTATCCCCTGTCACAGGATATCTTTTAACGGATCTCTCCCCAACAACGAATGACCGCTAACTATCCCTCATAGGAATTGACTACGCATTGAGAAATCCCTCGGAACTCGCCCAGTTCAAGGCATTCCCCGTGTTACGAAGCGCCCCGGTGTACGGCCTAATGATTCCCCAATTCATAGTTAATCCCTACCCTCATGGATTCACACACACATAATTTATCATCAAGCACAAGTATAAATCCACAAAGCAATGCACAGTTATATCATAGAAAACGGTAGATTAATCAAATCCAAATACAATCATCCATTACATCTGATTCATCCTACATCCTAGAATCAAGGGAATCTACTCCATAGCGTGGAGGTTACAAACCAAAAGAAGGGAAGAGTACATCTCAATCACAAGATACAACAAGGAAATGTAGGAAATGAGACTTATCTTCCTCCTTGGACTGCAATCTCGGCGTAGATGGGATGAGGATGGACTGGAGCAGTCGGATCGGTGGATGGATCGTCGAATCTCGCTCCGAAACAGGCGTCGGTGGCTCTAGAACAGCTCCGGTGGCTCTCCAAGGTCTCCCCCTTTCTTAGGTCACTAAGAGGACCTATTTATAGGCAGGTCACGAAAGCAGCACGCCCCCGTGCACACGGCCGTGCCTGGAAGGCACGACCCCGTGTGGGCGTCGGGCACGGAAGAAGGCACGGGCGTGCCTTGGGGGCACGGCCTTGAGCAGTGAAGCTTTTGTCCGGGGGCACGGCCGTGCCTCTGGGGCACGGTCCAGACTTGTCTCTGTTCTGTTTGAAGGCACGGTCGTGCCTATGAGGCACGGCCTCAGCCTGTCTTCTCCTCATTTGCTGGACACGACCGTGTCTTTGAGACACGGCCAGCTGCTTGGACCTTTCTGTTTTGGCACACGGCCGTGCCTGGTAGGCACGGCCAACAGCAGATGCTTCTTCTGGATGGAGACACGGCCGTGCCTGTGAGGCACGGCCTTGACTTGGCTGGATTCTGTTTTGAAGCACAGCCGTGTCTTTGAGACACGGCCTCTGGCTGTTGCTGAGGGGAAATGTTGGCACGGCCGTGCCTGTGAGGCACGGCCCAGGCTTGATGGTCTTCTGTTTGAGCACACGCCCGTGCCCTGTGAAGCACGGCCACAAGCTGATAGACACGGCCGTGCCTATGAGGCACGGCCCTGTCTTGCCTTGTCTTCAATTGTACTCCCTTTTTATCCATTTTTGCTCCATTTTCCACCCTGAAACATATAAAAGCACGAGCAGATCTCCGAACTAGGAAATGCAAGATATGTGCCTAAATGCATGAATATAGGATGCAATGCATGCAATGCAAATAAAGCATAAATACATAGAACATCCTACGCACATCAGCAATAAATAAAGATGTGTGTGATGGTGACTCTGAGTCCTTGGAAATATAAATTTTAGATTGTTGGGGTTGAATTGTCTTTATACTGGACGATGTTGCATGTTGAATGTTGTTGTTAAGATGCTTTAATATCTAACTTAATAATTAGACAATAGATGCATTCTATATGTTTATTTATCATCCACTGCTATGTTATGTTTATGTTTTTCCGCTGCGAAGTTCCGTGGTTTTTCGTATGTGGTATAAGTTAAATGAATGAAAGAGTAAACTGTGACGTCCGTCAAGGCCCACGTAAGGGCGGGCGTTACAGTAACGACATTTACGACAAAAACATTTTTGTTGCAAATATTGCGATGAAAAATATTCGTCGCTAATTTGTGACAAATATCCGTATTCGTCGCCAAATAGCGACGAAATCATGGATTCGTCACTAAATTTCGTGATTTCGCCTTCACTTAAGTGCCTGGGCCCACATGATTTGGCGACGAATCCGTATTCGTCGCCAAATTGGCGACGAATCGAGAATTCATCACCAAATTGGCGACGAATCAGGAATTCGTCGCTAAATTGGTGACGAATCAGGAATTCATCGCCAAATTGGCGACGAATAGGCAGATTCGTTCCCAAAGCCCTAACTTAACCCTTCGGCCGCCCGAGCCCCTTTCTTCCTTCGTGATTTTCTTCTTCCTTTTCCTCTCCTCTGCGCGGCGCTGCCTCCGGCAATCCCTTTTCTGCTCTCCGATCCGTCCTCCGGCTGCAACGGCGACGAAATCGGTTGACGAAGGTGTCTCACGGTAAGATCTGCTCGTTTCTTTGCATTTAATCGGTTGAATATGGGTTTAGGGAGGCTGGAAATGGTGTGGGGAACGGTGGCCGACCAATGTGGGTGCGTTGGCCGGCCGAAGGTGTGGCTGCGGCTCGTTGCTGGCGGTCAGTTGCACCGCAGGGGTTGCTGGAGCTCGCCGGCCAACAGCGCTAGGGTTGCTGGTGCTGGCAGGCGGCGGGCGGCGGGCGGCGGGTGGCTGCTGGTGGCGCCGGCGGAGGGGTTTGCCGGAGTGGTACTGGGCGGACTTCATTGAATGGTGGAGGGCTGCTGGTGGTGGGTTAGGGTTTATTGGGTTAGTGTTTGTGGTGGGTTAGGGTTAGTGATTAAGGTTAGTGATTAAGATTAGGGTTTAGGGTTAGGATTAGTGATTGGGATTAGTATTTAGGGTTAGTCTTATAGATAAAAATTTTAGGGTGAAGGTTAGTTTTTATTTTTAATATTAGGGTTAATTAACATTTAGAGTTTAGGGTTTAGGTTAGTGTTTAGATCGGATTAGGTTTATGTTGGCGGGCGGATAAGGGTTGTATAATAATCTTTATGTATATTTTTTAATCAATTGTAGTATATTTTAATCAATTATCTTTGTTATATAATATAACATTGTAAATTTGTGCGTGCAGGTCCAACTTTGAGGTGTGAAGGTCCTACGTATTCTCGTGCTTTCACGTGTTGTAAGTCTAATTTTTTTTATTGTTAAAAGAAATTACCATGAAGAGGAGGTTTCTTATAAATCTGAAAATTACTAAGACTTCTTATGGTTAGTTGTAGGATTTAGTAAACTTTGATTTATGCATTGTGTTTGAATATAAGAAACACATATAATTCATTCTTCACTAGGAAACTTTATAAGGTTAATTATTTCTATGGTTTGCTGGATGATATTATAGAGATAGAATATCAGAAAAGTGCGGTGCAAAAAAAGGAGTAGAGCGGTGCGGAAGGTTGCGCGGCGGGAGAGAGCGGTACGGACGGCTACGGTGCGGAAGGGGTAGGAGACGGATGTGTTAGGGTTAATTAAATGTAAGTAACAATGAATTAAAATAATGTAAATATAATTAACGTAAAATGTATAATTAATGTAATAAAATTTATAATGAATTATTTATTTATTTATTAATTTGTAAAACATAAATGATTTATATTATTTATTTGTAATAAAACGTATGATTATTAATTAACGTATAACGTATAATTAACATAATGAATTAATATAATAAATTTATATTATTTATTTATTTATTTATTAATGTAAATATTTATAAAACATTTAATTAAAATAATTTTATAAAACATAAATGAAAATGAAATTTGTATAAACATAAATGATATTTTTATTAATTTATAAATATTTATTTATATTTATATAAAGAGAATTTTTATTCATTTATTAATTTATAAATGAATAGTTAAATATCATAGAAAGTCAAAAAAATAAAACGAGTTTAAAGGGAGAGAGGGAATGAAAAAAAATAAAAATATACAACAGTTTTAAAACAGTTGTTGTAGCTTCCAAAACCGTTGTTGTCGTCCCACATAGACAACGGTTTTCAAACCGTTGTCGTGATCTTCAAAAACCGTTGTTATAGTCCCAAAATAGCGGACATAGACAACGATTTTAAAACCGTTGTTGTTTCTTCCAAAAACTGTTGTCGTAGTCTCCAATCAACGGTTTTAAATTGTTATTATAGCTTTCAAAACCGTTGTTGAAAGCGCAAATAGACATCGATTTTAAATTGTTGTTATAGCTTCCAAAACCGTTGTTGAAACTGTAAATAGACAACGGTTTTCAAACTGTTGTCGTAGTCTTCAAAAATCGTTGTTGTAGGCGGACATAGACAACAGTTTTAAAACCGTTGTTGTATCCTCCAAAAACTGTTGTCGTAGTCTCCAATCAACCTCTCAAAGACAACGAAAATATACAACGGTTTTAAATTGTTGTTATAGCTTCCAAAACCGTTGTTGAAAGCGCAAATAGACATCGGTTTTAAAATGTTGTTATAGCTTCCAAAACCGTTGTTGAAAGCGCAAATAGACAACGGTTTTCAAACCGTTGTCGTAGTCTTCAAAAACCGTTGTTGAAAGCGCACATAGACATCGGTTTTAAAACCGTTGTTGTAGCCTCCAAAAATTGTTGTCGTAGGCTCCAACCGATGTCTCAAAGACATCGGTTTTTGTTAAAACCGTTGTTAAAAAGTAAAAGACATCGGTTTTGACATAAAACCGATGTCTTTTGAGTGTTGTTAAAGATCGATTTTCTTGTAGTGTAAAGAAATGCCCCTAGGTCGAAAGACAGAAGACCTAGTAACTGAGTAGTTGAGATTTGCTACCTCGTACTTACTTGGAATGTGCGCACAAAAGAATGGAATGGATACAAGCCAGGGGAACCCAAAGATGTTGATTATGTTTATCTAATAAGTTAATATTTTTTGAAAAGCAAATGGTTAACATGTCAAACGTATATGTTATGAAAGGTTAATATGCTTCCATGTCTATGCTAGAAATGATATGATATGGCAGTCGGATTTTGTGAGTAGGAAAGGAACTTACTAAGCTTTGTGTTTATAGATTTCCTTCTTATATTGCAGATCCACCTAACAGGTACTGAGCAAGAGGAGGCAGCGGGTAGGGCTGATAAGATGTGTGTGGTGGTGACTTGACAAAGTCCTGGCCATGCAGATATTTTATATCTGCCTGTTAGTTGTAGTTATTTAAAACTATCCTGTTATAATGATTCCCTGTCTAGACTTTATTATCCAGACTTACCATGCTACTAAGTTAGCTTATTGTATACGAATCTATGCTAGTTACAATGTTTTATAATGCTTTATGACTTCCGCTGAAAAATTTCATATTTTCGTATATGATAGATAGTAGTAGCGTGAATGTATGAATGTGAATGTATAAACTATAATGTCCGTCAAAGGCTCTGGTAAGGGCGGGCGTTCGAAGAATTCCGATTCGAAGTCCGTCCCTGGCATCTCCAGTGAAGCAGAATGATGCACACTTGACCTTTTCATGCTCCGGCCAGTCGAGCATCTCCACAATACTCTCAACAGTTTTAAACCAGGCCTGAGCATCCCATGGTTCACCAGCACCCGAGAAGGTTTCTGGCTTCAGTCTCTGCCACTGGATCAGATAGGCTTCCGGTCTCATTCCAGGGGCAGGAATAGCCGAGGGTACAGGCGTAGTCGTAGGTGCTACTGGTATCACTGGTGGAGAGGTAACATGTCCTTGCTGCTGATTCATCAGAGTATTAATGGTCTGCTGTTGTTCAGTGATCTGACGCTGGAGTTCAGCCACCAGATGGGTCAGATCAGACTGGTTCGCGGTCCCATTCGTTCGGTTGCTCCTTCTAGCCATAATTCCTAATAGCAAGCAAGTTAGTGTAAGAGTTCATTGTCATTCTTCCTTAGTATACATGCATCATAAGGTAAGATTTCTGTATCCTCCTATATGCATTATTTTCCTAAGGTAAGAACATGATTCCATCTTACATAGTGTTATTCTACATAACGTTCTAAATGACCTTCTTTAAGGCCATAAATAAGCTCACTAATATAAACCTAACCATTCCCATGTTCTTAACCCATATACTATACCCTGGCATGGAAGGTCATCCTATTCAGGGAACCATCCTTTACCACATAAGTTCCCCTGCTCCCTTAGGTGAAGATTCTACTCTCACCTATCAAGGGTATGATCCTTTCTAACCTCCACAAGTATAGCAATCCTCATCTTCATCATGTGATACTTGTAACTCTTAATTCCATCTTCATTGATCACATGCAATCTGGTACTAATCCGATCTCAAAGGCACCCTATCGTATGGCACCTGCTGAACTGAAGGAGCTTCAAGTTCAGTTACAAGAGTTACTGGATAAGGGTTTTATTCGCCCTAGTCATTCCCCATGGGGAGCTCCAGTACTATTTGTAAAGAAGAATGATGGAACTATGCGCCTGTGCATAGATTATCGAGCACTAAATAATGTGACGATAAAGAACAGATATCCTCTTCCAAGGATAGATGATTTGTTTGATCAATTGAAAGGAGCCACGGTTTTCTCGAAGATTGATCTCAGGTCTGGTTATCATCAAGTGAAGGTAAAACCAGAGGATATTCCGAAGACAGCTTTCCGAACGAGATACGACCATTATGAGTTCGTAGTCATGCCGTTCGGAGTAACCAATGCTCCTGCTATGTTCATGGACATGATGAATCGGGTATTCTCAGAATTTCTCGACAAATTTGTAATCGTCTTCATCGACGATATCCTTGTCTATTCGAGGAATCAAGAAGAGCATGCCGAACACCTGAAGACGGTGTTGCAGATTCTTCGGGAAAAGCAATTATATGCTAAATTTTCCAAATGTGAATTTTGGTTGGAGCAAGTATCTTTTCTGGGTCATATTATTTCCAAGGATGGAGTCATGGTGGACCCGAAAAAGATAGAAGCTGTAAGTAACTGGAGCAGACCGAAGAATGCTAGCGAAGTCAGAAGTTTTCTCGGATTGGCGGGTTATTACAATAAGTTCGTGGAAGACTTCTCCAGAATCGCAGCACCTATGACAGCTCTTACTAAGAAAAATAGGGGTATATATGGACAGAGGATTGTGAGAAGAGTTTTATCTTGTAACGAGTTGAAAAGGGAGACTCTATGTATCCCGACCCCTATTTTTCTGTGGGTCATGGGCCTTATACCATCGACCGTGCCGTTACCTACTAGGACTTTCCACCCCTGCCCAGTGGATTTTTGCCTTCCCCAGATTCGAACTGACCTACAGGCTAAAGTACTGTTCCTTGAATCTGGTAACCAAGTGAGATACGACCATTATGAGTTCGTAGTCATGCCGTTCGGAGTAACCAATGCTCCTGCTATGTTCATGAACATGATAAATTGGGTATTCTCAGAATTTCTCAACAAATTTGTAATCGTTTTTATCGACGATATCCTTGTCAATTCGAGGAATCAAGAAGAGCATGCCGAACACCTGAAGACGGTGTTGCAGATTCTTCGGGAAAGCATATGAATTTTGGTTGGAGCAAGTATTATTTTGGGTCTATATTTCCAAGGAGCACATGTGTAAAATTGTAAGTAACTGATCAGACCGAAGAATGCTAGCGATATTTTTTCTTGGCGGGTTATTACCGTAAGGATCTCAATATCCAGACAACGCAGATGGCTGGAGCTGGTGAAGGACTATGACTGTGAAATTTTCTATCATCCGGGTAAGGCCAACAAAGTGGCAGATGCACTCAGTAGGAAGTCTAGTGCCGCTTTGCTGTCTTTATCAGTATTATCACGACCGCTGGAGAAGGAAATTATTAGCTATGGGATTGAAGTTATCTCTGGACAACTTTCAACCATGGCAATAGTACCAGCACTGTTTGATGATATAATAGAAAAACAGAATAGTGATCCAAGTCTCCAGAAAATCAAGCAAGAGATCCAAGAAGGAAAAGGCGAAGGTTTTCGGATCGCCGATAACGGAGTATTATATTTTAGGGATCGTCTATGTATCCCTAACGATCCGGAACTACGTAAGAAAATTCTGGAAGAAGCTCATGGAACTCCTTATGCTATGCATCCAGGATCCACCAAAATGTATCAAGATCTGAAAGGAAGATTTTGGTGGTTCGGTATGAAGAGGGATGTAGCTAAGCATGTCAGTACCTGCCTGACATGCCAGCAAGTGAAAGCAGAACACCAGAGGCCTGGAGGAGTTCTGCAACCAATTCAAATTCCGGAGTGGAAATGGGAGGACATCTCTATGGATTTCATTTCAGGTCTTCCCAGGACTACAAACGGATATGATGCTATATGGGTTATAGTGGATAGACTGACGAAGTCAGCACATTTCCTAGCAATCAAGATGACATATTCCATTGAGCAGCTTGCTCAATTATATGTTAAAGAGATCATCAGATTGCATGGTATTCCCAAGACCATTATCTCAGATAGGGATGGTCGATTTATGGCACAAAGCTAAAATTCAGCACTGCCTTTCACCCCCAAACTGATGGGCAAACAGAAAGGGTGAATCAAGTATTAGAAGATATGTTAAGAGCTTGTGCCCTGGATTTCAAAGGGAGCTGGTGCCGGTATCCCAAGCGACATTCTCCAGGGTGAGGCTTTCCACACTTTGCGCATGGGGTGTACTTGGGCTTCTTATTTGCTGAACCGCCTTTAGACTTGTTCCATTTCTTTTTATCTTTGCGGTTATGACCTCCATGAAAGTGGTTTTTGTTCTCAGTCTTGACCTCAGTCGGTGTCTTCTTTTGCTGCTTCATACTGTTCAGGTAATGCTCAGTAGTTAAAGCACCACTGATCAGTTCCTCCATAGTCTGCGGTTTATTTACTCCGCCAGCCACATTCATAGCTATCTCGGGCCGCAACATCTTCAGCATAAGACGAACTTTCTCTTTCTCAGTACGGACCAGCTCCGGACATAGACGTGCTAGCCGGTTAAATCTTTTGACAGCCTCGCTAACTGTCAGATCGCCTTGACGAAATTCCGTGAATTCGTCGTAATGCTTGTTGGTCACCCGCATATGGAAAAACTCCTCAAAGAACTCCGACTCGAAGTCTGTCCATTGCATGGCTAGACCGAGTGGGTATTCGGCCGGTGATGGCCGAATGAGGATTCGGCTAGGCCGAATGGGTATTCGGCCGGTGATGGCCGAGTGAGGATTCGGCTAGGCCGAGTGGGTATTCGGCCGGTGATGGCCGAATGAGTATTCGGCTAGGCCGAATGGGTATTCGGCCGGTGATGGCCGAGCCGGCTAGGCCTATTGGGTATTCGGCCGGTAATGGCCGAATGAGTATTCGGCTAGGCCGAATGGGTATTCGGCCGTTGATGGCCGAATGAGGATTCGGCTAGGCCTAATGGGTATTCGACCGGTAATGGCCGAATGAGTGTTCGGCTAGGCCGAAAGGGTATTCGGCCGGTGATGGCCGAATGAGGATTCGTCTAGGTTAGGGTAATCAAGTTCTTTGGTCATGTTTAGAACATTATTTAAGCCTAACCTAGGTTTAGTCGAACCTGGTAAAACATGTGAGTATGACATTTGCCTATCTGAAGATGCCAGAATGTGGTGGGATACCTTGATCTATTAGGACTTCATCATTGCATAGCATCTAATAAACCTCAACTTATTAGGATTTTTCGTTACCTAGTATCCGATCAACCTTGAACTGTTGGGATTTTATAGTTGTCTAGCATCTGATCAATCTTGATCTATCCAGACTTCACGACTCATGCCAACTCTATGTTGAATTTTCAATCATCAAGTGTTTGGTCAACCGTGACTCATTTAGACTTTCTTCTTATCAACTCCCTATTGAACTTCCAACCGTCAAGTGTTCAGTCAACCATGCCTCATTTAAACTTTTCATATCTTATCAAGTATCTATAGTCAACCTTGATCTACTTGACGTTTCACTCGACCAACTAATATATTGATCAAATATCAATACTCTAACTTGAATCAACTCAAGATTGGTCAACTTAATCAACCTAGTTAATTTATATGTAAACATGACTTATATGCATTTATATGCATATGTTTGACTGATCAAGATAAAAATTACTTAAGCAGACTTTTTAAAAATTTATTTATTTATAGAAATTTTTAATTTTAAAATAAATTTAGCTAATAAATAATTATTTTTCTTTTTATCTAATTAAATAGCTACGTAAACTCAAATAGATAATAATTAATGAAGAATCTTTCTTTTCACTATTTAAACAACAAAATAGAGATAAAAAACCATTAGTTTAGACACGATGTCAACAAGTATATACCGATTAACTAGTACTCTTGTTGAAATGGAAAATGAACATGATAAGAATTGTTTAATTATAAAAATTATTTTTTAATAATTTGAACATCTTATATTACAGGATCTTAATAATTTATGTATTATTACAAATTAATATATCCGATCTACACTTCAAACCTTTTTTATTATTCTCTCACGACTCAATTCTGTAGTATTATTTTATATGTGTGAGCGCGCGCACGCACACACTATATATAATCATATAATAACTCAGTATTCTCTCTCTTTCTAACGGTCGAGCCAAGCAACAAATCGAATATTTGAATGGCATTGCATACCATAGTCGAAATTGGCTTTATGCCATGAACTATTCAAAACGTAAAAAGATCTTTCCTTACAATCGAGCTATCTAATTATACCCTCTATTCTCTTGTTTGTTTTGGGTCATTGGCTTCTCTCTATATATATTATATTCTATATTATTTTCTTACCTTAAGATGATCAAATCATATTATGATACATTTTTTAAAAAATAAAGATTAATTTGTCATTACTTATCGTTGCTACTATTTTTCACTACATTTTTGATAAATTATCTCTTATAATTTATCAAAATCTCACTCGAGCCACTAAAGGATCTAATTGGATCCAATTAGATTAAGTTCCAATAAATTGATATATCAAAGGTCAATTTTATTTTATTAAAACAATCATAACATTTTTACAAATATCACATTCCCATGAATTATTATTACAAATTTACCATGAAGTACCAACTCGGTTACGTCCATCAAGACTCACTCCCAAGAATTATGAAGTAATTAAGGGAGGAGCAAGGGTGGGTGACAATGTGGGTCACAAATTGGGCAGACTGTTGCACACTCTTTCATTGTCCTATAACAATTAAAGTCTCCCTTTTTAGCTAAGCAACAATAACAAGGGTTGACATCAACACATGATCCCTTCTTGCAAAAAGTGAGCACTAATTTGCTTTGGTTCTTGTTCATTGTATCCAATTGATTTTCGGTAAACATTTGAGTCGCACGACCTATATATCACATGAGAAAAGATTAGAGTTAATGGTAAATGAATCAAACGTTCATATAAGTAAGTATGATGTTCGGTTTGATAAGAACTTATTTTTATTCATTCAATATAATAAAATCAGTTAAATGAACAAACTTAAACACACATAAACTAGTTAATATTCATTAATAAGGATTGTGAGTCATGTTCATCAATAAAGAAACTTTCAAAATGAATAAAAATTATAAAATTTTTAAATAATCAAATAAGCTTGAACTGAGAACTCAATAACATATAAATTATAAATCAAGTTCAAATCAAATTTGAATTGAGATAAAACTCATAAAAAAGAATTAATAAGTCAAACTTGAATAATCATTTCAACGCCTTAATTCATTTTAAGTTCAACTTAATTTGACTCAATTACCTTATTAAACAAGTTTAAACATCATGAAGTTTGACTCAATTTGACTCGTTTACGGTCCTAGAAAACATAATAAGAATTCTAGAAACAATCATTTATCATGCTAATATTTACCTTGATTACACGGGCATGAGTCGATGAAAATGACCAATACTATGAGTAAGCTCAAGATCTTCATCATTGCTACGAATATGCTTTAGGAATGTTATAAAAGCCAAATTAAATTCATAGTAATTTATAGAGTTTCAAGTTGTAAAAATAGATAAATTAATTAATTAAAAATAGAAATGGTGCAACTAATAAAAAGTTGGCAAAACAAAACAGATTTTTTTAAAACTTTTTTTGGACTTTGAAAAGAGAGGACACTACAAAAAGAAACTGCTTCTGCAACAAATTTTGTTAAAAAATTTGTTGCAAAACTTTTTGGAACGAATTTTGCAACAAATCTAAATTCGTTGCTAATAACTCGTCGCAAATATTAGCAACAAAAATATTTTTTCGTCGCAAATTTCTGCAACGAAAATCAGGATTCATCGTTAAATTCGTTGCAAATTGGCAACGAACTCTGTTTGTCACCAATTGAAAACGAACAGAATTCGTTGCAAATTGGCAATGAACTAAATTAGCAACGAACATAGTTCGTTGCCAATTTGCAACGAATTTAGCGATGACTGTGATTTTTTGTTGCAGAATTTTGATAATAGTAGCTTACGATAAAATTGCGACGAACACTTTTTTTCACAAAATTCGTTGCCAATTTGCAACGAAAGTGATTTTCATTGCAAAATTCATCACAAAATTTAATTTTTTCCCACAAGTTCTATTTATTTCTTGATTATTTCATAAATACATACAAATATCGATCCGAATGGATCAATTAACAAAATACATTTTACCTGTCACATACAAATATCAACATACACTAATAACAAATATCCATATACCAACAACATTCATTTATACATCAATCCATATATCACATCAATCCATAACATCGATATATACAATCCATATCATCCTAGCATCAAAATGATGCACAATCCATACAAAGTATCCATACAAAGTGTCTACAAACTAATCCATCAAATCCATACAAAAGACCAATATAACAAAGTCTGAAGATGAAGAAAAAATATAATCAAATCATCGTGGTCGGTGCTCTACGGAGACTCTACTGCCTTCTCCGTCGCTATCTTTTCTTCTCTTGCAAAAAAATATGATAAAGAGAAAGTATCATGCTTAAAATTAAAACTTAAATCTATAAATTAAACTAAATATGTAAAGATTTACCTTATTCTGAATTTTTTTTAGAAAACCTGTTTAAACAAAAATAAACAGTATTACTACAAATATATGAATGATTAACTTGTAACTCTAATAAAATGCTAAATAAATAAAAATAATAATTATAAAAAATTCATACATAAAAATTCATACCTGCGCCTGAAGAAGAGGGGGCTGTAGGTCGGCGACTGCTGCTTCGTCGACCGCGTCGCCACTGTAAAAAAAAAAAGTATTAGGAAACATGTCACGACCCGGGAGATAGCCGTCCAAAAAATTTCGGCAACACCTCCCCAGTATCCCTGACAATTCCCTGTATACACACATATATCAAGGCCAACACGGCCTATCCATACTACAAAATATGGATTTATATACTAAACAGAAGTAAAAGGTTATCCTCACGGCCACATACACATCCTACACAATTACTAGCGATAAAACTCGTCAAATATGCAAAACTCAGAATCATCGGAGCGGAAACATAAATCTAGTAAAGTCCAATGTAATGACCCGGCCCGTCCGCCCGTGAGAATTCTACTTATCCCGACCCCTATTTTTCTATGGGTCATGGGCATTCGACCATCGACCGTGCCGTTATCTACTAGGACTTTCCACCCCTGCCCAGTGGATTTTTTCCTTCCCCAGATTTGAACTCTAGACCTGCAGGCTAAAGTACTAAAGTTCCTTGAATCTGGTAACCAAGTGAGAGCTTCTCACTTGGTTACCAGATTCAAGGAACTTTAGTACTTTAGCCTGCAGGTCTAGAGTTCGAATCTGGGGAAGGCAAAAATCTACTGGGCAGGGGTGGAAAGTCCTAGTAGGTAATGGCACGGTCGATGGTCGACGACCCATGATCCACAGAAAAATAGGGGTTGGGATAAGTAGAATTTCCCACGGGCGGATGGGTCGGGTTGTTACATCCAATGCAATGGATACGAGTCCAAAAACATACTACATGTGAAAATCCACCATAATCATCAAGACGAAGTCGGAAATCCGAAACTATGAATCATAAACAACAACACGACAAGTATCACAAGTATACCACAATACATCACACACACATAAAATCCCGTCGTCGTGAGATGGCATGGCTGGTAGATCCCTGGCATCCTCTGTAAGCTCCTACCTGATATCTGGGAAGACAAAAAAATCCCAGGGTCCAAAGATGTAAGTACAAACACTCAGTGGGTAATATAGAAAGACAGTGCATGAATAAAAGAAATAACAAAAGGATAGATACATACCAAAGGTCAACAAGGTATCAATAAAGTCTCTGCAGATAATAAACAACTAACATGGATCTCATGTAATGTACCATATTAATGACATGTCAAACATAGTGCAACAATCAAGAATCAAACAGGTAGACAATCAAAATGCAGTATCAGTGCGGTCCAATACATATATATATCATGCACATGATGCGCATATGCATGATGCAACTGCCACACTCACTACAGAACTCGTGCAAGCATTTGAGTCTGGGAATGTCCGGCATCGGGGGATCAGTACTCCGCGCCCTACAACAAAGTAGTCCGATGATCCAAATCGGGGATCAGTGCTCCGCGTCCGGTGATCCTGTAGCTATGATAAGCTACATATCCTATGGCCGATATCTGTCCTCTAATACTCATCACCGACGTACCAACCATGTACTCTCTGAGTACCACCCCTATCCGGTGTCGAGGTCAAATCATCGACTCGGCTACGTACACTGCCATACAGCCGCCGACTACATACACTGCCATATAGTCGTCATCACCGCGATGGAAATAGGGTATGATAACCACCTATGTAGATATACAACTAAAGTCATCTACCATCACGATAGACCCACATCATTGGGATTTACAATCGTTATCATGCATCATGATGAGATGCTCAAATCATAGCAATCAGCACCTACCATACTAATCAATAAGCGTAGGTATAAGTCATGATGATCTCAGATCTCATAAGGAAAGAACTATATCAATAAGGATCACAGATGTCATATCAATGATAGAAACAACAGTCAAGATTAATAATCCAAGATCAACAGACAGAAGGTCAAGCATGATATGAGCATGAATAACATAAGCAGTATACAAATAATAGGCAGGAATAACGTCAAGGTATCAAATTACAAGAATTGTCAAAGAATCATGCACTGGAAATGGAAAGAACTGTATTGACCAAATACAGTAAATCACCCATCTGATAAATCGCCAATCAAATAATAGAAACCCAAAAATAGATCCTCGTATCAAAAGAACTCCTATAATCACTCAGGGTCCTGCAAGAAGAATAATACTGTTGGTGCAAGATGCACTAAGATCTTGCCTAGTGTTTCGATGTTTGACAATACACCTAAGTCTGGTCAGTTTGACCAAGGGTTGATCCAAACAGGACCTGATGTTTGGATGTGTGGAAGTGAGCAAGAAGACCTAGTCGGTTAGACTAGGTAGTGGAAGTCCTGATCTGGACGATCGGGCAAGGGAAGTCCTGGTGAGTGAGGCTGGGCAAGGAAAAGTCCTAGTTGTAGACTAGGTAAAGGAAAAGTACTGATTTGGAGGATCAGGCTGAAGTCTTGGCAGAGTCAACGTGCACCAGGAACAAGTCTGGACTTGGTCAGGAGGATCAAGTTGTAGATGGCTGGACTTGGTCAGGAGGACCAAGTTGCAGCGGAAAAATGGATTGATCAGGAGGATCAGTTGCATTTCAAGTCCTGAGGGGCAACGACAGAGTCGAGCACAAGTCCAACAAGTCTGGAGGACTTGGTTGGCAAAAATTCTCCAGAATGGAGTGGGTTAGACTAACCCAAGATTTCGGTAGAAATCTGAAGTTAGACCCACTAGGTAAGACTTTAGGTTGTTGTATTTGCTTGCTTGTATGCTTGTCTTGCAGGAACCAGGAGCTGGAAGCAAGAGGAGAGGTGAAGCAAGTGAAGTCAACTCAAAGTCAAGCCCAAAGTCAACTCTGGTCAAACCTGGGTCGACTCAGATCGGGTTTTGAGTTGACTCGGCACTGGAGTCGACTCAGATCGGGAATTGAGTCGACTCAGGCTGACGCAGAGTCAAGGCTTATTGGACTCGGCACTGGAGTCGACTCAGATCGGGAATTGAGTCGACTCAGGATGACGCAGAGTCAAGAAGTTATCGCCGCTGATGCCACGCAGGATGGAGTCGACCCAGGAAGCAAGATGAGTCGACTCAAAGAGGAAAGCGGCCGAAGGGGATAAAGCTTTATCTGCCACGCAGGCTAGAGTCGACCCAGATAGGCATCTGAGTCGACTCAGGCGGGCTATAAAAGAAGCCTTCGAGCAGCAGCCAGGGATCCCAATTCTAACATCCGCCTTCCAACCAGAACTACTATCGAACGCGAACGAGACCAGGCACGTGCTACCGGGGAAGATCCAGGAGGAGTACGGGGTGCTCGGATTCCGGATCGGCGGCAAATTGTTTGGTTTTTCATTTCTTACTTGTCCTTTCAATTATCAGTTATTTGTATTGCTTATTGGACTGTAAGACGGGTTGCTCCGCCTCCGAACACGGTTCAGAAAGGAGACCACTAGTGGACGGGCGCCTCCCGTGATTAGGCCTTGGACGTACTAACCCTGGGGGGTTAGGAACCAAGTAAAATCCCGCGTGCCCCTGTCTCTTATTTCTAATCCGCTGCTTAGTTTTTGTTAGTAAAACGAACGAAAGTGAAAAAGCGACACGCGCTATTTACCCCCCCCCCCCTTTAGCGCGTACACGATCCTACAAATACATCCCTAAATGCAATGTCATAACACCAAGAAACTCTAATCAATTTAAAGTTAGTTTAATTCCATTTAGGGTTAGACCAATCTAACCGTTGGATTGTGATTATCAGGATTTAATCAAACCATCAATTAGTTGTATTAATAGTTTAATACAACTAATTCCGTATTCAATCAAATCCAGGATAACCAATATTAGGTTCATAAACCCATTCTAACCTAGTAGGATTATAATTCAAATCCCTGCTAGGAACCAAGTAGGTTTCTATTAACACCAGTTAACTAATTAACTGATTAATTGTCATAACCAATTAATTAATTAATTGTATTAACTCATTAACCATAATGATTTCATGTTTAATTAAACCTAAACTAATCAATCCAATCTTAACCAGCTTAATCATGGTTGGTTAGACTCAAACTAAGGTTAACAATCACTTAATTGATTTTATTAAACAATCTACTAGGTCTTAATCCCCAAATGATAATTTGATCAGAACCTTACCCAATAATAAACAACCTATAATTTATTGCTAACAATGCTTAATCAAATTCAAGGAAGAACTCACCTCCAATAGAACTGATTATGCCCTAGACCTCCTTGATCAGTCCTAACTCAATTCTTCCCAGCTCCAGAATCAATTCCAGCTCAAGTTTCAATCTTCCTTCTCTGTTCAAAATCCAACAATACTGATCAATCCACTAAACTTGTTGCTAACCAAGCAAACCAAATCGGAGTCCAGAATTTACCTCAAATCTCAAATTCCTAGTGCCCTAGGGAGCCTGATCAGAACTTCTCATTTCCTCAGCTCCCTTCTCCCTTTGATCAAAAACCACAGTGCTAACTGATGCTGGCGTAGTGCGGAGGGAGATGATGGCGAGAAAACAGAAGGGCAGATCCAGTTCTTAACTCCGTTTCTTGATCCTTTCTCCTTCTTTCCTTGCGGATCCAACGGAATTGGTCCTTGATCTGATCAAATCACCACAGCGAGCTATGAGGATGATAATCAGTAGGAAATCCAAAGAACTTCATCAACAAAATAGTTTACCAACTCCATCATGATCACCGATTGGGTTCAAGGATCTTACCTCTATGGGGTTCCAAATCAAGCCCTAGAATCTCTTGCCATAGATCCGTTCACTCAAGCCAAGAAATGCAGCCGGCCGAATCAAGATCCAAGCTCCTTCAACCCTAGATCCAAGCTCCTTCAACCCTACCACCGATAAATCCTAATTCAGGCTGTGAAGAACCGAAAGAAAATGGGAATCCGAAGAGATCTAAAGAAATCCTTAAAAGAAACCCTCAAATCTTTGGAAATTTCTTGAACTCAATCACTTACCCGATCCATTGCCGATCTCCGCCTCTTCCACCGCTCGCCTCCTAACCACGCCTCCTCTGACGATGAAACGAGTGAAGGATCAACGCTTCTGATCACCGGTAACTCTGGTCTTCATCGGCACAGGTAGCGACCTCCTGCGATCCGTGCGTCGGCGAACAAGAGCAAGAACAGGGGAAGAGGAACCGGAAGTAGAGGATTAAATCGCGAAGGGGAAGATGAATCGCGACTTTAACCCCTATTTGCGATGAATGTCAAATTTGTTGCTAAATCAGCAACAAATTATGTGTTCGTTGCAAATTTTGCAACGAATTTACCTATTCGTTGCAAAATCTGCGACGAACACAGAATTCGTCGCAGATTTGGCAACGAATTTGGATATTGGTTGCATAATCTGCAACGAATATAGAGTTCGTTGCAGATTTTACAACGAGTTTAGTGAAGAATCATTTTCGTCGCCAAATTTTTAACTTAACCCTAAATCTGGATAGATCATTTCTCCTTCTCTCGCAAAACGTTGCCGCCTCCCTCTCCCTCTCGATCTCAATCTCGCTCTCTCGGTTCTCGCCACCGCTGCCTTTTTCGTGAATCCGCCGGTCGGATCTCTTCGTTGGTAAGCTTTTCTTCCCTTTTTTCCTTTCCTTCCTCACATTTTTCCCCCGCCACGCACTGCAGCGCTGCTGGCCGGCGTTCGCCAGCGCTGGCAGCCGCTGGCCGGCGTTGGCAGGCAGAGTCTGTCCTTGTGCACTTGGATTTCATATTGCTTACCTTGAATTAGTTGAGTAGCTGCTGCTGCTGCTGCTGCTGAAAACTGTGGGCATTACTGATCAGGATGTATTTGATGATATTTGTGTGTACATCTGCTAAGTTTTTTTTTTGCTATTCCTGTTTGTCATCTTCATTCATGTAAGAAAAACATACGTAGACCTATAACATATATAAAATGCAACGCTAGGCCAGCTAGAAGATAAGATAACAATAGATTAGGAAGGGAGTACGTGGCGAGCACTACGGGGATTGATTCCAAGAGATGCTTTCTTGGGGCCAGGTTGGTATGTATGTCATTTGCAGAATGCATGCAAGAATGAAACCATGACCAAAACTTTTCCTCGAATTTGCAAAGTTCGACGTTCTATGAGATATCTAGCACATAACGTTAATTCCTTGAGAGTGGTAATCAATTCATAAAGACAATGCAGCGGCTACTGTAACTAGCCATGGACTGGCGTAGGGATGGCGACGAGTATTTTCGATTCCAAGGCCAACTAAAAATTTTCAGTTGAATGGTTTAAAAAAATAATCCAACTGAAACACTTTATTTTTTTTTCTTCCTTCTAATTACAAGTTTTGTTTCTTTGATAATTTAAATGTTCATACTTCATCTAATTAATTCTAGAGGTAAACAATTTGCTAAGAGGTGGACTTCTAAAATATCTGTCCATGTTGGGCTTTAAATCTTGATCTCCTTATTCTCTAAGTTCCTCTAAGGATTTCATTTTGATGCTTCTAAAATGCAAAATCATTTTTTGTTTGAAAGAGAGCTTCATCTCTTATAGTTAAAAAAGCACACACATAAAAAAGAAAGAAGGAGAAGGGAATTTACTTGTTAACCTCAAAGTCTACTATGAAAATTCATATCTATATGATATGAAAAATTAAGAGAATACAATAATTCCAGCAAGAAGATGTTCACCCTATCTACAATTGTCAATTATATCTGGACCTCTAGCAATTCCCATTCGAAGAGAATCAGGTTTGCCTTATCTTCAAGACAAGGTCTATGATTTATCATAACATCTAACGTGTGTTGTTTTTCTCTAAATAGAGTAGGTTAACTATGCAAATATTCTAGACTTCCATTCATAATATGTAATTTTTGATTACTAGATAGATTTACAATATTTTAATTTTACTTTTTCCCTTATAGATCATTTCTCCTAACTTGGTGGTGTATTTTGATTGGACACATATCTGATAGATTTGACATCATGGTAAGTTTTTAATATTTTTCATTATGCAAATACTTTTAGATTTTCTAATATGTTTCCTAATACTTTTTTTTTACAGTGGCGACGCGGTCGACGAAGCAGCAGTCAGGCACCTACAGCCCCCTCTTCTTCAGGCGCAGGTATGAATTTTTGTGTATGAATTTTTTATAATTATTATTTTTATTTATTTAGCATTTTATTAGAGTTGCAAGTTAATCATTCATATATTTGTAGTAATACTGTTTATTTTTGTTTAAATAGGTTTTCTAAAAAAAATTCAGAAAAAGGTAAATCTTTACATATTTAGTTTAATTTATAGATTTAAGTTTTAATTTTAAGCATGATACTTTCTCTTTATCATATTTTTTTTGCAGGAGAAGAAAAGATAGCGACGGAGAAGGCAGTAGAGTCTCCGGAGAGCACCGACCACGATGATTTGATTATATCTTTTCTTCATCTTCAGACTTTGTTATATTGGTCTTTTGTATGGATTTGATGGATTAGTTTGTAGACACTTTGTATGGATACTTTGTATGGATATTTTGTATGGATTGTGCATCATTTTGATGCTAGGATGATATGGATTGTATATATCGATGTTATGGATTGATATTATGTTATGGATTGATGTGATATATGGATTGATGTATAAATGAATGTTGTTGGTATATGGATATTTGTTATTGGTGTATGTTGATATTTGTATGTGACAGGTAAAATGTATTTTGTTAATTGATCCATTCGGATCGATATTTGTATGTATTTATGAAATAATCAAGAAATAAATAGAACTTGTGGGAAAAAATTAAATTTTGCGATGAATTTTGCAACGAAAATCACTTTCGTTGCAAATTGGCAACGAATTTTGTGACAAAAAAGTGTTCGTCGCAATTTTATCGTAAGCTACTATTATCAAAATTTTGCAACAAAAAATCACAGTCGTCGCTAAATTCATTCAAATTGGCAACGAAAATTCGTTGCAATTGGCAACGAACTTGGTTGCAATTGGCGAAACAGAGTTCGTTGCCAATTTGCAACGAACTGGTCACCAAATTGGCAACGAATTTAGCTATTCGTTGCCAATTTAATTTGCAACGAATTTAGCGACGAATCCTGATTTTTGTTGAAGAAATTTGCGACGAAAAAATATTTTTCGTTGCTAATATTTGCGACGAGTTATTAGCAACGAATTTAGATTTGTTGCAAAATTCGTTCCAAAAAGTTTTGCAACGAATTTTTTAACAAAATTCGTTGCAGAAGCAGTTTTTTTTGTAGTGTCCTCTCTTTTCAAAGTCCAAAAAAAGTTTTAAAAAAATCTGTTTTGTTTTGCCAACTTTTTATTAGTTGCACCATTTCTATTTTTAATTAATTAATTTATCTATTTTTACAACTTGAAACTCTATAAATTACTATGAATTTAATTTGGCTTTTATAACATTCCTAAAGCATATTCGTAGCAATGATGAAGATCTTGAGCTTACTCATAGTATTGGTCATTTTCATCGACTCATGCCCGTGTAATCAAGGTAAATATTAGCATGATAAATGATTGTTTCTAGAATTCTTATTATGTTTTCTAGGACCGTAAACGAGTCAAATTGAGTCAAACTTCATGATGTTTAAACTTGTTTAATAAGGTAATTGAGTCAAATTAAGTCGAACTTAAAATGAATTAAGGCGTTGAAATGATTATTCAAGTTTGACTTATTAATTCTTTTTTACGAGTTTTATCTCAATTCAAATTTGATTTGAACTTGATTTATAATTTATATGTTATTGAGTTCTCAGTTCAAGCTTATTTGATTATTTAAAAATTTTATAATTTTTATTCATTTTGAAAGTTTCTTTATTGATGAACATGACTCACAATCCTTATTAATGAATATTAACTAGTTTATGTGTGTTTAAGTTTGTTCATTTAACTGATTTTATTATATTGAATGAATAAAAATAAGTTCTTATCAAACCGAACATCATACTTACTTATATGAACGTTTGATTCATTTACCATTAACTCTAATCTTTTCTCATGTGATATATAGGTCGTGCGACTCAAATGTTTACCGAAAATCAATTGGATACAATGAACAAGAACCAAAGCAAATTAGTGCTCACTTTTTGCAAGAAGGGATCATGTGTTGATGTCAACCCTTGTTATTGTTGCTTAGCTAAAAAGGGAGACTTTAATTGTTATAGGACAATGAAAGAGTGTGCAACAGTCTGCCCAATTTGTGACCCACATTGTCACCCACCCTTGCTCCTCCCTTAATTACTTCATAATTCTTGGGAGTGAGTCTTGATGGACGTAACCGAGTTGGTACTTCATGGTAAATTTGTAATAATAATTCATGGGAATGTGATATTTGTAAAAATGTTATGATTGTTTTAATAAAATAAAATTGACCTTTGATATATCAATTTATTGGAACTTAATCTAATTGGATCCAATTAGATCCTTTAGTGGCTCGAGTGAGATTTTGATAAATTGTAAGAGATAATTTATCAAAAATGTAGTGAAAAATAGTAGCAACGATAAGTAATGACAAATTAATCTTTATTTTTTTAAAAATGTATCATAATATGATTTGATCATCTTAAGGTAAGAAAATAATATAGAATATAATCAGAAATCAAAACTCCAAACATCCTAGAAATTCTACAGCGACAATGGATTGGAGCTTACCGGTGTTCTTCCGCAACTCCGCTTCTCCGTTCGCGTTGCTCGATCCGTCGGACCAGGAACAAAACTCCCGGACTTGAAGAGACAATCGAACTGAGAACCCTAAATTGATCGCAACTAGGGTTCCTTGCTCGTCGTTCTCCTCTCTTCCTCTCCGCGCTCCTTGCGAGGGAATGGCGACCGCGTGAAACGCCTTCGCCTTCAGCCGAACGGAGCAGATGCGATGGCGAGGAGAGGAACTCAGCTTCGGCCAGCAATGGAGATCGCGGCTTCGGCGTGAGAAGGGATCGCGAAAGAAGAAGAAGGGGAAGAAAGGCTTCGGCGGATGAAGAATCGCGATCTCGCGATTTTGACGGGTTCGGGAGAGGAGAAGAAGGAAACACCTTAACGGGTTCGGTGGATAACGGATTCAAGCTATAACCACTCCACTAACCCTATTTTCTAATTGAGCTAAACTTAACTAGTAATTGGGCTCATGGGCTTATTGTTATTTGGGCTAACAATTGGGAATGAAGGGGCTCATGATTGGATTAAGAGGTTGGCTTAATGGATTTAATCCATTAACCTATCTCCTATCTCAACAACTCTATAACCCTTTAAACCTAACATATTATCAAAATAATTAGGCTTTACTCAAACTTATTTGACTTATTCAAACTCCTAACTTAGGATTTAGAGTTATTTTATTTAACCCCTTGGATCGCTTCCTAAAATCCAAAAATTAGGGTAAATCTCATTTACAATTTACCCCTTAATTTTTCTGATATTTTACAATGACTAATTAAGAAAAATGCATCACACTCAGTCTCACAAGGTTGTTTTTAGTAGATAAATCAGTGGCTCTCACCCTAATTCTAATTCATGATCATAGTAAAGTAGAGCTCACTCAAGCAACTTAAGTTTCATGCACTTCCATAGGCTTGCTTGTTTTCTACTCTCCACTAGCATTCTTGAATTGGAAACCACACCTATTAAGGATTATTGAAGATAATAAGACATGAATGAATACAAATGAGATAAGAATTTAGAAAGAACAAAGTTAAGAAAAAAAAAACTTTAAGGAAAATTAATGGTAGTGGTAGATATAGATACAATTAAATGCTAACCAATGACCTCTTGCCCTCTTTTCTATCTCATTTCTTTTGTAACACATTTGTTTCTGTTTGTTCTTCAATTCCATGAAATCTGATCTAAACTCTTGCAATTCCTCTCCTTGATAATCTCCCTCATCCTTTCTTCATTTTGCTTCAATGTTGCCACATATGTGCCATCCTAAATGATGTCACGAAAGAGCCTCAAATTAGAATTTATAATCGAAAACCCTTAACTTACAAGTAAATGTAATACAGGGGCCACGAGTCGTATTTTCCAAGGATTAGTAGAGAATTGTATCAATAAAGCTCAATTGTCGTTCTTTTTGGGTTTTTTATATAAAATGGGGGTTTTTGGTGGTTTTTCAAAGTAAATGAAAAGAAACATGAAATCAAAAACAAGAAACAATGTAGTAATAAAAGAAAGAAACACAAGCAACAATTAAAAACAAAATCATGAATCAATATAAAGTCTAACAAGCAATTGCAACTTGAACACTTTAAACCAAGAAATAGAACTCACCAAACACTTTAACTAATGAAACAATTCATAACTTCATGATCCATTCAAGCAAAGAACAAACATGTGTAGAAAATTTAGCTAAATGGAAAATGCAATCTCCTGAACTCACTAAAAATTGTAGGACATAAACTCAATTACACGAATAAAATGCAATGAAATACATTCATTATAACTGCTTAAACTAGCCAATCACTAGCTGATTCACAACCAATTATATGATACGGAACAGTAACAATAGAGTTTCAGTTTCAAAATTTAAGATTCAATGAAATTTAGTTTAAGAAATGTTGAGTAATTGAAGCTAAAGAAACTTTAAAGAAATTAGAATCCAACTAAAAACTAAAGCATTAACCAGTAGCATGAATTCATGAGTTTTTGATCAAAACACAATTCAGAAATAGAATTTCAGAAACAAGCAGACAAATAAAAATGTAGTAATCAGATAACCAATCTCAGATCTTCCCTTCAATCAGCAATCTCATCTTTGCCGTCACACAAAGCCTGATAAACGATCAGAACTACCAGAAAAACTCCTATCAATCCCAACTTGATTTGATCTGAATGAATTCTATTCAGCACAGCTTCGGAAACCCTCCTTGCTTGCGCCAAATAGAGCTCTGTCCAATCTGAAAGTCCAGCTAAAGATTCCTCAAGACGCTTGCAATGCAGTGCTCGAAAACCATCAAGAACCTTCAAAGAACCCCTCAGATTTCCCTTGATAGCTCCGATCGACTTAGATCTGAAGATCTCAGCTGGTATTTGCGGTGGCAACGACGATCTGAAAAAACCCTCAACAGACGCTATCGCCTCCAATTAACCACCACTCTAGGCTCGTATTCGTCTCTGGTAGCTTGAGAATGATGTAGAAGAGAAAAATCCGAAGATCTGGCTACGCTACAATGAAAAACAGAGGAAAAAGAAACACGAGAACGAAGATCTACAGTGTCAAAAATCGCGATCCCTCGGTTACTATTCATTCCTCTTTATAACGGGGATTTGAATAGCTACTGTTCTGAACTGGGTTCAACTGCGATTTGGGCCGGTTCAGCTCTGTTTCAGCCTGGTTCAACTCAAATCAAGCCGGTTTAGCTCCTATGTGACTCCGGTTTGACTCAAATTCACAAGGGTTCAGCTCTAATCACAATTGAATCATAAATCATGAAAGTTGGGTCAATAGAATTGATAAATCTTGGCATGACTCGGTCCAAATTAGCTCGATCATGGCTCCACTTGAATCCTACAAAGAATTAAGCTCAATTAATATCAAATTAACCATCAAAATTACAGAAATTATATCAATCATCCAATTATACCACATACCACAAATGCAATCAAATTATATCGATTAAGCATTTAATTGTTCACACAAAAACCCAAATTGAACCAACAAAATACCATGAAACCCTAGCTTATCAAATTCCCCCACACTTAACCTTGTGCGTCCCGCTCAAGCCAAAACAATAAAACTAAGAAAACTCCTACTATCGTACCCCCCCTAGATCATCCACAATCATAATTAGAAAACAATTGAAAGAGAATTACCTAAAATTGTAGAATCTCAAAAGCTTAAGTCCATGAACTAGACTCTTATACTTGGTTAACATATAGTCAACATTGACCAGCCAGAACTTCATATCACTAAGTGTCCGGTCAACCTCGACCCACTTGGACTTTCCTCTTGCTAACTTCCTTATTGGACTTTCGATCACCAAGTGTTTGATCAACCTTGATCCACTTGGACTTTCAATCTCGTGCCAAGTGTCTGGTCCTCCATGACCCACTTGGATTTCTCATCTCGTGCCAAGTGTCTGATCCTCCATGACCCACTTGGACTTTCCACCATCAAGTATTCGATCAACCTGACCTACTTGACACCTAACCAATATATTGATCAAATATCAAAACCCAACTTGAGTCAAATCGAGCTTGGTCAACCTTGACCCGAGGTTAATTGCACCAACAATTTCAAATTCTTTTAATGCATGAAATAGTATAAGATTAATAAATTTTTTGTTAGTTAAAAGTTGATTAGATCAAAATTAATTTATTAAAATTGTAATGAAAAATAAAATATATTGGACTAATATTGACATGTATATATTGTATACATGACAAAATACTTGATAGATTTGATAAATAATTATCAAATTTTTATTTAGGAAAAGTTTTTAAAAATTGATCATAATATTCTAGATATTATATAATTAATTTCATCCGCGTAAGAATATATATATATATATCCTCATGATCGTGAAATCGAACTTCTCTCCCCGATTAGATTATGATTGATATTCTTGGCATTATCCTCATAATCACGGGATTAAGTTCCCCTCCCCAATCAGATTATGGTTGATGTTCGGGCATTCTTGACATTCTTATTATTATCTTCATGGTTGCAGCATCGAGCTCCTCTCTTTGATCGGATTATGATTGACATTCAGGTGCTCTTGGTATGTTTATTGTTATATTCTTGATAGCAAGGTTGAGCTCCTCCCTTAATTGGGGTAAAGTTGGTTTTCTGGGTTTTCAAGTCCTCTTGGTATCGTTAGTATTATCATCCCCCGATTCGTGGGACCAAGTTCTTCTCACATGTAAAATACTAAAAATTTGGGGGGTTTTAATTGAAAATAAATTAAATATAAAAGTTGGGTTGGATTGAATAATTAAATCCTAAGCAAGGTAATAAGCTCTAATAATCGTTTAGGGTTAAAGGGAAATGGTTTAATATGGGTTAATGGAGGCAAACCCGTTAACACTAATGGATCCTAAACCTATAAACTGTTAACGCCGGATAAGAAGCTCGGTTGAGAAACCTACAGTAGATCGAAATCGCGAGAAAAGCCTCTGTTCGCCTTCGCCGCTCCCCTGTTCGCCTGGTCGCCATCAACGCCGGAGGATCAAGCTTCAATAGCAGTGCCAAATCGAGGGAGGAGGCCGGCGATTAACTGCTGGAGTGGTTGGAGATCGATTTCCGCCGGAGGAGGATTGGTTCGTTGCGTGTGGTGGCGGCTCGCGGCGGCGGATCGAAGTGAGAAGAGCCGATCGGTAAGGGAAAATCAACCTAGGTTTTGGTTGCGTTCAGTTCCTGGGTTGAATCTCATTTGGATGGCTTTAAATCTCTTTAGGTTTGTTGATCGATTTTTCCTCTCCTTAGTTGTTGCTGTGATCAGATCGGAGTGAGGAGTTTCTTTTGGGTTTCGGCCGTGAGGGTGAAGAAGCTAAATCAGAGCTTGGGTTGGTGGTTGCTAGGGCAAGATCGACTTGAATCTAAGTAAGATCTTGAATCCAATGATGGTGAATGCTTGTGAATCGGTGAATTGTTGAACCTTGCTCTGATCAGTTTACTTTCTCTAGATTCGGCAGGGAAGAGTGGAGCTAATCTAGGGCACGACTCAATCTTAAGGTGAGTTCTCTTCTAGAATTTGATTAAGTGTTGTTTGATAATGGATGTTGGTGGAATGATTTTGGATTTGGGTGTTGCTTAACCGATTGATGTTGGAGTTAGTTACTGTTCGATTGGGTGTATATGGTTCTTGGATCAGTTCTTGTGGATTTGGGTTTTACCACTTACTATTCGGTTGGCTATTGATCTATTGGGAAGTTGCATGATCGTGATTCACTTAGGAATGGTTTTGTGGTATTTTAGATGTGATCTGTGGATGGGTGGTTTATGAGTAATAAGTGGATCTGACCTTGTAAAGGTTTCGATTAGGAACCTTGATATAGTTGATTGGTTTTATTAATTACCTACGGTTGGAATTGTTAAGGGTTGATCTACTTAGGAATTAAATCTAATTTAAAACTAAACATGGATTTAAGGTGGGATTATATTATAGAATTTAATACTGTAATTGATACAGTATCATTGTAGTAAAGTGTGGTGTTGTGGTTTATTGCAGGACCTTGATTTGACTGGTCCTATTACACTTGGAGTATTACATTTTCTGGGGGTTCTAGTGTTGACAGACGTCTGATCAGGTGGGTACCCTGTACTTGGTCAATACAGGCTTTCTATAGTGCATGACCTATTCTGTTGTTTCCTACCATGTTGGTATTGTTGCTTTCTATGTTATTTATTCCGTTGACATTTGTTGATACTCGTTGCTTAATACTGCTCTGTTGACCTTTATGATGATCGGATATTGTGCTACCCTATTCACATGTTAGATACATGGTTGATATCTTATACCTTTGTTGCTTGACACCTGTTGGTTGACCTTAGGATTACCTATCTATTGTTAGAACAAATCCTAACTGTTGTAACCTTGACCTATGTTGTCCTTTAGTGATTCTTGTTGAACATGCTGATTTATTGTAGTTATTACATGTTGGGATGATTATCATTACATCCATCCTAGTTGTAGCTGTTGATAACAACACAGTTGGCTGTTCTTGTTGGCTCTTGCCCGACACCGTTGTTGTGGTGAGATACAGGGGCGAGAGCATCAGTTGCACTACTGTTGGGTGCAACCAGGACTGGCTATATTGCCCTCCTGCTACACTGCCCGCTCCCCACTTGATTAGTAGTGGTTTGTTGTTGGAGCCTGTGCAGTATGTCCTGTTGTGTGCCTCAGTTCACTGTGCTCTGGGAGAGTGACTGGGGGTGGCGAGTGCAGACAGTGACTTGCATTTGGTTGCTATGGTTGCTACGTATTTACATGCACCGTTGGTAGGTTGATATATTTATATAGTTTACTTTAATCACAAGCTTACGATTGCTGCACTGATATGCTATGATTGTTGCACTGTGTGCCATGCGATACATGATACATGTAGATTTCTTTATCTGTTGCACAGTATGACTTGATCTTGATTACCATGCTGATATACCATGATATACCCCTGATTCATGATACCTGCTGATTATTCTATACCTGTTGTATAGTAGGATTTATTCCTATTCTGTTCTGTTGATATACCATGATTACTACCATGATCCATGCTGTTTCCTGTTACTTGTTGTTATTTCCTACTCAGTCTATACCAGTTTGTTCTAGTTGTCTCTTATTTTATTCCTGCTATTCATCTTGACATGCACTTCTTCCTGTACCCATTGAGCATCTAATGCTCACTACCCAGACCCTGGGGTTACTTTGTCTTCTCCCCAGGTAGCAGATAGATTACTTGGAGCTTGGAGATCCGGCCGACTGCATCCATCTCACTCTCGGAGGTTTTGTTATCGTTGGTATGGTTGGTTTATTCAGGGTTTCGTAGCATTCGATATGGTTGTAGACAGTTATGGATTATATTCATGGACTTGGTATGTAGCCGTGGATTTCGGATTTGTTTTCGGTGGATGCATGGTGGATTTGTTTGTATTTTCGCTTCGGATATGTTTTCTGTTGTTGCAGTTTGATTATCTGTGCATGTGATGTGTTTGTGTGGCCGTGTAGGCCTTTTATTTTCTGTGATTGTGTGTATTTGTGCTTTGTAGGACGTGTTGTCCTTATTCCGACCGTATGTGGCCGTGTATATTTGCATGTATTTTAGGGAAAGGTCATTGTTACAGGGGAGATGCTGCCGAAATTTTTCGGATGGCCTCCCGGGACGTGACAATTTAGTGGTATCAGAGCTTAGGTTCATTTTGTCGGATTTCCGTTGCATTTGAGTCTGTTTTCGATTTCTGTTGGATTTATCATTGCGTTTGTGATCATTTTCGTTGTCGGACGGATTTGTCGTCGGATTTGTAGTTCCTATTCGTAGTCTCCGTCGGAATTTAGCATTTCACCTTAGGTCGATTAGGTTGTCGGACATTTAGGTCTAGGATTTTTCCTCAGTTGGAATATTAGGGTGTCCGATTTCGTTTTCTTTCCGAAGTTGTTGTCGTATCGGTTTTGTCGAGTTTTGTGTACTCGATCCAAGATGTGAGATGGACAGACAGCGGCACGAACTCTCCAAGCAATTGTAAGTAAATTTCTAGTACATTTATACTGTTCTAGGAATTTATATTAGTTGTATATTACCAGGTGTTATTATGGCCCCTGGAAATCGTGGGCGTGGTCGGCCACGGAGACGACCTGCTAGGTTTGTAGATTCGGAGGTTTCCGAGGAGGATATGGTTCGTCAGGAGCCTATCCATATTCCTTCAGTTGGGCAGAGCCCTCGAGCTCCAGAGATACCTCCGCCTGATCCAGTACCGACTCCAGTGAGCCAGACTGTAGATTTGAGTCGTATATCCGGCACTGGCAAAGACTGTCAAGGATCGGTTGACACTATTCCATGGGGGATCTGACCCATGGCTCGCTCGCTCCTGGTTGAGGAGTCTGTCGAACACATTTGCTTATATTTCCTGCACAGAGGCAGAGAAAGTCGAGCTGGCGGTGTATCACCTACGTGATGAGGCAGTCACATGGTGGGAGACTCAGCAGACTATACTCGGAGAGCGAGTTTCATCCTGGGCATTATTTCGAGAGGCCTTTGAGAGACAGTATTTTTCAGAGGCATTCTGTCAGACACAGCGTCAGGAGTTTATGAATCTGAAGCAGAGGGATCGATCAGTTACAGATTATCATGCAGAGTTTTCCAGACTTGCAGAGTTCTGTCCTCATATGGTGGCTCAGGATAAAGACCGGTTGTTCCATTTTACGCAGGGTTTAGCTCCGTATATACGCTCGAAGATGTCTAGTTGCCCTATCAGTACCTTCAGAGAGGCCCTAGATCGGGCTATTATCATTGAGTCTACCCAGCAGCAGCTTACGCGTGAGAGAGAGGCTGAAAAATCGAAGGGTCAGAGTTCACAGAGATCTGGTCAGAAGAGGCCAGCTCAGAGTGTTAGGTACACGGGATTTATTCCGGCCGACAGAAAGGCAAGAGACCTGCGGGACCTTCGAGTGGTGGTAGAAGAAGGATATTACAGAGAGAAATGTTATCGTTGTGGATCAGATAGTCATCGAGATTTCAGAGTGCCCGTCCGATCAGGCTGTTTGCTATTATTGCAAACAACCTGGTCACATGGTTGGTGATTGCCCCCGGAGAGCTCAGCTGGAGCGCACGGGTACTTCTGCTTCCGGAGGACGATCCACTCAGCAGGACATCGGAGGATACCGACGAGATTTAGAGCACCCCAGCAGCAGAGAGCTTTACCATCTTCCGGACAGTTATATCAGATTCAGGGGAGAGACTATATTGTATATCCAGCAGATTCTCAGCCGGAGATATGTTATGCAGCAGTTCCGATGCAGCAGCGGCCACCAGCAGCACCAGCTTCTTACAGTGCACCTCCTCCGTATGTTCAGCCGATGACAGCTGCACCGCAGAGTCAGATTTCTACAGAGTGGAGACCTGCTATTTCTCAGCCAGCTGCACAGCCACCTAGCACTGAGGTTGGTCGGGTTTATGGTATTACACGCGAGGAGGCACAGCGGGCTGACGGATCAGTCATACGTGGTATGATTTCCGTTTATGCCATATTTGCTGATACATTGATAGATACGGGTAGCTCTCATTCTTTTATGTCTAGACTATTTTTGAGGAAAATTGGCCGAATTCCCATGATTCGATCGTGTAGTCTAGCAGTTTCTTTACCTTCGGGTGAAGTGCTGACTACGAATCAGGAGATCAGAGGGTGTCCGTTGGACTTTGACGGACACACTCTTACAGTCGACCTGCAGGTGTTAGATATGATGGAGTTCGACATCATTCTGGGGATGGATTGGTTAGCCACATATTATGCCACCGTGGACTGCCGAGCCAGAGTGGTTACCTTCCGACCTCCGGATCAACCCGCTTGGGAATTCGCGGGTACTCGGAGTGATGCTGTATCCATTATTTCTGCCCTACAAGCGCAGAAGTTGTTAGACAGTGGATGTCGTGGATATCTGTTGTTTCTGAAGCAGGCAGAGGAGGTCAGGGTTTCTGATCCTTCTGACGTTCGTATCGTCCGCGATTATCTGGATGTCTTTCCGGACGAGCTTCCTGGCTTGCCACCTCAGAGGCAGGTCCAGTTTACTATTGAGGTGATTCCAGGCACAAAGTGGCTATCTCTTGCTGTTGTTCAGCTATCTGTCTTTGGAGCTGAGCTACTATCTCCATAAGATTGGGTGGAGGCACCGTGTCATTTGCCTCCTACTGAGGCTTACTAGCTGGTGCCTCTCTAGTTGGGCGTCCTCTTGCCATTATCTAGAAAAGCAGAGGACATACATATTTTACTACACTATATTACAGTGCCACCAGGTATGAGCATGCTACCGCTAACTATAAATTATGAAAGCTAGAGTGCATAGATTGCTATCAGGTATAAACATGCTTTCGTTTATATAACATAAAAGTAAGAAGGCATTAGTAATGTGAGAGGTACTCTTACTTGGAAGCTGCAGGTACGATGTTGGATGTGTGTGTTGAGGAAGGATAGAACTTACTCTGATACCACTCTATAACGACCGCCCTTCTTACCATAAGGCGATCCGTTACTTATACTTGCTAAAATCTACTATTAATTTAAAATTTCTTGCTATGTGATAGTTGAGTAAACACATGTTCCCAAATGGGCAATATAAAGTCTAACCATCCTAATAACAATGACCAAACCATAATTACAATCTAAGAGCATGGAGAAGAAAGTAGCAATTCTAGTTGCACTAGTATCAGTCGACTGAAACACTGATCCCAGTCGATTGGAAATATAGCCAGTCGACTGCGCCTTCAACCCATGACTTCTGTTCGAGGCCAGTCGACTGACTAGTCAACTGGACTCGACTGGAAAAGCTTCTGTTCGAGGCCAGTCGACTGACCAGTCGACTGGAACCCGACTGAAGCCTCGCCCGAGCCTTCTGTTCGCTCCCAGTCGACTAGGCAGTCGACTGGTGAAGCGCCCAGTCGACTGAGAAACCTATCTCAGTCGACTGGGGTTTCTGAAATCCGAATTTTCAGATTTCAAAAACGTACCAAGTCTATTCTACTTCGTACCAAAACCTCAATAAACCTATAGTTAAGCTCTACCACATATATTAAATGATTCTAGACTATTAGACAGATATCTGCATGGCAATTAAACATACTTTAGCAATTTCTAAACATGGATTTAGAAACCTAGACATGGTATCAACTTAGCATTAAAAACTAAATAATGCTAGCATCTAAATTTGTCCTGATAACATGTTAGCATCAAAATGGTTCCGTAACTTCCAACATTACCTTTCACTACTAATTAGCATACTATTGTAAATTACCAACTATCAAATAATGCATAGAACTACTATGGTTGTTAACATTCGAAAGTGCGGAAAATAAACAACTCATAACGATTAGTCTTTAGCATTCTTAATGATGCAAGTTTCCTAGGCTCTTTATTCTATGTTCCACCACATCACACACTTCACATCGTTTCTGCCGCCTCCGCTAATCGAATTTTCCTTTGCCCTTATCTGCAGTACAAGGAAAGGAAACTATAAGCATAAAGCTTAGCAAGTAACATCCTACTCACAAAATGACACATATTTTAAAATCATGCTTTTGAAAAATATGAAAGGAAATATCTTCATGCTTGTCATTTATTTGTTAGTGAGAGCCCTAGAGCCAATCATATGATGATTGTTGTATGGACTCATTGTATCATATTTCTATTTATAAAGGCATTTGATTATGGTTATTATACTTACTTGTATTGGTGCCAAATAACTAAGTATAGTAACGTCCTTGAGTAGATGGTTCGTATCTATATCAATCGATTGGTTGAATCGATAGTGAGATGATATAGAGAACACTACTCTAAATGATTCCTAGTCAAGTATTAACATTCAGGGACAATGTTAATGCGACGAGACTAGCATGTAGGTCAACATGATGACTTGATCTCACAAGTCATGGATATGAGATATCAAGTTGACACATGGGTATGCATTGGAGAATGTATACTGAATGACCCGCCATGAGAAAGTATCATGGATCGTTATATGAGTGTCATATACTTTCTCATGTGGCTATTAGTATGACTATTAGTCCTTGGACCTGAAGTCACCATGGTTCCCTACATAAGGAGTTACTTACTTTGGCTTCGTCAAACGTCACCCGTAACTGGGTGGACTATAAAGGCGATTACTGGGTATGTAACAAATTATGCGGAGGGATGTGAGTGATGTAGATGGGATCTATCCCTCCCATATGACGGGAGTGATATCATAGTTCTTGATAGAGTGAGACCACTAAAGTGCATGGTCATGCCCAAATGAGTCAACATGTGATGTTGAGCTCGTTTGATTGTAGTGAGTCTACTTGGAGTTCAAGACATAGATTGATTAGAGGATGACACGGTCTATGCCTCGGTTTAATCAATCATGATATCAAGGATAGAAGGACATTTGTCACATATTGTGAAGAGTCACAATTAGTAGTCACAATGGTGATGTTGGATCTCAACATTCTTGTAACTTGGGTAGTAGTGATGTGTTGCTAGATACCGCTCACTACTTATGTTTCTAAATCGGTTTAGAAGCATTGCCAACGTTACAAGAACCTATAGGGTCACACACAAAGGACAATTAGGTGGAGATTAGGTTCATATGATGAACCAAGAGGATTAGATTCATGTGATGAATCAAGTTGGGTTAAGTGTAATCCAAACTAGACTAGTGGAGTTGATTTGATCAACTTTGGGAGATTAGAAGTCAAGTTTGACTTGACTTGAGAAGGAGAATTTTGGGAGTCAAGTTTGACTTGACTTTGTGCCATGTCATCATAAATGTTGACTTGACTTTTTGCCATGTCATCATCTATGTTGACTTGACTTATGTCACCTCATGGTCAATGCTTGACTTGACCATTTGACTTTGATGTGAGGTGGCATAAGAGGTGACCAATGATGATGCTCCACATCATCATGGATGCCACATCATGGGGGTTACAATAGGAGTTTGTAACCTAAGGCTTGAATGGCTTTAATGGGATTAATTAGCCTTAAAATGCCTTGATGTGACAAGCCACAAAATGAATGAAAAATGTTTTTTTTCATTCTAAAGGTGAACTCAACGTGAACTTGATTCTCCTTCTCTCTTGAGTTTTTCCTCTCCTTCTCCTCTCTAGCCATTGCCAAAACCTTCTTGAGTGCTAGCACACTTGTGGTTTTGGTTCTCCACCATTTGTCCGTGTGGATACTTGTAGAGGAGCGGCACTTGACGCTCTCGAGATCCGGCCATCTTTTGGACGAGCGGGATACGCGAAGGGCACGCATCGAGGGTAAAGGTCCTTTTCCATGTAGATCTAATGTAGATCTAGGTAGAAAACATGTATGTGAATTTTTATTGTTTTCGCACGGATCCGGTGGCATGGGTTTCGGGGTTTCCGCAACGCAAAAAGCGGTTTTTGCGGCCCAAGGGCTAAGTGAGACATCATGATGAAGACTTAATCTCAACCCTTCATTTGGAACTAGACTATTAAAGGCAAGGAGGATATCCACAATGAATCTGAACCGTACATCCAAAGAATGGAGGGTTGAGAAAAGAGGAAGAAAAGGAGGAGATCAATCCTAACACTTCACTTCCATCTCCACCACACATCTCCACCTCACTTCCATCTCCACCACATATCTCCACCTCACCAATCCCTAGCCATCTCATTCCCTCACCTCACCATCTCCCCCCATCACACCACCACACATAACTCCACCACCGCCCACTTCACACGCCACCTTCCAGCTCATCCTCCACTCACGCCATCCTGCTCCCACTCACTCATGCCATCTCCCTCACACGCCTCCCCAAACCTCAACTCATCTCCCATCTCCACCTCCACTCACCTCACGCCACCACCACCTCCACTCACGTCCACTCCCACAAAGCCTCCACTCCCCAATGTACCATACATCTCCACTCACAATCTCACTTCACGAACACCACTCCAACCAGCCACCAACCCTCCACTAACGCACCTCACAGCAAGCCTCCACTCATCCCACAACACACACCCACCACAGCCCCTTTACGCCTCGCACCAGCCCCTCTTCACATCCCTCAGCAGCAGCCCTCAATCCAGCCACAACGCTCTCGCACCACAGCCATCTGCGGAAGCTCCAGCCAGTCGGATAGAGCCAAGCAGTCCCCATTTCCTCCTGCGCAAGTGGACAACATACAATTCCAACAAATTTTAGCAATTTACAGCTTTCTTTTGTTTGATTGCGCTTTCTTTTGATGTTAATTTAATTCCCTTACAGTTGTTACTTTGTTACTTGTTATTCCCTTACAGTTTACTTTGTTATAGTTTGTTGAATTCTTCCTTTATGAATGCAAGTAGTTCGTTAAATTGTCTAGGAGAAATTTTGTTATGTTTCGTATCAAATCTGTCATGTTTCGGTTCATGCTGTCCATTTTTGTTCATTGTTGTTCGTTTTTATTTCTTGGCCATGTTTAGAGTGTAATTTACTGAAATTTTGATTCCGGATAGTTAGGATTGTTAGGAGGAAGTAGGTGGTTGAGTTTTTATTGTTCCTAGCATTTAAACCCCCCAAAACATGCATTAGTTTAGTTTTTTTTTCTATTCTTCTCATAACATATAAAATTTCATTAGATTTGAAAATTGCAAGCATTGTATTGGGTCCTTGAGAGACGATTCAGGTTAACTCTATACTACATTATTGTTTGAAACTTGATAATTAATTGAAACCGTAGTGCGACGAAAAACGGTTATATCAATTTTGGCGCCGTTGCCGGGGACCCTTTTATGATGTTTGTTAATTTTTAGATCTTGCAATAAGTTGTCATTTCTTTTCTGATATCATTTAGACAACATGACATTACAACAATTACAATTACAACAACAACACTCTCGGGGTATCAGATTTTGTTTATCATTCTTCTTACATCCAATATCCTGAACTTTGGCAGGCCCAGAATTTTCATGGCTTAACAGCTCAACAGATGCAATTTGGTGAAATATGTGCTAGTGCAACGCATTCAACCGACATCTGCCCCTCATTACAACCATATGAAGGATTTCCTTTCCCAGATCAAGTGGCAACAACAAATATGTATCAGAGTAACCCTCAATATCAGAACAATCCTATGTCATCTACCTACAATTCTGAATGGAGGGATCACTCAGATCTGAGATATGGAAACAACTTTGAGCAGCAACCCAACTTTGCACAGCAACAAACATTTCAATCTTATTCAATAAACTTTCAGGAGCCGCTAGGATTTCAGAGTAACCCAATTCAGTATGAGCCTCCACAAATCCAACACTCTAATCCTATTCCAGACACTTTCATACAAGAGATGAAGGAACTTCTCTTACTGCAACAAGAACAATTGGAGCAACATCAACAGTTGAAGGACACTACCTTTCAAAACATAGAAAGACATCTGAGTCAGATGGTTACTACTCTCAGTCAGCTTCAGTCTCAGGGGTCCATTCAGCTACCATCTCAATCAATTCTGAATCCTATAGATGTGTCTGATCAAGACATGGAGCTTGATGCTGATTTATCTTTAGATGGAGATGACCAAGTGAGTGTAGGGGATGACATTGAACCCCAAGGATCACCACTATTGATTGATTTATCAGAGGATTCAGAGGACCGATATATGAGTGTAGGGGATGTACACTTAGTGTGTATTGAGCAAGACCACCTGAGGATTGTTCGATTTATACTGACTACATAATCAAACTAAACCTTTGTTACTATCGATGTACATGCTCTTAATCCCAATATAATAACAAACACATGTACTTAGTATATACTTCTTTGATTCATCAAAGGGTGAGATTTAGAGCGATAGATCAAAAGGTCCGATGAGTTGGGAAGTAGTATTATGTACATGGTGTGTTGTTGATTATAGAAGGAAACTGTGTCCTATAATCTAGGTTGATGATGTCCCCTTGAGGAGCTCATAAAGGATTATCATGTAAACCCTGCAGGTGGACTTAGTTCCGCATGATAACAAAGGTTGAGTGGTACTACTCTTGGATTAGAAGTTGATTAAATTCGAGTTGTCAGTAACTCATTTAATTGACGGACATACGATATCTTAAACACAGGGAGATTAATGTACTTATAGTAAGAAGGAGCCCATAATATAATATGGGATTGGTGTGGTAGTGCAATAATAACTCTCTAGTGGAATGAGTTATTATTGATGGACTTAAGCTGTGTGTTCAGGAGGAACATGGGAAGCTTAAGCCCATCGGGAGACCAAAACCAATTCCTCCTCGAGGTCCCTGCTGTAGCCTCTGGAAATCCTTGAATCCACCTCAGGAAGAATTCTTGGAAACCTTCGGAAGGATTCCCTCTTGGAGACCTTCAGAAGAATTCTTGAAGACCTTCGAAGGAATTCTTAAAAAAAACTTTCTCACGCACCGTAATCGATCACTTGATCGATTACGGAGCACCGTAATCGATCACATGATCGATTACGGAGATGCGTAATTGATCACCTGATCGATTACGGAGAGTGGTAATCGATCACCTGATCGATTACCAGGCTTTCTGAGAAAAAGTTACGACATTTAATCGATCTTTCGATCGATTAAATGGATCCTTAATCGATCAATGGATCGATTAAGCCATCTAGAATCGATTGGTAATCGATTCGAATTAATTTCAATGAATCTGAGCCTTACATCCAAGAATGGAGGATGGAGAAAAAGAATAAGGAAGAAAAGTAGAAGATTAGCCCTAACTCATCTCAACCACACAACGCCACCTCAGCCCCCTTCATCTCCACCACACATCTCCACCAAGCCCTAGCCACCCTCACCCTCTCACGCTACCATCTCCCTCATCCTCACGCTTTTCCCTCACGCCCACTCCACCCACCATCTCTCCACCGCCCACGCCTCCACCGCCCAACTCCATCCCAATTCCACCTCACGCCATTCCCCACACCAGCCACCATCTCAACCCACAACGCCTCACCTCCACTCAAGACCTCACTTCCCTCACCAACGTCCACTCACCACAACTCCACCACCGCCCAATCACAAGCCTCCACCATCAGCCACTCACACTCCCCCACCATTCCACCCAACTCTCCCTCACACCATCTCACGCTTCCCCATACGCCTCCACCCAACTCCACTCACACCATCTCACGTAACTCCCTCACACCACCATCTTCATCACGCCCAACTCCCTCACTTCAAGCCATCTCACGCCGCACACCAGCAGCCCTCAATCCCAGCTTGCACGCTCCCATTCAGCAACCTCACAGCACCTCAGCCATTTCCAACAACATCGCCACAGCCCTCTGCGGAAGCTCTAGCCGGTCGGATAGAGCCAAGCAGTCCCCCATTTCTTCTTGCGCAAGTGGACAGCACTCAACACATTTCAGCAAATTCTAGCAATTTACAGTTTTCTTTTATTTGATTGCGCTATCTTTTGATGTTAATTTAATTCCCTTACAGTTGTTGCTTTGTTACTTATTATTCCCTTACAATTTACTTTGTTATAGTTTGTTGAATTCTTCCTTTTTGAATGCAAGTAGTTTGTTAAATTGCCTAGGAGAAATTTTGTTATGTTTCGTATCAAGTTTGTCCTACTTTATTCATGCTGTCCATTTTTGTTTAATTCTGTTCATTTTCGTTTCTTGGTCATGTTTGGAGTGTAGTTTATTGAAATTTCGATTCCGGATAGTTAGGATTGTTAGGAGGAAGTAGGTGGTTGAGTTTTTATTGTTCCTTGCATTTAAACCCCCAAAACATGCATTAGTTTAATTTTTTTCTATTCTTCTCCCAACATATAAAATTTCATTAGATTTAAAGATTGCAAGCATTATATTGGGTTCTTGAGAGACGATTTAGGTTAACTCTATACTACATTATTAGTTGAAACTTGATAATTAATTGAAACCGTAGTACGACGAAAAATGGTTATATCAGGGTCATGGGCCGTTGACCATCGACCGTGCCGTTACCTACTAGGACTTTTCACCTCTGCCCAGTGGATTTTTGTTTTCCCCAAATTCGAACTCTAGACCTGCAGGCTAAAGTACTAAAGTTCCTTGAATCTGGTAACTTCTCACTTGGTTATCAGATTCAAGGAACTTTAGTACTTTAGCCTGCAAGTCTAGAGTTCGAATCTGGGGAAGACAAAAATCCACTGGGCAGGGGTGGAAAGTCCTAGTAGGTAACGACACGGTCGACACGGCACGGTCGATGGTCGACGGCCCACGACCCATAGAAAAATAGGGTTCGGGATAAGTAGAATTCCCACGGGCGCATTTTTATTGTAACAACCCGGCCCGTCCGCCCGTGGGAATTCTACTTATCCCGATCCCTATTTTTCTATGGGTCGTGGGCCGTCGACCATCGACCGTGCCGTTACCTACTAGGACTTTCCACCCCTGCCCAGTGGATTTTTGCCTTCCCAGATTCGAACTCTAGACCTGCAAGTTAAAGTATTAAAGTTCATTGAATCTGGTAACCAAGTGAGCCTGTAGGTCTAGAGTTCGAATCTGGGGAAGGCAAAAATCCACTGGGCAGGGGTGGAAAGTCCTAGTGGGTAACGACACGGTCGATGGTCGACGACCCATGACCCACAGAAAAATAGGGATCGGGATAAGTAGAATTCCGACGGGCAAACGGGCCGGGTCGTTACATCCAAGGAAGTTGAACAATGGTTGTGGCATCGACGACTCGCACACGTCAACATGAAGAACATTGAGAAGTTGGCCAAGAAAGAGCTTGTGCGAGGACTACCATTGCTCAAGTATGAGAAGGACAGAATATGTGATGCATGTCAAAAAGGTAAACAAGTAAAAGCATCTCACAAGAGCAAGACCTCTGTAAGTACCTCAACACCAGGCACGGCCGTGTGCCAAAACAGAAGGGTCCAAGCAGCTGGCCGTGTCTCAGACACACGGCCGTGTCCAGCAAATGAAGAGAAGACAGGCTTAGGCCGTGCCTCACAGGCACGGCCGTGCCTTCAAACAGAAGGGAGACAAGTCTGGACCGTGCCTCAGAGGCACGGCCGTGCCCCAGATCAGACGCTTCACTGCTTCAGGCCGTGCCCTCAAAGCACGGCCGTGCCTCTTCCTGTGCCCGACGCCCACACGGGGCCGTGCCTCCTAGGCACGGCCGTGTGCACGGGGGCGTGCTGCTTACGTGACCTGCACTATAAATAGGTCCTTATTGAGACCTAGGAAGGGGGGGAGACCTTGGAGAGCCACCGGAGCTGTTCTAGAGCCACCGACGCCTGTTTCGGAGCGAGATTCGACGATCCATCCACCGATCCGACTGCTCCAGACCATCCTCATTCCATCTACGCCGAGTTTGCAGTCCAAAGGAGGAAGATAAGTCTCATTTCTGCAATTCTTTGTTTTATCCTTGGATTGGGATGTATTCTTTCCTCCCTATGGATTGTAATCTCCACATTATGGAGTAGATTCCCTAGATTCTAGGATGTAGGATGAATCAGATGTAATGGATGATTGTATTTGGATTTGATTAATCTACCATTTTCTATGATTTAACTGTCTATTGCTTTGTGGATTTGTGCTTGTGCTTGATGATAAATTATGTTTGTGTGAATCCATGAGGGTAGGGATTTACTATGAATTGGGGAATCATTAGGCCGTACACCGGGGCGCTCTGTAACAGGGGCAGACCTTGAACCGGGCGAGTTCCGAGGGGTTTCCTAATGCGTAGTTAAATACCTATGAGGGATAGTTAGCGGTCATTCGTTATTGGGGAGAGATCCGTAAAAAGATATCTTGTGACAGGGGATAGGGTTCTTTTAGTACTCCGGGGCGCCTGAGTGACACGGGCAGACCTTGAACCGGGCTTCTAGAACCGTTTCAAACCAATAACGAGTAACGTAAGAACACCAATGCATTATTTCGAGGATACCTGACGAGGTTGAATTGGATAAATTGGTTAACATCCTTACAATTGAACATTTATTGAGGAAAGGTAGAGGATCCAAGTCAATCAATCCGTTCTCTGAGAAGTCCGAAATCCTAGGATCGTTTCACCACATAGTGTCACAGTCGATCCCTTTCTCTGAACTCTAGGATAAAGTACTTTAGAACACTCCCATCTCCCCCACACAACTCATGCTCAATATTCTCTCCACCTTTTTGTGCTAGTATAGTAAGTAATTCCACGGTCCCTGTGGATTCGATCTTTTTATTACTTGACGACATTCCGTATACTTGCGGAACGCTATCATTGGAATTGTAAAGGGTTGATGTACTTAGGAATTAAATCTAATTTAAAACTAAACATGGATTTAAGGTGGGATTATATTATAGAATTTAATACTGTAATTGATACAGTATCATTGTAGTAAAGTGTCATGTTGTGGTTTATTGCAGGACCTTGATTTGACTGGTCCTATTACACTTGGAGTATTACATTTTCTGGGGGTTCTAGTGTTGACAGACTTCTGATCAGGTGGGTACCCTGTACTTGGTCAATACAGATTTTCTGTAGTGCATGACCTATTCTGTTGTTTCCTACCATGTTGGTATTGTTGCTTTCTATATTATTTATTCCGTTGACATTTGTTGATACTCGTTGATTAATACTGCTCTGTTGACCTTTATGATGATCGGATATTGTGCTACCCTATTCACATGTTAGATACATGGTTGATATCGTATACCTTTGTTGCTTGACACCTGTTGGTTGACCTTAGGATTACCTATCTTTTGTTAGAACAAATCCTAACTATTGTAACCTTGACCTATGTTGTCCTTTAGTGATTCTTGTTGAACATGCTGATTTATTGTAGTTATTACATGTTGGGAAGATTATCATTACATCCATCCTAGTTGTAGTTGTTGATAACAGCACAGTTGGCTGTTCTTGTTGGCTCTTGCCGGCACCATTGTTGTGGTGAGATACAGGAACGAGAGCATCAGTTACACTACTGTTGGGTGCAACCAGGACTGGCTATATTGCTCTCCTGCTACACTGCCCACTCCCCACTTGATTAGTAGTGGTTTGTTGTTGGAGCCTATGCAGTATGTCCTGTTGTGCGCCTCAGTTCTCTGTGCTTTGGGAGAGTGACTGAGGGTGGCGAGTGTAGACAGTGACTTGCATTTGGTTGCTATGGTTGCTACGTATTTACATGCACCGTTGGTAGGTTGATATATTTATATAGTTTACTTTAATCACAAGCTTACTATTGCTGCACTGATATGCTATGATTGTTGCACTGTGTGCCATGCCATACATGATACATGCAGATTTCTTTATCTGTTGCACAGTATTACTTGATCTTGATTACCATGTTGATATACCATGATATACCCCTGATTTATGATACCTGCTGATTATTCTATACCTGTTGTATAGTAGGATTTATTCCTATTCTGTTCTGTTGATATACCATGATTACTACCATGATCCATGCTGTTTCCTGTTACTTGTTGTTATTTCCTACTCAGTCTATACCAGTTTGTTCTAGTTGTCTCTTATTTTATTCTTGCTATTCATCTTGGCATGCACTTCTTCCTGTATCCATTGAGCATCTAATGCTCACTACCTAGACCCTAGGGTTACTTTGTCTTCTCCCTAGGTAGCAGATAGATTACTTGGAGCTTGGAGGTCCGACTGACTGCATCCATCTCACTCTTGGAGGTTTTGTTATCGTTGGTATGGTTGGTTTATTCAGGGTTTTGTAACATTCGATATGGTTGTAGACAGTTATGGATTTTATTCATAGACTTGGTATGTAGCCATGGATTTCGGATTTGTTTTCGGTGGATGCATGGAGTTTCGTTTTGCACCAAAGATCATCCCGTTCTGATATTCGAGTAAAAAATTATGACATTCGGAAGTTTACTATGTCATTTCCAACTTCCTTTGCATGACATCCGGTTATCCTTGACCTATCAAGACGTTCATTGCCTAGCTTATAGTCAACATTGACCAGCCAGAACTTCATATCACTAAGTGTCCGGGTCCACCTTGACCCACTTGGAGTTTCCTCTTGCCAACTTCCTTATTGGACTTTCGATCACCAAGTGTTTGATCAACCTTGACCCACTTGGACTTTCAATCTCGTGCCAAGTGTCTGTTCCTCCATGACCCACTTGGATTTCTCATCTCGTGCCAAGTGTCTGATCCTCCATGACCCACTTGGACTTTCCACCATCAAGTACTCGATCAACCTGACCTACTTGATGTTGAGATCGGTTGGTTCGCTAGAGGGGGGTGAATAGAATTTTTCGAATCTTCTTTGATTGTTTCTCTGCAAGAGTGTTAGCGGAAGCAAAATATAATAGAGAAAACAATAAATTAACGCTAACCCGGTTCGTTTACTTGGTATCCACCTCTGCAGAGGTGACTAATCCAAGGATCCACACGCACGCACACACCCGCTGCACTATGAATCGTCTCCTTCTCGAAAATCTCGAAGGCGGAGAAACCTTTACAACCTTTTCGTTCTCCTCAAAAATGATGTGAAATAATATTTTGGAGGAGACGAAGAAAGCAAAGAATCAGAGAACAACAAGTTCTCAAAAGAAGCGCAAAGAGACAAAAGAATGGCTCAATCCTTGCAAAAAACTTAAGTTGATCTCGAGCAGGCTTCTTTTATAATTCTTCGCATCAGTCGACTGCTGGCAGGGCCAGTCGACTGATGACTTCAATCGGTAACAAAATCTTGCATTAAAGCGCATTAAATGCAAGTCATCTTTCTCCAACGTTCAAATATCCGTCGACTGATCCAAGACCAGTCGACTGGCATCAGTGTTGACTGCTGGCAGGGCCAGTCGACTGGTAAAGCTGAAAAAATCTCATTTCAGCTTCTCTTGACCTTGGCCTTTAAACACCTCCTATAGCCTCGTGCCTCTCCTGGATGCTCCATCTGTTGGCGTTCTGGATCTCTATGATCCGGATTCTATCCGCTCCGAAAAGCATAGAACCCCACAGGACAAAAATTTTATCCCGCCTGGATCAATTGACAAAGTCTACAAAAGACTAAGTCAATCGATCCTCAGGATCGCCGATTCCTAAATTACTAACTACGGTTTCTATGACTAGTTCTAGTAAAATTAAAACTGCGGAAAATAAATTTTACCCGAACCTTGTAGATGACCTCGGAGCCTTCCGCTGTATTCCTTTCCTCTTCCTGGACGTTGGGTGGACAACGATCCTCCAGAAATAAAGGACTGCAACCTCCGGATGAACCTTGGATCGCCTTGCTTCTTCTCGCAGCAACTTCGCCTTGTCTAGTCTCTCTTTCTAGGATCCGGCCCTTCACCCCTTGGAGAGGATTCGGCCACCACTAAGGAGAAAGAAGATGGGCGGAGGAAGAAGAACAAAAGAGGAAGAAGAAGGAGAGGGGCGGCGGCAATGAAGAGAAGAAGAGAAGCCTTCGAATCGTTTCGATCTCTCCTCTCTATCTTGATTGATTGTGCCGCCCACCCCTTGCCCTCCTTATATAGCATCCACGCCAAGACCAAGCCTCCTTTGCTAATTAAAAAATTATTTCTTAATTTGGAATGATTTAAAAACCAATTCCAAATTTATAGAAATATCTTTAATCTTAGCCTTTAGATTTAATTGCTTGGTTTTCTACCTTTGGATCTTTTTGATTTGGTTTTTCCTTTTTATAAAAAAAATGAAATCAATTTTTTTTCCAATTTATTAATTTGGCCGGTCATTATAAAATAGTTCTAATTTGGAATTATTTTTATAACCAATTCCAAATTCCAGAATTATTTTAAATCTCAGCCAATTAAATAAATTGCAACCGTCGGATCTTTTTAATTTGGTTTTTCCTTTTAAAAAAAAAACCAAATCAATCTTATCCATATCTAAAGTGGCCGGCCACTTTATGGATAGGATTGGTTTAATCCTTGAACCAATTTTATATTAAATTAGAAAATAAAACCGAACCGAAGAGATCTCATCCGTCGGATGCAACTTAATCTCATCTAACGGTTCTAATATAATCTTCTTTAATATAACTTAATTGATTCGATCCAACGGCCCTGATCTAATCCCTTGGGCGTGTGGTTCAATGAACCAACTCTGGTTCACCTCGTGAACCGGTTCTTCCTTCCAAAGAGAATTAAAACCGAACCGGAGAGATCTCGTCCATCGGACGCGACTTAATCTCATCCAACGGTTCTAATCTATTCTCTTCTATTCTTCTTTATTTATTTCGATCCAATGGATTCAACTTGATCTAATCCCACGGATACAAGCTGATCTCATCCATTAACTCATCCTACGGTCGAGAACTAATCTCATCCAACGGTTGAGATTAAATCTCATCCGACGACTGAGAACTAATCTCATCCGTTTGATTGCATCCTTTTGAAGATGTCTTTAGGCTACAGTGGGGACCTCGTGCAACGCCCGCCCTTACCAGAGCCTTTGACGGACGCTACAGTTTACTACATTCATTCATACATAGGAAGTATACTGAAAAGACTAGCTCTTTTGTATATAAACATTTATGAAATAAAGTATCATGTATTGGTCAAATGATTGCAATAGTGTATTTTGCAATAAAGTCCTCTTAATTCACATTGTAGATAACTTGGTGTCTGTGAGACACAGAAGACCATGATTATCAGTCCCTTGTGAATTATAAACTAAGGCTCACAACCAAGATGGCGTTGGACAACCCATCGGGAACGGTTGTAGTGTAATTCGGTGACTGTCTGTCTTGACTGTAGAATTACACTAGTGCACTTTGTGTGTATTGAGTAGGACCATTGAGGTTGTTCGATTTACTCTGACTCACAAATTGAACAAGACCTCTGTTATTATAATTATGCACTCTTAATCCCGATGTAATAAATGGGCACCTATAGTTAGTAGTCATTGCTTTGATTTACCAAAGGGTGAGATCTTTCCGTCAGATCAAATATTCTCGGTAAGTTGGGTGATGTTACTATCTATACGGTGTGCCATTAATTATAGAAGGAATCCGTGTCCCAGTAGGGCTGATGAAGCTCATAAGGATTGTCAAGTCAAATCTTGCAAGTGGACTTGGTCCGGCTGACAATAAGGTTGAGTGGTACTATTCAAGGTCTTAGATGTCGATTATTGAGTTGTCAGTGAACTCAGATAATTGACGGACATACGATATCTTAAACACGGGGAGCAATGCATAAAATAATAAGAAGGAACCCATAACGTAATTTGGGGATTAGATTGGTAGTGCAATAATGATCCTCTAGTGGAATGGATCGTTATTGATGGATGTAGGTGTTGATGCAGTCTGACCCGGTCAGACCTGAGTCTGTTTTGTTGTTTGACAACTAATTAAATCCGGTTAAATGAAATGAGATTTAAGTTTAGATCAGCCGAGTAAAAGAGTCACCGGCCGAATGGAGAGACTGCCGTGACGCAAGGCTTCCTCGCCGAGAGACTACCCTGTCGAGACGAGAGACCACCTTGCCGAGAGGGATAGAGTCTGCCGAGACGAGAGTCTAGGGGTTTTGTCGAAACGGAAATGAAAGTCATTTATTGAAATATAAATATGTATATATTTTTATACATTACAAAATAAAAGATATTATTTACATTACAAAATAAAAGATATTATTTTATTTATTGAATTTGAAATTCACGTGAATGTCATTTGATTACAAAATGTTTTATTGATAACATTTAAAATTCACGTGAATTTGAAATTCCCTTGTCATTCACGTGAATGCTATTCACGTAAATGAAGTTTACAATTCTCATTCACTTTGGTCGATCAACTGATCGACCAAAGCATGTTGGTCGATCAGTTGATCGACCAGCTAGCTTTGGTCGATCAGCTGATCGACCTGCTTGCTTAGGTCGATCAGCTGATCGACCTGCGTGCCTTGATCGACCACGGGGTCGACCAGCTACATAGGAATCGTGACCGGGAGATCCTGTTCTTTGTCGGGGAATTCTTACCCGGGAAAACAGGATCTTGGCCGGGAAAGTATTTAGCTTACCCGGGAAGAAGCTTATCTTAGTCTAGAGTAGGTTGGCCGGGAAAAAGAGAAGTGAAGAAGAGAAGATCGGGAGAAGCCGAGAGAAGTGGAGACGACCAAACCGAAGAATAGCCTTGAGAATGTTCCGAGTAAGAAGGTTACCCGGGAAAATAGTATCATGGCCGGGAAAGTATAAGTTTACCCGGGAAGAAGGGTAGCTTGGCCGGGCAAAGTGAAGAAGAGAGAAATGAGGCCGGGAGAAGCAAGCCGAAAGAAGCTTGGCCGGGAGAAGCAAGCCGAAAGGAACTTGACCGGGAGAAATAAGTTTTTGCCCGGGAAAAGTAAAATCTTGTCTGGCAGCGAGATTATCTTAGTCGAGAGAAGGTTGGCCGGGAGAAGTAAAACCGAGAGAAGGTTACCCGGGAGAATGCCGAGATAGGCTGTGCCTAGATAGTGACTTCTGTCTGGAGGAGAGTGTGTTGGCCGGAGAAGTGAGATATTGCCCGGGAGATAAGATCTTGGCCGGGAGAAAGTTTCACTGGCCAGGAAACATGAAGCCGGGAGAGGGAGACATCTGCTGATCGACCACATGGTCGATCAGGCTGAGCTTGATCGACCACATGGTCGATCAGCTGAGCTCTGATCGACCAGTGGTCGATCAGCTTTGGCTGATCGACCAGCTGGTCGATCAGCTTTGTCTGATCGACCAGCTGGTCGATCACCAAGTCTTGCCTGATTATTTCTCCCTGATTACTTCGTGAGTTGATTCTAAGTAAATTCTGAGAGCTGAGGAAGTCTGTCTTGGCCGGGAGCTTAGTGCTCGTAGGCGAATGGAGAGAGCTTTGGTAGCTCGTCTCCAAATTGGTCCAGTAGAAGCCTTGGTGGTTTAGGACCGAGATAGCCGGGAACTTGGTGTTCGTGGGCGAATGGAGAAAGCCTTTGTGGCTTGTCTCCGGGATGGTCCAGGAGGAGCCTTGGTGGCTCAGGACCGGATGGGCCGAGAGCTTGGTGCGAATGGTCGGATGGTCCGGGAGAGCTTTGGTAGCTCGGCTCGTGACCGTGAGCTTTGGTAGCTCGATTTCAGGGAGCCTTGGTGGCTCAGAACCTGAGTGGCCGGGAGCTTGGTGCGAATGGCCGGATGGTCCGGGAGAGCTTTGGTAGCTCGGCTCGGGACCGTGAGCTTTGGTAGCTCGATCTCAGGAGGAGGGCCTTGGTGGCTCGGTCTCCTGATTCTTCAAGAGGAGGGCCTTGGTGGCTCGGTCTCTTGATTCTAAGAGGAGGGCCTTGGTGGCTCGGTCTCTTGATTCTAGGAGGAGGGCCTTGGTGGCCCAGTCTCCTGTTTGGTCCGAGAGAGCTTTGGTAGCTCTGCTCGTGACATGGACTTTAACGTTTAATCTGTCCCTATACTATGTCCTTGTTATAGAATATTTTTAATGCATCTTTTGAGTGTGCAGATATACAGGACAGGTTATGGAGGAAAATTCAAATGGATGGTGAGAGTTCCAAGGCGGGCTTTTGAGCTGTCTCTTCTGCAGGGAGAAGTTCTGTGACAACGGACGGCAGCTGGTGTCAGAACAGTGTAGGGATCCGTTGGGCACGAGAACCAAGCAGAAGCTATAAGAGAAGCAAGAAGCAGCGCTGAGGAAAAAAGCTTACATGAGCTTCCACGCCTTTACTATTGATCATCCTAGAGAGCTCACAAGCAACATTGTCAATCTAGTGAGAGCCTGATCGTGAATCGAAGAAGAGGAAACAAGAGCAACGTCCTGTGTTTGGAGGAACAGGCTTGTGCTGCTAGCTGTTCTTGTTGGCTCTGTCTAGAGCAACGTCCTGTGTTTGGAGGAACAGGCTGAGCAGCAAGCGGTTCTTGTTGTCTCTGTTGTCCGGTCTTAGATTCACCGTATTCTCCTTTGTCGTGTGCTTAAATTGGTTCAAGGATTAAACCAACCCAATAGGTGGGCCGGCCACTTATAATGAGGATAAGGTTGGTTTGGTTTTTTTTTTTTTGAAAAGAAAAACCAAAGCTAAAAGATCCGACGGTTGCAATTTATTTAATCGGCTGAGATTTAAATTAATTCTGGAATTTGGAATTAATTATAAAAATAATTCCAAATTAGAATTAATTAATAATAACCGGCCAATATTAAATAAATTAAATAAAAATTAATTTGGTTTTTATTTTAAAAGGAAAAACCAAATTAAAAAGATCCGACGGTTGCAATTTATTTAATTGGCTGAGATTTGAAATAATTTGGAGTTTGGAATTAATTATAAAAATAATTCTGAATTAAAATTATTTTATTATTATTATATTCGGCCAATATTAAATAAGATTGGATAAAATTGATTTTGGTTTTTTATTTTAAAAAGGAAAAACCAAATCTAAAGAATCCGACGGTTGCGATTTAATCTAGAGATCTAGATTAATAATCTTTCTAAAAATCTAGAATTGGTTTAAAAAAAAATCAGAAAAATTCTAGAAAAATTTGTTTAGAAAGATTTGGGCTTGGTCTTTGGTTTAAGGCTATAAAAGAGAGGCAATAAGGGGCGGCAATAGACAATCAAGAAGGATAGAGAGAAAGCTTTCCGAAAAACAAGTTCTCTCCTCCCTTCTTCTTCTTGCCGCCGGCCCTATCTCTTCTTCCTTCCCTTTCCCTTTTTCCTCCTTCTCCACCGCCACTTCCCTTCCTCTCTAAGGTGGCCGAACCTCCTCTTTAAGGTGGTGGCCGGATCTAAGCAAAGAGGCGTGATAAGGCGAAGAAGCTGCGAGAAGAAGAAAAGCGATCCAAGGTTCTTCATCCGGAGAATTTGCATCTTTTATTTCTGGAGGTTCGTTGTCCACCCAACGTCCAGGAAGAAGCTAGGAATACAGTGGAAGATTCTGAGGTCATCTAAAGGTTCTGGTAAATTTATTTTCCGCAGTTTTAATTTACTAGAACTAGTTGTAGAAACCGTAGAAGGTAATTTAGGAATCGGCGATCCTGAAGGATTCTTTGACTTAGTCTTTTGTAGACTTTGTCAATTAATCCAGGCGGGATAAAATTTTTGTCCTGTGGGGTTCTATGCTTTTCGGAGCGGATAGAATCCGGATCACGGGACGGAGATCCAGAACGCCAACATTGGACGTTCACAGAAGGCTTGGTAATCGATCAAGTGATCGATTACCCTCTCTCTTAATCGATCACTTGATCGATTAGGTGTCGTAGTTTCTTCTCCCGAGGCTTGGTAATCGATCGGGTGATCGATTACCCCTCTTAATCGATCACTTGATCAATTGGTTTACGTAACTTTTTCCTCTTTAAAGCTATTAATCGATCTGTTGGTCGATTACCCTTCTGGTAATCGATCCAGTGATCGATTACAAACCCTTCTGATCAATTCACAGAATCGACTTTTTCCCAAATAAAACTCTATGAAACTATCCTATAATCCTACCTTTCAAACTTAACGTTATAAACATGAATCTTTGGTTAAATTAGCATAATCACAGTTCATGTAGGAGTTATAAACATGAATCTTTTGGTTATATTCACATAATCACAGTGCAGTTCACCTAAAACATGCTTTAAACTTTTAAATCAGAATGCAAGTTCAGAAATCAGTAACGTAAACGCCTAAACTTTAACCATTATACTGCAGGTGAGAAGAAACTTACCTTGGTTCTAAAATTTCTAAGGATTATACCCATAGAACAGAAGAGGTAGCCCTCTCGATTCCTTAAATCCTCCAAGCCCTCGCCCTAGTTCTCCTTCCTTGAAACTGGATGAAGGGGAAGTCTCCAAGATCTCTCGGCAGAGAAAGAAAGAGAGGTAGGAGGAAATTTTTAGAAATGAGCCCAAAGAGCATATTTCTGTGAGGAGAGGGTTTATAAGGAGAGGTAAAGGAGTTACAAATCAGATCCGTAACTTCTCTCCTTAACTCCCCATAACTCCACGTAGAAAAACCACTAAGTGTCTCTTCGTTTGGTTGTATGCCATTTCATGCACCCCTTAGCCTTAAGTGACATTTCCCCTATGCTTTTAACAAGAATTATTCACTTGCATATATGGTCTAAGGCTTGCTATACATTAGGGGTCCAAGATTCAAATCCTTGCACCTCCACATTTCTTTTTAGCACAACCTACATAAATTTAACCCATTACAAGCCACATTTTAGGTCATTCTTAGACTTGGGTTAGCATTTTATACTAATTCCTTTTTATCATAATTAATCTATCATTTATAAATAAATATCCAGAAATTATTGAAGGAAAAATTTCGGGAATAGACCTGGGTACCACTCATCCTTATTGTCAGCCGGACCAAGTCCACTTGCAAGATTTGACTTGACAATCCTTATGAGCTCTCCAAGGGGACATCATCAGCCCTACTGGGACACGGATTCCTTCTATAATTAATGGCACACCGTATAAATAGTAACATCACCCAACTTACCGAGAATATTTGATCTA